>NC_086444.1:119096973-119444473 GCF_028390025.1 Pseudophryne corroboree
TCGCATTGGTGTACAGTTCTCTGATCAAGCAGCCAGAGTGTTCCCTCCCCTGGAAATGGCGGTTGAACATGGTTCAGTCAAAAGGATATATCTACTGCACTGAAATGCAAGGGGTGCAGCTGCTTAACAGGTTACCACAAACCTACGTGCATATATGAAACAAGAAAAACGTGAATAGCGCTCCCCAATTAGGATATATATCACCAAAGCGTAATGTCCATCAGATTCTTGCAAGGAGTATTGATATCAATATTTCACGTTCTGATGTCTTCTCTCATAACCGTTCAAGATACCTCAAACAAGATTAGAAAAAACGCCTCTCATAGCCTAAAACAATTTTTGCATTTATTCTAAAACTTTAAAATTCATAAGATAACAATCAATGAGTTATCCACCACCATACAGATGGATCAAGGCAGAGACTGATACAGCGTGGAACCTTGAAGGGCAGAACAGCTGGACCGTGGAGGAGTTACACCCGGGACTAACCCTTTCATGTGCAACACATGCCTTGTATAGGCCCACTCTGGTACGCAGTTACTCTGTATGGTGGTGGATAACTCATTGATTGTTATCTTATGAATTTTAAAGTTTTAGAATAAATGCAAAAATTGTTTTAGGCTATGAGAGGCGTTTTTTCTAATCTTGTTTGAGGTATCTTGAACGGTTATGAGAGAAGACATCAGAATGTGAAATATTGATATCAATACTCCTTGCAAGAATCTGATGGACATTACGCTTTGGTGATATATATCCTAATTGGGGAGCGCTATTCACTTTTTTCTTGTTTCATCCCATGGTTCAGTGTTCCCCAGACAGGATGAAAGAGAAAAGAGGATTTTTGGTAATTTACTGTTGAATCTTTTTCTCTGAATCAGTCTGGGGGACACTTTTCCCTCCACGCTCAGTAGTGCAGTGTTTGGTTCTTGACTGTCTTTCCCTACTAGTTTGTATTGTTCTAACAGCTTTACTGGGTATCTGTTTTTCTTACAGGACTCTTTTAAAGTAGAACTGGCATGCTACAGTGAGGAGGAGCTTAGTATTTAAAGCTTCAGTTAAAATACCAGCTTCTGGAGTCCCCAATATGCAATCCCCATGGTCCAGTGTACCGAAACCTGATTAAGAGAGAAGGATGCAACGGTAAAGGGGGGTACTCACGGAGAGATCATGCTTAAAATCTAAGCAATCTGACTAGATTGCTTAGATTTTAAGCACAGATCACTCGTGTGTACCCCCCACAGCGATAGCCGTGCATCGCTATTGCCGGTGCTAGATTGAGCCTGCATGCAGGCCAATCTAGCACATCGCACATTTCACCCGCTGGGTGAAATGAGCGGCCCCCGTCCTCCCCCGCATCGCTCAGCACACATCGCGCTGTTCTGAGCGCCGGGAGGCTAAGTCGGGGGCTGGTGTCTCCAGCTAAACCCACCCCCCTTTTTAGAGCCTGACACCCCACCCCGGCCCTAAGCCACACAGTGACTTTGATGCTTAGCTTTGGGATGCCAGCAGTCTGTGTTCTGGGGCTGGGATTCCGAGTGGTGTCAGGATTCCGGCATCTGTTACAGTCACACAACTGATTTGTCCGTACGGGAAATATTTAACTTTCTCTAACGTCCTAAGTGGATGCTGGGGACTCCGTAAGGACCATGGGGAATAGCGGCTCCGCAGGAGACTGGGCACATCTAAAGAAAGCTTTAGGACTATCTGGTGTGCACTGGCTCCTCCCCCCATGACCCTCCTCCAAGCCTCAGTTAGATCTCTGTGCCCGAACGAGAAGGGTGCACACTAGGGGCTCTCCTGAGCTTCTTAGTGAAAGTTTTAGTTTAGGTTTTTTATTTTCAGTGAGACCTGCTGGCAACAGGCTCACTGCATCGAGGGACTAAGGGGAGAAGAAGCGAACTCACCTGCGTGCAGAGTGGATTGGGCTTCTTAGGCTACTGGACATTAGCTCCAGAGGGACGATCACAGGCCCAGCCTGGATGGGTCCCAGAGCCGCGCCGCCGGCCCCCTTACAGAGCCAGAAGGCAGAAGAGGTCCGGAAAATCGGCGGCAGAAGACGTCCTGTCTTCAACAAGGTAGCGCACAGCACTGCAGCTGTGCGCCATTGCTCTCAGCACACTTCACACTCCGGTCACTGAGGGTGCAGGGCGCTGGGGGGGGGGGGGCGCCCTGAGACGCAATAAAAAACACCTTGGATGGCAAAAAATGCATCACATATAGCTCCTGGGCTATATGGAGGCATTTAACCCCTGCCAGAATACATAGAAAAACGGGAGATAGGCTCCGCCCCCTTATCGGCGGCCTTATCTCCTCAGCACACTGGCGCCATTTTCCCTCACAGCTCCGTTGGAGGGAAGCTCCCTGTCTCTCCCCTGCAGTCACTACACTACAGAAAGGGTTAAAAAAGAGAGGGGGGGCACTAATTACGCGCAGTATTAAAGATACAGCAGCTATAAGGGGAAAAACACTTATATAAGGTTATCCCAGTATATATATAGCGCTCTGGTGTGTGCTGGCAAACTCTCCCTCTGTCTCCCCAAAGGGCTAGTGGGGTCCTGTCCTCTATCAGAGCATTCCCTGTGTGTGTGCTGTATGTCGGTACGTTTGTGTCGACATGTATGAGGAGAAAAATGATGTGGAGACGGAGCAGATTGCCTGTAATAGTGATGTCACCCCCTAGGGGGTCGACACCTGAGTGGATGAACTGTTGGAAGGAATTACGTGACAGTGTCAGCTCTGTATAAAAGACAGTGGTTGACATGAGACAGCCGGCTACTCAGCTTGTGCCTGTCCAGACGTCTCATAGGCCGTCAGGGGCTCTAAAGCGCCCGTTACCTCAGATGGCAGATATAGACGCCGACACGGATACTGACTCCAGTGTCGACGGTGAAGAGACAAATGTGACTTCCAGTAGGGCTACACGTTACATGATTGAGGTAATGAAAAATACGAGTACCACCAAAAAGGGGTATTATGTTCGGTGAGGAAAAACTACCTGTAGTTTTCCTGAATCTGAGAAATTAAATGAGGTGTGTGATGATGCGTGGTTTTCCCCCGATGATAACTGATAATTTCTAAAATGTTATTGGCATTATATCCTTTCCCGCCAGAGGTTAGGGTGCGTTGGGAAACACCCCCTAGGGGGGATAAAGCGCTCACACGCTTGTAAGGGATCTACCCTCTCCTGAGATGGCCGCCCTTAAGGATCCTGCTGATAGAAAGCAGGAGGGTATCCTAAAATGTATTTACACACATACTGGTGTTATACTGCGACCAGCAATCGCCTCAGCCTGGATGTGCAGTGCTGAATTGGCATGGTCGGATTCCCTGACTGAAAATATTGATACCCTAGATAGGGACAGTATATTTTTGCCTATAGAGCATTTAAAAGATGCATTTCTATATATGCGTGATGCACAGCGGAATATTTGCCGACTGGCATCAAGTCCAAGTGCGTTGTCCATTTCTACCAGTAGAGGGTTATGGACACGTCAGTGGTCAGGTGATGCGTATTCCAAACGGCATTTGGAAGTATTGCCTTATTAAGGGGAGGAGTTATTTGGGGTCGGTCTTTCAGACCTGGTGGCCACGGCAACAGCTGGGAAATCCACGTTTGTACCCCAGGTCGCCTCTCAACATGAGAAGACGCCGTATTATCAGGCGCAGTCTTTTCGGGGACAAGCGGGCAAAAGGTTCCTCATTTCTGCCCCGTGACAGAGGGAGAGGAAAAAGGCTGCAGAAATCAGCCAGTTCCCAGGAACAGAAACCCTCTCCCGCCTCTGCCAAGCCCTCAGTATGACGCTGGGGCTTTACAAGCAGAATCAGGCACGGTGGGGGGCCCGTCTCAATGAATTTCAGCGCGCAGTGGGCTCACTCGCAAGTAGACCCCTGGATCCTTCAGGTGATATCTCAGGGGTACAAATTGGAATTCGAGACGTCTCCCCCTCGCCGTTTCCTAAAGTCGGCTTTACCGATGTCTCCTTCTGACACGGAGACAGTTTTGGAAGCCATTCACAAGCTGTATTCCCAGCAGGTGATAATCAAGGTACCCCTCCTGCAACAGGGAACGGGGTATTATTCCACACTGTTGTGGTACCGAAGCCAGACGGCTCGGTGAGACCGATTCTAAATCTAAAATCTTTGAACACTTACATACAGAGGTTCAAATTCAAGATTGAGTCACTCAGAGCAGTGATTGCGAACCTGGAAGAAGGGGACTACATGATGTCTCGGGACATCAAGGATGCTTACCTTCATGTCAAAATTTACCCTTCTCACCAAGGGTACCGCAGGTTTATGGTACAGAACTGTCACTATCCGTTCAGACGCTGCCGTATGGATGGTCCACGGCACCCCGGGTCTTTACCAAGGTAATGGCCGAAATGATGATATTCCTTCGAAGGAAGGGAATTTTAGTTATCCCTTACTTGGACGATTCCCTGATAAGGGTAAGATCCAGGGAACAGTTGGAGGTCGGTGTAGCACTATCTCAGGTAGTGTTGCGGCAGCACGATTGGATTCTCAATATTCCAAAATCGCAGCTGGTTCCGACGACTTGTCTTCTGTTCCTAGGGATGATCCTGGACACAGTCCAGAAAAAGGTGTTTCTCCCGGAGGAGAAAGCCAGGGAGTTATTCGAGCTAGTCAGGAACCTCCTAAAACCGAGCCAAGTCTCAGTGCATCAATGCACAAGGGTTCTGGGTAAAATGGTGGCTTCCTATGAAGCAATCCCATTCGTTAGATTCCACGCAAGAACTTTCCAGTGGGACCTGCTGGACAAATGGTCCGGGTCGCATCTTCAGATGCATCAGCGGATAACCCTGTCACCAAGGACAAGGGTGTCCCTCCTGTGGTGGTTGCAGAGTGCTCCTCTTCTAGTGGGCCGCAGATTCGGCATTCAGGACTGGGTCCTGGTGACCACGGATGCCAGCCTGCGAGGCTGGGGAGCAGTCACACAGGGAAGGAATATCCAGGGCTTATGGTCAAGCCTGGAGACATCACTTCACATAAATATCCTGAAGCTAAGGGCCATTTACAATGCTCTAAGCTTAGCAAGACCTCTGCTTCAAGGTCAGCCGGTGTTGATCCAGTCGGACAACATCACGGCAGTCACCCACGTAAACAGACAGGGTGGCACAAGAAGCAGGAGGGCAATGGCAGAAGCTGCAAGGATTC
The DNA here is from genome assembly GCF_028390025.1 of Pseudophryne corroboree. Taxonomy (NCBI): domain Eukaryota; kingdom Metazoa; phylum Chordata; class Amphibia; order Anura; family Myobatrachidae; genus Pseudophryne; species Pseudophryne corroboree. Next base: position 119,102,149 of record NC_086444.1, read on the forward strand.
TTCGCTGGGCGGAAAATCATGTGATAGCACTGTCAGCAGTGTTCATTCCGGGAGTGGACAACTGGGAAGCAGACTTCCTCAGCACGACCTCCACCCGGGAGAGTGGGGACTTCACCCAGAAGTCTTCCACATGATTATAAACCGTTGGGAAAAACTCGACAGGTATTGCGCCAGGTCAAGGGACCCTCAGGCAATAGCTGTAGACGCTCTGGTAACACCGTGGGTGTACCAGTCAGTGTATGTGTTCCCTCCTCTGCCTCTCATACCCAAGGTACTGAGATTGATAAGATGGAGAGGAGTAAGCACTATATTCGTGGCTCCGGATTGGTCAAGAAGGACTTGGTAACCGGAACTTCAAGAGATGCTCACGGAGGATCCGTGGCCTCTACCTCTAAGAAGGGACCTGCTCCAGCAAGGACCCTGTCTGTTCCAAGACTTACCGCGGCTGCGTTTGACGGCATGGCGGTTGAACGCCGGATCCTGAAGGAAAAAAGGCATCCGGATGAAGTCATCCCTATCCTGATCAAAGCCAGGAAGGATGTAACCGCAAAACATTATCACCGCATTTGGCGAAAATATGTTGCGTGGTGCGAGGCCAGTAAGGCCCGACGGAGGAAATTCAACTGGGTCGATTCCTACATTTCCTGCAAACAGGAGTGTCTATGGGCCTGAAATTGGGGTCCATTAAGGTTCAAATTTCGGCCCTGTCAATTTTCTTCCAAAAAGAACTAGCTTCAGTCCCTGAAGTTCAGACGTTTGTAAAAGGGGTACTGCATATACAGCCTCCTTTTGTGCCTCCAGTGGCACTTTGGGATCTCAATGTAGTTTTTGGGTTCCAAAAGTCACATTGGTTGAACCACTTAAATCTGTGGAGTTAAAATATCTCACATGGAAAGTGGTCATGCTGTTGGCCCTGGCCTGGGCCAGGCGCGTGTCAGAATTGGCGGCTTTGTCCTGTAAAAGCCCTTATCTGATTTTCCATTCGAACAGGGCGGAATTGAGGACTCGTTCTCAGTTTCTCCCTAAGGTGGTTTCAGCGTTTCACCTGAGCCAACCTATTGTGGTGCCTGCGGCTACTAGGGACTTGGAGGACTCCAAGTTGCTAGACGTTGTCAGGGCCCTGAAAATATATGTTTCCAGGACGGCTGGAGTCAGGAAATCTGACTCGCTGTTTATCCTGTATGCACCCAACAAGCTGGGTGCTCCTGCTTCTAAGCAGACTATTGCTCGTTGGATTTGTAGTACAATTCAGCTTGCACATTCTGTGGCAGGCCTGCCACAGCCAAAAATCTGTAAATGCCCACTCCACAAGGAAGGTGGGCTCATCTTGGGCGGCTGCCCGAGGGGTCTCGGCTTTACAACTTTGCCGAGCAGCTACTTGGTCAGGAGCAAATACGTTTGTAAATTTCTACAAAATTGATACCCTGGCTGAGGAGGACCTGGAGTTCTCTCATTTGGTGCTGCAGAGTCATCCGCACTCTCCCGCCCGTTTGGGAGCTTTGGTATGATCCCCATGGTCCTTACGGAGTCCCCAGCATCCACTTAGGACGTTAGAGAAAATATGAATTTACTTACCGATAATTCTATTTCTCGTAGTCCGTAGTGGATGCTGGGCGCCCATCCCAAGTGCGGATTGTCTGCAATACTGGTACATAGTTATTGTTACCAAAAAATCGGGTTATTGCTGTAGTGAGCCATCTTTTCTAGAGGCTCCTCTGTTATCATGCTGTTAACTGGGTTCAGATCACAAGTTGTACAGTGTGATTGGTGTGGCTGGTATGAGTCTTACCCGGGATTCAAAATCCTTCCTTATTGTGTACGCTCGTCCGGGCACAGGATCCTAACTGAGGCTTGGAGGAGGGTCATGGGGGGAGGAGCCAGTGCACACCAGATAGTCCTAAAGCTTTCTTTAGATGTGCCCAGTCTCCTGCGGAGCCGCTATTCCCCATGGTCCTTACGGAGTCCCCAGCATCCACTACGGACTACGAGAAATAGAATTATCGGTAAGTAAATTCTTATTTCCCCCCCCCCCCTGTAAACTGTAGTTAAATAGAGAAATGCGTGCTAGCGTTCAGACGAGATGAATACGGCACGGTCGCCGTGTTACTGCAATGAATAAACAGTGCCAAGGATGGGTGTGGTTCATTAGGTCGACATGGAAAAAAATGTCCATGAGGTTTTTTAACTTTTTTTTTTGTGTGTAATTTTCTTTGAAAAGTGACGGGGAACCCCATTTAGTGCACTGTAACCCCTCGCATGGCTCTCTTTGCTCGCCATGCTTCACGCACGGTGCCTCGCTCTTCCACCGCTGTGCTCGTCCCAGGTTACCGTTCCCAATTGTAGTCCGTGGATCGTTAAGTATGAAAGAGGTCAAAAAGAAGAAAAATTGAAAAACGAATGTCGACCTTTTTCCATGTCTGCATAGTGACCATGTTGACCAAATGTGGTCAACCTAATAACCGCCATCCGCTGCTTGGGAGTGGTTTGATAGCTGTCGAAACAGTGCGACACAGCTGTCTGAGAAGCCGGTGCCCGCGAGTGCAGTATTGGAACATCGCACCACCAGTACAGCCGGACTGAAGAGAGCAGATTCACTGTGCGATAGGTACCTCCTTGCTTTCAGGGCGCTGTGAGAAGTGCTGCGGGGCATGGTTAGAGACCCTGCAATACCATTGGGTACCAGGGACCGGCCATCCGTTGGTGCAAGGAACACTGCCGCTGGCCTTACTATGACCTATTGTGGTGCGTGTGGAAAGCAGTATCACTTACCCTGCACCTATACCAGTGGCATATGCTGGGAAGCGGCATACACTGAGGACAGCCCGTGTGTCTTTAATCGATATCTTTTCTGACACTCTATCCTCTTCTATATCTGCACTCTTTGTGGGTAATGATCTACTGAGTCCCCTGCGCTGAATACAACAGGGTACCGGGTCGTTGCACTTCAACAGCAGAAGCACCAAATTAATCTCATACTAAGCCCTGTGACACTGTGGGACACACTCACTATAAATGCACCTGCACACAGTGAGCAGCAGCTGCCCCAATTAGTGTCAAAATACAAGGTTGCCTGTTGCTACCCCTCCACTCATGCATGGAGTTTTTCCTTTATCCTGCACAACATACCCTCAGATTGCTTGTTATTAATTAGCAATATTGACATTAATGACTGATATCATCAACTATTTGGCAGTTTTGTGAGAGATTCTGTGGTGCGGACTCATTGTTGATTGTTTGGAGTCGTCATTTTTCTTTACTGGCTGTATACAGTATTTGCACTGTGAACGATTACCTACTGTAGTAATAGGAATTATCTATGAGAACTTGAAAATATGGTACCAGTTTTGAAAAATTATTTCGCTCAAGCTTTCTGAATTATCAGTTAACTATACACATTGTCTGTTTGAAGTATTTATTACAGCAAGAGAATGTATTATCTACAATGTAGATGTGTTATCTAGGACAGGGGTGGCCAACCAGTCAGTGACAAAGAGCCAAAAAAACTTGTTAGGTACGTCAAAGAGCCGACATCGAGCCGAAGGCGTGCATGCAAAAATGGAATGTGGCCTTGTGCCTGCTAGACCACACCCCTGGTATAAAGTACATTGAAAAAGCCAGAACAACATAAAATACAAAAATTTCAAGTCCGATCCATTGAAAAAGCTACTTTCACATAAAATAATTGAAAAAGCCAGATTCACATAATAAACTTAAGTTCCCACATGTGTCACTCCAGCCAGCTCCCCATGTGACACTCCTGCTAGCACCCTCCTATGTCACTCCTGCCAGCACTCCCCATGTCACTCCAGCCAGCTCTCCCATGTGTCACTCCTGCTTCCACCCTCCTATGTCACTCCAGCCGGCACCCCCCATGTCACTCCAGCCAGCTCTTACATGTGTCACTCCTGCTACCACTCTCCTATGTCACTCCAGCCAGCTTTCCCATGTGTCACTACTTCCAGCACCCTCCATCACTTCAGTCAGCTCCTCCATGTGTCACTCCTGCCCGGACCCTTCTGTGTCACTCCAGCCAGCTCCGCCTTGTGTCACTCTAGCCCACCCTCGTGTCACTAAAGTTCCCCCACCAAGTAAAGCCATTGCTACAGCCCCTAATGTGTTCTCTGTTTGCCAGTGGGTGTCTCGCCTCTAGTATCTGGCTCCTTCAATTTTCAGTCCCTGTAGTGCTGCTGCATGTCTGGCTGGAGTGCAGCAGTTTCTGTATCTGTTGTGGTCACATGATTTAGAGTGTTGGGAGCCACATTTAAATTAAGAAGAGCCTCATGCGGCTCAAGAGTCACTGGTTGGCCACCGCTGATCTAGAATGTATTATCTACAACTGTTATATGTGATGTTTGTCTATCTGTATGTCATTACAATACTTATTGTTTAAAGTTAAGTTCTATAACTGAGTGCCCCCAGAGAAAAAAGTTTTTTCTGCCGCCACTTGTGTATGTTTTGCTGTCACTGTAAGATAGTGAAGTACGTTATATTTTGCATGTTTTCACAGTGAATACATACATTGTCCCGACTGACGGGATGCCAGCTGTCCGTATTAAGAAAGCAGCATCCGACCAGCCTGAATCCCTGCAGTGAGTCCCCTCGTGGGCTCGCTGTACTTGCCACGCTTTGGGCCCGCTGGCGAACTTTGCTGGCTACGGGTTCTATTCCCACTCTGGTGGTGGCATGGTCCTACCACACAATTGTAAATACAGGGTTGTGGTCGGCATTCCGGCCGCCGGCATTTTACTGGCTATCAGGATTTCGGCGTCTGTATCCTGAACGCCAGTATCCCAACAGCCGGTATATTAACTGCATCCTATTTCACACACCATGGTATGTATTGACGCTGTAGCAGCTTAGTTTGACCCAAATGTAACATTACACATGGCACAAAACCGTTACTTGTGACAGCGACTGATCCACAGGGGGAAAAAAAACATACATTTTTTTTCCGTACAGTCAAAACCTTTGTATGTAAAATATCTCTTAACTGTTTTAATTATGTGATCAGCTATGATGCCTAGCTTTCTCTGATAACCTAATCGGGTGTGAAATCACTGCTTTGCAGGAGTGTTAGATGCATATTTTGTGCATAAATTTTGTAAGCTTTCTCCACAGTGGTTGTTTACCTCCATTGTTTTTGCAGGTAGGGCACTCTTGCTTCTTTCTGTTATAGTAGTGTTTATTGCAAATTAAATAGCACAATAAATTGTACTTTGTTGTATAAGTTAATGATCTATTACTGCATTTGTGAGTCGTGGAGATTGTGGTATCTTAGGTTGAGGTATGATTTCCTATTTTACAGTATTTCATTCTTCTCAGACCAAAGGTTTTTAGTGTGCGAAATGATACTGTTTTTGCGAGTCCTACATAAATACAGCTGTTTAAATGCAGGGTACATCATACTACTACACAAGTATCAGTTTTCCCATATATGCACTGAGCCCTTGTATGGCTCACCTCCCACAATGTAACCATCGTAGTGTGCCCAACATGGCTGCCCCATATGGTACACTTGTGGATGGGATGAAAAATACATGGACCTGGTGCTTTTGTTGGAACCCTACTCTGAACTTTAGGACTCTGAAATCACCCCCATTTTGTGTCATCTCTTCTAGGGGTGGACTATTCCACTCTGGGTAATCCTACGCTGTGCACCCAAGATGGCTGCCGCACTTGGTACCTTGTGAGGGTGGAATACACAACCCTTGGAAGTCATTACCCAAAATGCCTACACCAATCATGCATTATGCTTTCTGTGTGCTTAAGGTTTTCTTTTAGGTCTGTGTTGCTTATGTATTGCTGTATTACTTAGATTAGCTGTATTATGTGCATTGTTTTGATGTCTGTAAAGCGCCTTGAGTCCTGTTGGCGAAAGAGCGCTATATAAATTAAATTATTCTTTCTATTTATAGGCTGCTTTTCTATTGCCAATTTTGGCCTACATGATGAAAAATGGAATTACAGCTAGTAAATTTAAAGAACTTCAGGAACCTGAAGCTATCATTATTGCACCTACGAGAGAGCTGATTAACCAAATATACCTGGAAGCTCGGAAATTTTCCTATGGGTACGTTTAGCCATTGGGATAATTTTTCTTGCTACAAGTTAAATCTTCAACCTAATTTGTTATACAGGGAGCCACAAAATTCTACCGGCTCTTTAAACTAAGGGAGTGTTTATATACTAGAAATTTTTATTTCATGTAGCTACTACATTCCAACTTCAAGCAGTAGTTAATTCAAGACTGGCTGTAATGGAATGAGAACTTGCTAGTTGCTGGACATTTCAATTACACCTCCATACTGTATGTCAGGAAATTATTATGGGCTGTGAACAGAAAGCCGCCCATGACACATACCATAAAGTGGTGTTTAATTTTAGACTATCTGGAAAGTTATTTTTTAAGTTTGTTTCTTTTCTCTAACGTCCTAGAGGATGCTGGGACTCCGTAAGGACCATGTGGAATAGACATGCCGCAGGAGACATGGGCACTTTAAGAAAGACTTTGGACTTTGGGTGTGCACTGGCTCCTCCCTCTATGCCCCTCCTCCAGACCTCAGTTTTAGACTGTGCCCAGAGGAGAATGGGTGTACTGCAGGGAGCTCTCCTGAGTTTCCGGCTTAGAAAGCATTTTTGTTAGGATTTTTTCTCTTTTTCAGGGAGCACTGCTGGCAACAGGCTCCCTGCATCGAGGGACTGAGGAGAGAGGAGCAGACCTACTTAAATGTTAGGCTCTGCTTCCTCGGCTACTGGACACCATTAGCTCCAGAGGGAGTGAACACAGGTTCGTCCTGGACGTTCACCCCAGAGCCGCGCCGCCGTTCTCCTCACAGAGCCAGAAGAAACGAAGACAGAAGACGTCTCAGGCGGCCGAAGCCTTCGGTGCTTCACTGAGGTAACGCACAGCACTGCAGCTGTGCGTCATTGCTCCCATACACCTCACACACTCCGGTCACTGTAAGGGTGCAGGGCGCAGGGGGGGCTCCCTGGGCAGCAATAAAGCACCTCTCCTATGACAAAAGTCTATATACATGTACAGGTGGGCACTGTACATGTATATAAAAGAGCCCCCGCCATTTTTTAGTAAGTTTGAGCGGGACAGAAGCCCGCTGCCGAGGGGGTGGGGCTTCTCCCTCAGCACTCACCAGCGCCATTTTCTCTCCACAGCACCGCTGAGAGGAAGCTCACCGGACTCTCCCCTGCTTGACACACGGTGAAAGGGGGTTTTAAAGTAGAGGGGGCACATTATTGGCGTTTATACATTAGGCAGCGCTACTGGGTAAACAATCTGTGTTTTCTCCAGGGTTATATAGCGCTGGGGTGTGTGCTGGCATACTCTCTCTCTGTCTCTCCAAGGGGCCTCAGGGGGAACCTGTCTTCAGAAAAGAGATTCCCTGTGTGTGTGAAGTGTCTGTACGTGTGTGTCGACATGTTTGACGAGGAAGGCTCACCTAAGGAGGAGGGGGAGTGCATGATGGTCAGGTCGCCGTCGGCAACGCCGACACCGGACTGGGTGGATATGTGGAATGTCTTGAATGCAAATGTAAATTTACTGCATAAACGATTAGACAAGGCTGAAGCTAGGGATCAGTCAGGTAGTCAGACCATGCCTGTCCCTGTGGCACCAGGACCTCCGGGGTCTCAAAAACGCACCATATCCCAGATCACTGACACAGATACCGACACAAATATTGACTCTAGTGTCGACTATGAGGATGCAAAATTACAGCCAAAGGTGGCGAAAGGTATTCGTTACATGATTATTGCCATTAAAGAGGTTTTGCATATCACTGAGGAACCCCCTGTCCCTGACACGAGGGTACACCTGTATAAAGGGAAAAAGCCTGAGGTCACTTTTCCGTCCTCATTTTAACTAAGCGACTTGTGCGAAAAGGCTTGGGAATCTCCAGATAGGAGACTACAAGTTCCCAAAGGGATTCTTATAGTGTATCCCTTTCCACAAAAGGACAGGATACGATGGGAATCTTCGCCGAAGGTAGACAAGGCGCTGACACGCTTATCCAAGAAGGTGGCACTGCCTTCTCAGGATACAGCTTCCCTCAACGATCCTGCTGATCGTAAGCAGGAGGTTACCATGAAGCACATTTACACACATTCCGGTACTATCGTTAGACCGGCTATGGCATCGGCCTGGGTGTGTAGTGCTGTCGCAGCATGGACAGATTCCTTATCTACGGAACTTGACACCCTAGATAAGGATACCATTCTAATGACCCTAGAGCATATCAAAGATGCTGCTTTATATATGAGGGATGCTCAAAGAGACATTTGTTTACTAAGCTCCAGAATAAATGCTATGTCTATTTCTGCTAGGCGACTCCTGTGGACCCGACAGTCGACGGGGGATGCCGACTCAAAGCGGCATATGGAGTCGTTGCCTTACAAGGGGGGAGGAGTTGTTTGGAGAAGGCCTCTTGGACCTTGTCTCTACTGCTACGTCTGGTAAATCGAATTTCTTACCTTATGTCCCCCCGCAGCATACTTAAAGGCACCTCATTATCAAATGCAGTCCTTTCGTTCCAATAAAAGCAAGATGGTACGGGGATCGTCCTTCCTTGCCAGAGGAAAAGGCAAGGGAAAAAAGCTGCATGCAGCTAGTTCCCAGGAGCAGAAGTCCTCCCCTACATCTGCAAAGTCCACCGCATGACGCTGGGGCTTCCTGGGGGGAGTCGGCTCAAGTGGGGGCACGTCTTCAATTTTTCGGCCAGGTCTGGGTTCACTCACAGGTGGATCCCTGGGCTATAAAGATTGTTTCTCAGGGATACAGGCTGGAATTCGAAGACGTGCCTCCTCGCCGGTTTTTCAAATCGGCTCTGCCAGCTTCCCCGTCAGAGAGGGAGTTAGTGTTGACTGCAATTCAAAAATTGTGTCTTCAACAGGTGATAGTCAAAGTTCCTTTTCTCCAGCAAGGAAAGGGGTATTACTCAACCCTGTTTGTGGTCCCGAAACCGGACGGTTCGGTTAGGCCCATTTTGAATCTAAAATCCCTGAACTTGTACTTGAAAAAGTTCAAGATGGAATCGCTCAGAGCGGTCATCGCCAGCCTGGAGGGGGGGATTGGATAGTGTCCCTGGACATAAAGGATGCATACCTTCATGTTCGGATTTTCCCTCTTCACCAGGCGTTCCTGAGATTTGCAGTACAGGACTGTCATTACCAATTTCAGACGTTGCCGTTTGGGCTTTCCACAGCCCCGAGAATTTTCACCAAGGTAATGGCGGAAATGATGGTGCTCGGCTGGATTCTCAATATACCAAAGTCCCAGCTAGTCCCTACAACGCGCCTGACCTTTCTGGGTCTGATTCTAGACACAGACCAGAAAAAGGTTTTTCTTCTGATGGAAAAGGCTCAGGAGCTCATAGCCCTGGTCAGGAACCTATTAAAGCTAAAAAAAAAAAAAAAAAAGGGTTTCAGTGCATCACTGCACGCGTGTCCTGGGGAAGATGGTGGCATCGTACGAGGCCATCCCCTTCGGAAGGTTCCATGCGTCCATGCGAGTACCTTTCAATGGGATCTACTGGACAAATGGTCCGGGTCCCATTTACAAATGCATCAGAGGATCACCCTGTCTCCCAGAGCCAGGGTATCTTTCCTGTGGTGGCTGCACAGTGCTCACCTCCTAGAAGGCCGCAGGTTCGGAATTCAGGACTGGATCCTGGTGACCACGGACGCAAGCCTCCGAGGTTGGGGAGCAGTCACACTGGGAAGAAATTTCCAAGGTCTCTGGTCAAATCTAGAGACTTGTCTCCACATCAACGTCCTGGAGTTGAGGGCCATATACAACGCCCTACGCCAGGCGGAGGCATTGCTTCGGGACAAACCGGTTCTGATTCAGTCAGACAATGTCACAGCAGTGGCTCATGTAAACCGCCAAGGCGGCACAAGGAGCAGAGCGGCCATGGCAGAAGCGACCAGGATTCTTTGCTGGGCAGAAGGCCATGTAAGCGCCCTATCGGCTGTATTCATCCCGGGGGTGGACAACTGGGAAGCGGACTTCCTCAGCAGGCACGACCTGCATCCGGGAGAGTGGGGACTTCATCAAGAAGTCTTCGCACAGATCGTGGGTAGGTGGGGACTGCCTCAGATTAGACATGATGGCGTCCCGTCTCAACAAAAAGCTAAAGCGGTATTGCGCCAGGTCAAGGGACCCTCAGGCGGTTGCGGTGGACGCTCTAGTGACACCTTGGGTGTTCAGATCGGTCTATGTGTTCCCTCCTCTACCTCTCATACCTAAGGTGTTGAGACTAAGAAGAGTAAGAACAATCCTCATTGTTCCAGATTGGCCACGAAGGACTTGGTATCCGGATATGCAAGAGTTGCTCACAGAAGATCCGTGGCCTCTTCCTCTAAGACAGGACCTCTGCAGCAATTAAGTACCTCCTGGCAAAAGCAGCATATATGCAGTTGGACACTGTTATATGCATGAGCCCCCGCCATTAATTTCACACAAAATCGCGGGACAGAAGCCCGCCGCTGAGGGGGCGGGGCCTTCTTCCTCAGCACTCACCAGCGCCATTTTCTCTCCACAGCTCCGCTGAGAGGAAGCTCCCCAGGCTCTCCCCTGCAGACTCACGGTAGAAAGGGTAAAAAGAGAGGGGGGGGCACATAAATTTAGCGCATTAATCATATATACAGCAGCTACTGGGTAAACACTAAGTTACTGTGTGATTCCTGGGTCATATAGCGCTGGGGTGTGTGCTGGCATACTCTCTCTCTGTCTCTCCAAAAGGCCTTGTGGGGGTCCTGTCCTCATATAGAGCATCCCCTGTGTGTGTGGTGTGTCGGTACGCATGTGTCGACATGTTTGACTTAGAGGGCTATGTGGAGGCAGAGCAAGTGCAGATGAATGACGTGTCTCCACCGACGGCGCCGACACCTGATTGGATGGATATGTGGAAGGTGTTAAATGATAATGTAAACTCCTTGCATAAAAGGTTGGATAAAGCTGATGCCTTGGGACAGTCGGGGTCTCAGCCCATGCCTGATCCTACAGCGCAGAGTCCGTCAGGGTCTCCGAAGCGCCCACTATCCAAACTTGTTGACACAGATATCGACACGGATTCTGACTCCAGTGTCGATGAGGATGATGCAAAATTGCAGCCTAAAATGGCTAAAGCCATCCGCTACATGATTATAGCAATGAAGGATGTTTTGCACATATCAGAGGTAAACCCTGTCCCTGACAAGAGGGTTTATATGTATGGGGAGAAAAAGCAAGAGGTGACTTTTCCCCCTTCCCATGAATTAAATGAATTATGTGAAAAAGCGTGGGATTCCCCCGATAGGAAAGTGCTGATTTCCAAAAGGTTACTTATGGCGTACCCTTTCCCGCCAACGGACAGGGTGCGGTGGGAATCCTCCCCTAGGGTAGATAAAGCTCTGACACGCTTATCTAAGAAGGTGGCCCTGCCGTCACAGGATACGGCCGCCCTAAAGGATCCTGCAGATAGAAAGCAGGAAAGTGTCCTGAAGTCTGTTTATACACATTCAGGTACTCTACTTAGGCCGGCAATTGCGTCGGCCTGGATGTGTAGTGCTGTAGCAGCATGGACAGATAATCTGTCTGAGGAAATGGATACCTTAGACAAGGATACCATTTTACTGACCCTGGGGCATATAAAAGACGCTGTCCTATATATGAGGGATGCCCAGAGGGACATTTGCCTACTGGGCTCTAGAATAAATGCAATGTCAATTTCTGCCAGAAGGGTCCTGTGGACTCGGCAATGGACAGGTGATGCCGACTCCAAAAAGCACATGGAGGTTTTACCTTACAAGGGTGAGGAATTGTTTGGGGACGGCCTCTCGGACCTAGTTTCCACAGCTACGGCTGGGAAGTCAAATTTTTTGCCATATATTCCCTCACAGCCTAAGAAAGCACCGTATTACCAAATGCAGTCCTTTCGATCACAAAGAAGCAAGAAGGTCAGAGGTGCGTCCTTTCTTGCCAGAGGCAGGGGTAGAGGAAAGAAGCTGCACCATACAGCTAGTTCCCAGGAGCAGAAGTCCTCCCCGGCTTCCACTAAATCCACTGCATGACACTGGGGCTCCACAGGAGCGGTGGGGGCGCGTCTCCGAAATTTCAGCCACCAGTGGGTTCGCTCACTGGTGGATCCCTGGGCTATACAGATTGTGTCTCAGGGATACAAGCTGGAATTCGAAGTGATGCCCCCTCACCGTTACCTCAAATCGGCCCTGCCAGCTTCCCCCATGGAACGGGAAGTAGTGTTAGCGGCAATTCACAAGTTATATCTCCAGCAGGTGGTGGTAAAGGTTCCCCTCCTTCAACAAGGAAGAGGATACTATTCCACAATGTTTGTGGTACCGAAACCGGATGGTTCGGTCAGACCCATATTGAATTTAAAGTCCCTGAACATTTATCTGAAAAGATTCAAGTTCAAAATGGAATTGCTCAGAGCGATCATTGCAAGCCTGGAAGAGGGGGATTTTATGGTGTCTCTGGACATCAAGGATGCTTACTTGCATGTCCCCATTTATCCACCTCATCAGGAGTACCTCAGATTTGTTGTACAGGACTGTCATTACCAATTCCAGACGTTGCTGTTTGGGCTCTCCACGGCACCGAGAATATTTACCAAGGTAATGGCAGAAATGATGGTGCTCCTTCGAAAGCAAGGAGTCACAATTATCCCATACTTGGACGATCTCCTCATAAAGGTGAGTTCCAGAGAGCAGTTGCTGATCAGCGTAGCACACTCTCAGGAAGTGTTGCAACAGCACGGCTGGATTCTGAATATCCCAAAGTCGCAGCTGATTCCTACAACGCGTCTGCCTTTTCTGGGCATGATTCTGGACACGGACCAGAAGAAGGTGTTTCTCACGGCGGAGAAGGCTCAAGAGCTCGTGTCTCTAGTCAGAGACCTCTTAAAACCGAAACAGGTGTCGGTGCATCGCTGCACGCGAGTCCTGGGAAAGATGGTGGCATCGTACGAATCCATTCCCTTCGGCAGGTTCCATGCGAGGATCTTTCAGTGGGATCTGTTGGACAAGTTGCCCGGATCGCATCTTCAGATGCATCGGCTGATCACCCTGTCCCCGAGGGCCAGGGTGTCTCTTCTGTGGTGGCTACAGAGTGCTCTCCTTCTCGAGGGCCGCAGGTTCGGCATACAGGACTGGGTCCTGGTGACTACGGATGCGAGCCTCCGAGGGTGGGGGGCAGTCACTCAGGGAAGAAACTTCCAAGGGTTGTGGTCAAGTCAGGAGGCTTGTCTGCATATAAATATCCTGGAACTAAGGGCCATATACAACGCCCTGAGTCAAGCGGAGCCTCTGCTTCGCAACCAACCGGTGCTGATTCAGTCAGACAACATCACCGCAGTGGCTCAAGTAAACCGCCAGGGCGGCACAAGAAGCAGAGTGGCGATGGCGGAAGCCACCAGGATTCTTCGTTGGGCGGAGAATCACGTGCAAGCACTGTCAGCAGTGTTTATTCCGGGAGTTGCAACTGGGAAGCAGACTTCCTCAGCAGGCACGACCTCTACCCGGGAGAGTGGGGACTTCATCACGAAGTCTTCACTCAGATTACAAATCGATGGGAACTGCCACAGGTAGACATGATGGCGTCCCGTCTCAACAAAAAGCTACAAAGGTATTGCGCCAGGTCAAGAGACCCTCAGGCGATAGCTGTGGACGCACTGGTAACACCGTGGGTGTTCCAGTCGGTCTATGTGTTTCCTCCTCTTCCTCTCATACCCAAGGTGCTGAGAATCGTAAGAAAAAGAGGAGCGAGAACAATACTCATTGTTCCGGATTGGCCAAGAAGGACTTGGTACCCGGAACTGCAAGAAATGCTCACAGAGGAGCCATGGCCTCTGCCTCTCAGACAGGACCTGTTGCAACAGGGGCCCTGTCTGTTCTAAGACTTACCGCGGCTGCGTTTGACGGCATGGCGGTTGAACGTAGGATCCTAGCGGAAAAAGGCATTCCGGAGGAAGTTATTCCTACGCTGATAAAGGCTAGGAAGGACATGACAGCAAGACACTATCACCTTATATGGCGAAAATATGTTGCCTGGTGTGAGGCCAGGAAGGCCCCTACAGAGGAATTCCTGCTGGGCCGGTTCCTGCGCTTCCTACAGTCTGGAGTGACTATGGGCCTGAAGTTGGGGTCCATAAAGGTCCAGATTTCGGCCCTATCCATTTTCTTTCAAAAGGAGAAGAGTGGTTACCCAAGGGTATTCGGGCGCTCAGGGGACAAGGTGTTTCACCAAGCTGCTGCCTAGATACGGGGAGTCACCCCCACAAATGGATATACAATAGAGAAGAAAAAAGGCTGCGCTATTTTGATGAACCGACAATATAGTCCTCTGTATATAATTAATACAATTTATTAAAAGATATATAATATCACTGTGCTTTTTGTGATAATTAGATCATAAAATGCATGCAACATAAACAAAATAGATAAAACCATACAATATGAATGATAGTATTGAAAAAAGGGTTACCCAAATGATCAGAGCTGTGAGTATATTTTAGTGGAAGAGTCCGTTCCAGATAGTTCCCCCAAGTAATTCTGTATCCGGTGTATATATTCGGTGAGAGGTAAGCAGTGTCCCGTAAAGTGACAGTGTCCGCTAGAGGAATTGGTGCTCCAAGATCTTGAATGGCGAGCTCCTCATGCAATGCGGAAAATTGAAGCAATCGGTCCAATCTGCTATTTGTGTCCTCCGACTTTGTGTCACAATCCGGAATTAGGAAGGGGGATGGTTCGGTCTTCCTGTAGATAGTCGTCAGCTCTGGGTCCCTTGTTAACCTAACGCGTTTCGCTGCGTTCAGCTAGCAGCTTTTTCAAAGGTGTCAGTTGTTTGGGTATATGGGGTTTATATACCCCTTCCAATATGGTGGCTAATTATCACCTGGTCACAGTGTTGCATGATAATTAAAGGAAAAATCAAACAAAGTGTCTTAATATAAATAGAAGACAAACCTACTTCTTACAGAATGTAAACTGTAGAGTTATATTTGTATTTTTATTGGTATTCCCCTTTCTGAATAAAATCAGTTTTGTTTGTTCTGTAGTTAGGGGGAGGGAACAGGAAATGTGTATATAATAACTAACCAATCATTTAATTTGTTTACATATATTATTACTATGGAAACTAAATCATGAAGTTATTATTGGGGGAGAGCACGTTGTCCGTCCCCTGGGACGGTCGATCACGTGATTTCTACGTATTTAAAGTGATCATAATAGGGAGGGAGAAGGAGGAGACCTTGTGTATCCGATCATGTGACTGTCTTGTGTCACGTGATCGGAGCTCTAGTTAGTGCTGGTGAGGGCAGGGAGTGTATTACGGGAGCATCGTCACGGACGCATGGTCATGTGATCAGACCATGTGACCGCTGACGATGTTCGTCACGGACGCATAGTCATGTGATCAGACCATGTGACCGCTGACGATGCTCTCGATCAGTGGTGTTTGTATAGCTAGTTGGACGGAAGCGAGAGACGTGAGACTTCCGCCAACCAATAATTTGTTATGTGCAATGTAGTACCGGCATTTCCGCCAACCACTGGGTATATTAATTACAATATTGCGCCCTTGCCCTCTATATCTCTCTAAATAAAATATCTGATTTCCACTTGAAATATTCATATATTTTGTGCATTATTCATAGTATCTTATTTTTGTAGAATTAGATATAAACAATCAGAAAGAAGTATAGATATTTGAAGTAAGGAGGGAATAATGATTTAAAGAAGAAAATAAATAAATGTAGTTTTAGAAACAAAAAGGAGATTGAGGATACCAAAGATTATTGATAATAATAAATTAAAACGGACATATATAATCCATAAGCATAGATAAATATATGGATAAAGAAGTGCATTTCATAAAGAGGAATCATGAAATAGTAAATTATGGCACTTTATATTTAGTTTTGATATATCTATAATAATTCAAAAGAGACTCCATTATCTCGGTCAATTTATTCATTATTACACTTTCTATTCAGTTTTAGTATGTCTATAATAATTCATGAGACTCCATTATCTCAGTCATTTTGTTAGTTATCAATTGGCTCACAATATATGATCTAGAGAAAGAGGCATTACATCATAAATATATACTCTAGTATAATTTATAATTTATTTATATATTTTTATTTTTGTTATTATTATCTATATTTTTAATATTGTTATTATTATATTCTATTAACTCGTATATAGATCGAATTAAGTTATCATATCTGTATATTTGGCCCTTGATATGATAGATTCTTTCAAAAGGAACTGGCTTCTCTTCCTGAAGTTCAGACGTTTGTTAAGGGAGTGCTGCATATTTAGCCCCATTTTGTGCCACCAGTGGCACCTTGGGATCTCAACGTGGTGTTGGGTTTCCTGAAATCCCACTGGTTTGAGCCACTTAAGACCGTGGAGCTAAAGTATCTCACGTGGAAGGTGGTCATTCTATTGGCCTTAGCTTCGGCTAGGCGTGTGTCAGAATTGGCGGCTTTGTCATGTAAAAGCCCCTATCTGGTTTTCCATATGGACAGGGCAGAATTATGGACTCGTCCGCAATTTCTGCCGAAGGTGGTGTCTTCTGCCGAAGGTGGTGTCATCTTTTCATTTGAACCAACCTATTGTGGTGCCTGCGGCTACTCGTGACTTGGAGGATTCCATGTTGTTTGATGTAGTCAGGGCTTTGAAGATCTATGTAGCCAGGACGGTGACTCGCTGTTTATCCTGTATGCATCCAACAAGCTGGGTGCTCCTGCTTCAAAGCAAACCATTGCTCGCTGGATCTGTAGCACGATTCAGCAGGCTCATTCTGCGGCTGGTTTGCCGCATCCAAAATCAGTGAAAGTCCATTCCACAAGGAAAGTGGGCTCTTCTTGGGCGGCTGCCCGAGGGGTCTCGGCATTACAGCTTTGCCGAGCAGCTACTTGGTCTTGTACAAACACATTTGCTAAGTTCTACAAGTTTGATACCCTGGCTGAGGAGGACCTTGTGTTTGCCCATTCGGTGCTGCAGAGTCATCCGCACTCTCCCGCCCGTTTAAGAGCTTTGGTATAATCCCCATGGTCCTTACGGAGTCCCCAGCATCCACTAGGACGTTAGAGAAAATAAGATTTTACTCACCGGTAAATCTATTTCTCGTAGACTGTAGTGGATGCTGGGCGCCCGTCCCAAGTGCGGACTTTCTGCAATACGTGTACATAGTTATTGCTTAATAAGGGGTTATGTTATGTGGGCATCCATTGTTGATGCTCTGTTGTGGTTCATACTGTTGACTGGGTAAGTTTATCACAAGTTATACGGTGTGATTGGTGTGGCTGGTATGAGTCTTACCCTGGATTCCAAAATCCTTTCCTTATAATGTCAGCTCTTTCGGGCACAGTTTCCTTAACTGAGGTCTGGAGGAGGGGCATAGAGGGAGGAGCCAGTGCACACCAGTAGTACTAAATCTTTCTTAGAGTGCCCAGTCTCCTGCGGAGACCGTCTATTCCCCATGGTCCTTACGGAGTCCCCAGCATCCACTACGGACTACGAGAAATAGATTTACCGGTGAGTAAAATCTTATTATAGCTATACTTAGTATTACTCTGTATTGCTAGTCCAGTGCAGTTTTATTGCATGTCATAATTTCTGCATTGTACAATGTGACTGTGTGTGTGCATATAGCTGCTGTGTGGATTCCATTTCGTGCATCTCACTCAGATTGCTATCCCTATATTCTGTAACCTGAGGGGGCTAAGTGGTGCAGGTTTATTATTTAATATAGGTGTTCACAGGATATGCTAACTGTATTTTTCTCTGATTTTTAGTCACCATATACCTCTTGCATTCCCGGTTTGTGATAATATACTGAACAGGGAGTTCTTGTCAGGTATTGTGCTGCTGATATTGTACTGTGCGCCTTATATTGACCTGTCAGATATGTCTGCTGCAAAGGGCAATGGAGCTAGGGCTGATCCCACATTGCGTGGTGTTGACGCTGCAGACACGTTTGAGGAAAACATAGCTGCAGAGGGTTCTGGGGGTTCCCTTCCTCCCAGTGGGACTGTGGCAACGGGGGTTCAAAATTACCCACCTTGGGCTACTTTCTCCACGTTACTGAATACACTGGTAACTAGACTTACGCCTCCTATGGGGCCTCTTGTGCAGGTGCAACCGCTTATTGTCCCTGCGGTTAATCCGCCATGGGCAGATTAACTGTCCAATCATCAGTTACAGCAATTCAACCAATCATTGACTAAACACAAATCTAACCCTCTCCCGCCTAAGACCAAGGGTTCCTGTAAGCGGGCCATTACTTCCTCACAATCCACCAACATCCCACTGATGAGGACGTCGTATATACTGATCCCACAGACACTGATACTGATAATTCTGATGGGGAATCTGTTTCACAGGTGGATGTTCCTGACTTATTGGAGTCGATCAGGATAATTCTTCAAATTACTGATGACCCAGAGCCTGAGATTGCCCCTAAAAAACCGGACAGGTTTAAACGTCAGAAAGTGGTAAACAAGTTTTACCTCATTCTGACCATTTTGTTAACATACGTTAGGAATCCAGGGGAAAAATTCACGCCTCACAAGAAGATTCTGGCTCGCTATCCCCTCGCTGCGGAGCTAAGTAAAAATTTGGAGACATCTCCGCCAGTGGATTCCCAGGTGGCGCTGCTGGTAGTATCCTCAGCTCTGCCTGTCACTACCGTTACTACTTGCAGGTGCTGCGCATCTGCCCACCATTGCAGCGACTTGGGCTGCAGAGGCTGTTGAAGCGTGGGCTCAGGAGTTGGAAGCTGAGCTGCCTTCCAACGCTTCTGATCATGCTAGACAATGTCTATCGTATATTGTCACAGCTTCATTATATTAAGGAGGCGACTTCTGATGCCGGTATTCTGGCAGACAAGGCTTCTACTACTACGTCCATTTTTGCTCGCCGTATTCTCTGGCTGCGGTCCTGGTCTGTGGATCTGGACTCTTAAGAAAACCCCTAGAGGTACTCCCTTTTAAGGGAGACATTCTTTTCGAGAGAAGACCTTAGCAAGATAGTGGCTGACTTAGCTTCTGCTAAAACAGCATGTTTACCTGGTACTGCTTCTTCGGTGCCGAAGGCGAAGAGTACTCCATTTCGCTCCATTCGTCCTTCAAGGAAAGCAAAAGGTCCAGGCGTACCCGAAACATGTTTGCGCTTCCAAATCCTATAAGCCCAAATGGGCCTGGGCTGCCCGTCAGCCTGCTTCCAAAACTGACAAGCCTGCTGCATGACGGGGCGAACCTCCCTCTGGGGGATCCCAGGGTGGGGGGCCGACTTCTAGGGTTTACCCAGGAATGGTTTAAGACCACTTCTGATGCCTGGGTACGGGAAGTCGTCACTCGAGGTTACGCTGTATCCTTCAAGAATTGTCCCCCTCACCGATTTTACCTGACAAACGTCCCTTCGGATCAGGTGAAGGCAAAATCTCTTCATTCGGTAGTACAGTCCCTCCTGAACACAGCAGTGGTGGTACAGGTGCCTCTGGCTCAGAGATGCAAGGGATACTACTCGCCTCTGTTTCTAGTCCCAAAACCGAATGGGTCCTCCCAGGCCATTCTCAACCTCAAGTCCTTGAACAAATTTGTGAGGGTCTCCAAGTTTCGTATGGAAACTCTTCGCTCTATTGTACTGGCCTTGGAGCCTGGGGGTTATATAGTCTCCCTGGACATAAAGGATGCTTGCCTGCATATTCCCATTGCAATGCAGCATCAGCAGTACCTGAGGTTTGCGGTTGGCAACCTACCTTACCAATTTCGGGCGTTACCTTTTGATTATACCACGGCTCCGCAAGTCTTCACCAAGGTCATGGCGGTACTCCGCCGTCAAGGGGTCAGGATCCTACCGTATTTGGACGACTTGTTGATCCTGGCGAATTCCCCAGACTTTCTCCTGCGCCATCTGGATCTGACTGTCCAGTTTCTGCAAACCCACGGGTGGCTCATCAACTGGAAGAAATCTTCCCTGGTCCCTGCTCAGAGCATAGTGCACCTGGGGGTGCTGTTGGATACTCACAACCAGCGGTTGTTCCAGTCTCAGGAGAAAGTCCTGAACTTCAGTACAGGATTCAATGCTTCCTATCTCGTCCGCAAGTGTCGATACATTCGGCGATGCAAGTGTTAAGTCATACCTCCCAACTTTGCTCTTGCAGTAAGAGGGACACGGGCGCGCGCTCCCGAAAGGGGCGTGACCTACAAAAGGGGGCGTGGCTTCGTGGGAGGCCCACGATCGCGAACCACGCCCCGTTTTCGTCACTAAGGGGGCATGCCCAGCGCTCTGTGAGCCGCTGGCATGCCCCCTCTGTCTCCAGTGAATAGACGCTTTGCGCATGCGCACAGCGTCTATTCACCGCTGCTCTGCTAAGCAGGGCAGCGAGAGACCGAGACTCGCAACTGTCCCCACCACGGGATACTGCGGCCCGCGGGTGGGACAGCGGGACAGTCCCCCAAAAATGGTACTGTCCCGCGAAAATCGGGACAGTTGGGAGGTATGGTTAAGTCTCAGGGTGTCGGCTTTCTACATGGTGGAGTACGCTCAATTCCATTCCCGCCCTCTGCAGAAGCTGATTCTTGCCAAGTGGGACGGCCTGCCTCACCGGATCAGGTCTCAAATGATCTCCTTGTCTCCGGAGGTCCGCATGTCACTGAGCTGGTGGCTTCAGGACCAATGATTGAGCAGGGGTAGTCTCTTCTGGATCTCCAGCTGGGTCCTTCTGACGACGGATGCCAGTCTGCGGGGTTGTGGCTCTGTGTTGGAGCAACACTTCCTTCAGGGTCGGTGGACCATGGAGGAGTCTCTCCTCCCGATAAACATTCTGGAATTGCAGGCAGTGTTCAATGCGTTAACACTAGCTCAGCATGTGATACAGAACAGGCCTGTTAAAGTGCAATTGGATAATGCCACCACGGTGGCATACATAAATCATCAAGGCCGCACTCGAAGCCGCATGGCAATTAGGGAAGTATCAAGAATTCTTCAGTGGGCAGAGCGCATCTGCCAGCCTATCGGCAGTGTAAATTCCAGGAGTCCTAAACTGGGAAGCAGACTTTCTCAGTCGTCAGGACGTACACGCCGGAGAGTGGAGCCTCCATCCAGAAGTGTTTCAACTCCTTGTGGACAAGTGGGGCCTTCCAGATGTGGACCTGATAGCGTCTCGATACAATCACAAGGTTCCGTTCTTCGGAGCAAGGACAAGGGATCCTCAAGCAGCGTTTGTGGACGCACTGGCAATTCCATGGAACGTTCAGCTGCCATACGTTTTCCCTCTGGTGTCACTCCTGCCCAGTGTAATAAGGATGTTCAAGCAAGGAGGAATCCTACTTCTGATCGCTCCCGCGTGGCCCAGACGGCATTGGTTCTCAGACCTTCAGGGTCTCTCGATAGTGTCCCCTCCTACTTCCGCAGCGCCCAGATCTTCTCATTCAGGGCCCCTGTTTGTATCAGGATTTAGCCCGGTTGGCCTTGACGGCGTGGCTCTTGAAGCTTCCGTCTTGAGGGTCAAAGGATTTTCTGAGGCAGTCATTCAAACTATGTTGAAGGCCCGGAAACCGGCTACTGCTCCGATTTATCATAGTGTCTGGAATTCTTACTTTGCTTGGTGCGCATCTCACAATTATGAAGCTTACAAGTTTAGTACGGCCAAACTTTTGGCCTTTCTACAACAGGGCCTGGGTTTAGGCCTTCGTCTGGGTTGGTATTGGCATAGCCGCTGACACCCTCCTCTTTGGTGAGTGTGTGGTGTAATTGGCTACTATCGATTGTCGTCTCTGGTACCTGCTACTGCATTGGGCTGGTTAACAAAACTGAGCTCCTGTGCATGGAGGTGGGGTTATAGAGGAGGCGGCGCTGTTAATCTTGGGAACAGTCAAAAGCTGTGAGCCTGTTGGTGCCTCGGATCAGGATTCTACTCTACACCCCGATGTTAATCCTTGTGGAGCCTAGTGTACCTCGTAGAAAGAGATTAATCTTACGTCCTAGAGGATGCTGGGGACTCCGTAAGGACCATGGGGTATAGACGGGCTCCGCAGGAGACATGGGCACCTAAAAGAACTTTCTAGTATGGTGTGCACTGGCTCCTCCCTCTATGCCCCTCCTCCAGACCTCAGTTAGATCTTGTGCCCAGAGGAGATAGGGTGCATTACAGGGAGCTCTCCTGAGTTTTCTGTAAAAAAAGAATTTTGTTTGATTTTTTTAATTTCAGGGAGCTCTGCTGGCAACAGACTCCCTGCATCGTGGGACTGAGGGGAGAGCAGCAGACCCACTTCTTAAGAGTTAAGGGCACTGCTTCTTAGGCTACTGGACACCATTAGCTCCAGAGGGAGTCGGAACACAGGTCTCACCCTGGGGTTCGTCCCGGAGCCGCGCCGCCATCCTCACAGATGCCGGAAAAAAGCCGGGTGAGTATGTCAGACATAAGAAGACATCAGGCGGCAGAAGACTTCAGATCTTCATGAGGTAAGCGCGCAGCTTCCATTGCTCCCACACTTACACACACACATGGCACTGATGGGTACAGGGCGCAGGGGGGGCGCCCTGGGCAGCAATAAACCTCGTTTTAGGCAAAAAAGTATGTAGTTAGGCTGCGGAGGCAGTAAACTACGGATCCCCAACATTATTTTTTTTTCGAATTCACGAGCGGGACCAAAGCCCGCTGCGCGAGGGGGCGGAGTTTGATCCCGCAGCACTAACCAGCGCCATTTTCTCCACAGAGGCTGCAGAGAACGCTGGCTCCTCGGACTCTCCCCTGCTGAGCATCAGAGGGCTGAAAAAAAGAGAGGGGGGCACATAATTAAGGCGCAGTGAGTGGGGAAATCTATATACATTTATATATATAAAAGCGCTATCTGGGTTTGTTTTTTTCTGGGTCAGTTGGCGCTGGTGTGTGCTGGCATACTCTCTCTCTGTCTCTCCAAAGGGCCTTCTTTAGGGAATTGTCCCCTTATAGTTATATCCCAGTGTGTGTGGGGTGTCGGTACGTGTGTCGGCATGTCTGAAACGGAAGGCTTATCCAAAGAGGAGGTGGAACAGATGAGTGCTGGGTCTCAGTCGGCGGTGCCAACTCAAGATTGGATGGATATGTGGCATATGTTAAATGCTAGTGTAGCTTCACTGCATAAAAGACTGGATAAAGCAGAGTCCAGTGCGTCGGCAGGTAATAAATCTACGGATGATACCGACTCACAGGACCCGTCGGGGTCTCAGAAACGTCCCTTCTCACAAATAAGGGACACAGATACTGACACGGACTCTGATTAAGCAAGATTGCACCCAAGGGTGACAAAAAGTATTCAGTGCATGATTATTGCAATAAAAGATGTGTTACATATCACTGATGAGCCCTCGGTGCCCGACACGAGGATACACATGTTTAAGGGAAAGAAACAGGTTATGAACTTTCCTCCTCCCCATGAAATTAATGAGTTATGTGAAAAAGCATGGGAAACTCCAGATAAGAAACTGCAGATTCCCAAAAGGGTTCTTATGGCGTATCCTTTCCCTACACAGGACAGGGTACGTTGGGAATCCTCTCCCACAGTGGACAAAGCCTTAACACGCCTTTCCAAGAAGGTGGTGCTACCGTCCCCTGACACAGCGGCCCTCAAGGATCTTGCGGACCGCAGGCAAGAGACTACACTAAAGTCTATCTACACTCATACTGGTACTTTGCTTAGACCGGCAATTGCGTCGGCATGGGTATGTAGTGCAGTAGCAGCTTGGACTGATACACTGTCAGCTGACCTTGATACCCTAGATAGGGATACAATTTTGTTAACATTAGCTCATATTAAGGACGCAGTCTTATATATGAGGGACGCTCAAAGAGACATTGGATTACTGGGTTCAAGAGCCAATGCTATGGCTATTTCGGCAAGTAGAGCCTTATGGATCCGCCAATGGACGGGGGATGCAGACTCAAAAAGGCATATGGAGGTTTTACCTTACAAAGGTCATGTATTGTTTGGGGACGGCCTCGCGGACCTGATCTCTACAGCTACCGCGGGTAAGTCGACCTTTTTACCTTTTGTTCCCCAACAGCAAAAGAAACCCCCACAATATCGGATGCAGTCCTTTCGGTCGCATAGATCCAGAAGAGGTCGGGGCTCCTCTTTCCTCGCCAGAGGTAAGGGTAGAGTCAAGAGGACACCTGCTGCGGCTGGTTCCCAAGAGCAGAAGTCCTCCCCGGCTTCCGCTAAGTCTACCGCATGACGCTGGGGCTCCCCTGCCGGAGTCCGCACAGGTGGGGGCACGACTTCGACTATTCAGCCAAGTCTGGGTTCAGTCAGACGTGGACCCTTGGGTGATGGAAATAGTCTCCCAGGGCTAAAAGCTGGAATTCGAAGAGGTGCCCCCACGCCGATTTTTCAAGTCTGCCTTTCCAGCTTCTACCCCAGAGCGGGAAGTAGTGCTAGCTGCAATTCAAATGCTGTGTCAACAGCGAGTGATTATCAGGGTTCCCCTGAGCCAACAGGAGAAAGGGTATTATTCAACCCTATTTGTGGTTCCGAAGCCGGATGGTTCGGTAAGGCCCATTTTAAACCTAAAATCCCTGAACCTGTACCTGAAAAGATTCAAATTCAAGATGGGATCGCTCCGAGCGGTGATAGCCTGCCTGGAAGGGGGGTATTTTATGGTGTCACTGGACATAAAGGATGCTTACCTTCATGTTCCCATATATCCCTCTCATCAGGAGTACCTGAGATTCGCGGTACAGGATTGTCATCCGTTTCAGACGTTGCCGTTTGGGCTGTCCACGGCCCCGAGGATTTTCACCAAGATAATGGCGGAAATGATGGTGATCCTGCGCAAGCGAGGAGTCACAATTATCCCATACATGGACGATCTCCTGATAAAAGCGAGATCAAGAGAGCAATTACTGGAGAACGTGTCACTCTCTGACAGTGCTTCAACAACATGGGTGGATTCTCAATCTACCAAAGTCACAGTTGGTTCCGACAACTCGACTACCGTTCCTAGGCATGATACTGGACACGGAACAAAAGAAAGTTTTCCTCCCGTTGGAAAAAGTCCAGGACCTCCAGAACATGGTCCGAGAACTACTAAAGCCGAAAAGAGTGTTGGCTCATCAATGCACTCGGGTACTGGGGAAAATGGTGGCAACTTACGAGGCCATTCCCTTCGGCAGGTTCCATGCGAGGACTTTTCAGTGGGACCTTCTGGACAAGTGGTCCGGGTCACATCTACATATACATCAGATGATCAGCCTGTCCCCAAGAGCCAGGGTATCTCCTGTGGTGGCTACAAAGTGCTCACCTTCTAGAGGGTCGCAGGTTCGGCATTCAGGACTGGATCCTGGTAACCACGGACGCGAGCCTCCGAGGATGGGGAGCAGTCACCCAACGAAGACATTTTCAGGGACTATGGTCAGACCAGGAGTCCTGTCTACACATCAACGTGTTGGAGCTAAGGGCCATATACAACGGCCTTCGACAAGCGGAGAATCTTCTTCGCAACCTACCGGTTCTGATTCAATTAGACAATGTCACAGCAGTAGCTCATGTGAACCACCAAGACGGGACAAGAAGCAGAGTCGCGATGGCGGAAACCACCAGGATTCTTCGCTGGGCGGAAAATCACGTAAGCGCTCTGTCAGCTGTCTTCATTCCGGGAGTGGATAACTGAGAAGCAGACTTCCTCAGCAGACACTATCTTCATCCAGGAGAGTGGGGACTTCATCAAGAAGTCTTTGCAGAGATAACGGGTCTCTGGGGAGTTCCTCAAATAGACATGATGGCGTCACGCCTCAACAAGAAGCTTTGGAGGTATTGTGCCAGGTCCCGGGACCCTCAGGCAATAGCAGTAGACGCTCTGGTAACGCCATGGGTGTTCCAGTCGGTCTATGTGTTTCCTCCGCTTCCTCTCATCACAAAAGTGTTGCGGATCATAAGACGAAAAAGAGTACAGACAATACTCATTGTTCCAGACTGGCCTCGAAGGGCCTGGTACTCAGATCTTCAGGAGATGCTCACAGAAGATCCTTGGCCTCTTCCTCTAAGAAAGGACCTGTTACAGCAGGGTCCCTGTCTGTTCCAAGACTTACCGCAGTTACGTTTAGACGGCATGGCGGTTGAACGCCGGATCCTAGCGGAGAAGGGTATTCCGGAGGAGGTCATACCTACTCTAATAAAGGCTAGGAAGGAGGTGACGTCAAAACATTATCACTGTATCTGGCGGAAATATGTCTCTTGGTGTGAAACCAAGAATGCTCTTACGGAAGATTTCCATCTGGGTCGTTTTCTCCACTTCCTACAGACAGGAGTGGATATGGGCCTAAAGTTAGGCTCTGTTAAAGTACAGATTTCGGCTTTGTCAATATTCTTTCAGAAGGAATTGGCTTTTCTTCCAGAAGTCCAGACTTTTGTAAAAGGAGTACTGCACATCCAGCCTCCTTTTGTGCCCCCAGTGGCACCATGGGACCTGAACGTGGTGTTGCAGTTCCTGAAATCACACTGGTTTGAACCCCTTAAAACGGTGGAGTTAAAAATTCTCACCTGGAAGGTGGTCATGTTGTTAGCCTTGGCATCTGCAAAGAGAAGAAAAAAGAAAGACTCTGTGTTGGGGCACGCTTAGAAATTTGAAATAAGTTTATTAAAACTTAACATTTAATTAATAACGAATAAAAGTAATGAGGAGTTTGATACAAAAAAATTGTTCAAGAACACAAAGTAAACATATATATTGACAGAAATCAGGATAAGCCTGATGCAAAATTATGGGCACCTGTGGTGAAAAATATACTGAAAAACATAAAAAATTACAAAAAATTAATATTATTAAGGTGCCTGAGTTAATCAAAATTCAAAATTGGAGTAGAGGTAAATGATATGTACATATAATCACCGCAGTGATAATTGTAGGTAAGCACCTAGTCTAAAACCTCATGAGAATAGATGAGAGGCACAAAGGTTCATAATTGAAATGTCAAATGACTGAGGGTAATCACCTGGTAGAGATTCTGTTTGCTAAAAGGCTAGATCCTTATAGATAACAAAGCATTTAAGATAAAAGTATGATTATTAAAGATACAAAAGAGCATTGATAAATAAGCCTAAAGGCAAAGCCAATTGTAGATAAATAGAAGGTTTGCGGGAAAGTTGGATAAGGAATAGGTAAGTTTCAGAAGTTGCTCTAACACTTCTGCTGTTTGTGATCAGAGGTCACAATCTTACTGCACCTGATATTCCCAAGAGGTCACCCTACTAGGTACTGATCAGGCTTATCAGCGCTTAGCTTCCAAGGTCGGATGAGATTGGGCGTTGCTGCTGAAATATGGCAGTAATAAACACTAGGACACAAATGAGAGAGTGTAATGAGTAGTGAGCAACAAGGTACTTCTGCTGTCCAGTTTCTAGCGCAGATTCTCTGTTGCTGTGAGCATTGCAGAGAGTGGTCTCGCATCTGGATGAGAGGGTACTAAAAATAGAAGTGAGATATGCTCAGAATAGGGAGGAAACCCTGCCTTCTGCTGTCCACTGTCTTATATAGATATATAGCGGACAGTGGATGAGAGAGGTGGGTTAAGCTTACCTATTGAAAAAAAGGGTGGTGGGAAAATTAGAAGGAGAAGAAATGGTAATGTGGTGAGATCACAAATTAACTAAATTATGAAATAAAACAATCATGAAATCAACGATTAATTGGAAAAAGGAAAGTAAACACAGGCTGCATGGTAAAGGCTTACCAAAATGGGTATAAGACCCTGTTTATGCAGAAAGGATTCTGCAAAAAAGTATTACATTTAAAAGGAAATACCAGAAAATGGTTTAGAACAATAATTAAGGATCAAAAATAGCAAACATGGAAAAAAACAATATTGATTATATATCAGTATCAGTTAAATAACTGGAGTCGGACGGACCGTTTCACCAGGGTGGCTTGTTCACAAGCCACCCTGGTGAAACGGTCCGTCTGTGCTCAGTGATGCTGAACTCTTTCTAGCTCAGATCACTTTTGGGACTCCCTGGTATTGTATGTGCCCATTTGGACTCCAGTTATTTAACTGATACTGATATATAATCAATATTGTTTTTTTCCATGTTTGCTATTTTTGATCCTTAATTATTGTTCTAAACCATTTTCTGGTATTTCCTTTTAAATGTAATACTTTTTTGCAGAATCCTTTCTGCATAAACAGGGTCTTATACCCATTTTGGTAAGCCTTTACCATGCAGCCTGTGTTTACTTTCCTTTTTCCAATTAATCGTTGATTTCATGATTGTTTTATTTCATAATTTAGTTAATTTGTGATCTCACCACATTACCATTTCTTCTCCTTCTAATTTTCCCACCACCCTTTTTTTCAATAGGTAAGCTTAACCCACCTCTCTCATCCACTGTCCGCTATATATCTATATAAGACAGTGGACAGCAGAAGGCAGGGTTTCCTCCCTATTCTGAGCATATCTCACTTCTATTTTTAGTACCCTCTCATCCAGATGCGAGACCACTCTCTGCAATGCTCACAGCAACAGAGAATCTGCGCTAGAAACTGGACAGCAGAAGTACCTTGTTGCTCACTACTCATTACACTCTCTCATTTGTGTCCTAGTGTTTATTACTGCCATATTTCAGCAGCAACGCCCAATCTCATCCGACCTTGGAAGCTAAGCGCTGATAAGCCTGATCAGTACCTAGTAGGGTGACCTCTTGGGAATATCAGGTGCAGTAAGATTGTGACCTCTGATCACAAACAGCAGAAGTGTTAGAGCAACTTCTGAAACTTACCTATTCCTTATCCAACTTTCCCGCAAACCTTCTATTTATCTACAATTGGCTTTGCCTTTAGGCTTATTTATCAATGCTCTTTTGTATCTTTAATAATCATACTTTTATCTTAAATGCTTTGTTATCTATAAGGATCTAGCCTTTTAGCAAACAGAATCTCTACCAGGTGATTACCCTCAGTCATTTGACATTTCAATTATGAACCTTTGTGCCTCTCATCTATTCTCATGAGGTTTTAGACTAGGTGCTTACCTACAATTATCACTGCGGTGATTATATGTACATATCATTTACCTCTACTCCAATTTTGAATTTTGATTAACTCAGGCACCTTAATAATATTAATTTTTTGTAATTTTTTATGTTTTTCAGTATATTTTTCACCACAGGTGCCCATAATTTTGCATCAGGCTTATCCTGATTTCTGTCAATATATATGTTTACTTTGTGTTCTTGAACAATTTTTTTGTATCAAACTCCTCATTACTTTTATTCGTTATTAATTAAATGTTAAGTTTTAATAAACTTATTTCAAATTTCTAAGCGTGCCCCAACACAGAGTCTTTCTTTTTTCTTCTCTTTGCTTAACCATTACTGACTCTGGGAGCACCACCAACTCAAATAATTATTTAGATGTCTTCATTAAGAATCTTTAAATTTAAACTTAGTATCGTTGGTCATTCTCTGAACAGTTTTCTACAATCTGTGTATTAATCTATGTTCATCATTACCACATTTTTCCTGTGCGGAACCAAACCAAATTTCTGTTAACTCTGTAGCCTTGGCATCTGCAAGGCGTGTGTCAGAATTGGCGGCCTTGTCTTACAAGAGCCCTTACTTGATTTTTCATGTGGATAGAGCGGAATTGAGGACTCGTCCTCAATTTTTACCCAAGGTGGTGTCTTCATTTCATATGAACCAACCTATAGTGGTGCCTGTGGCTACGAGTGACTTGGAGGATTCCATGTCCCTGGATGTAGTCAGGGCCTTAAAAAGGTATGTAGCCAGAATGGCTAGAATTAGGAAAACAGATGCATTGTTTGTCCTGTATGCTGCCAACAAGATTGGCGCGCCTGCTACGAAGCAGACTATTGCTCGCTGGATCTGTAACACGATTCAGCAGGCTTATGTTACGGCTGGATTGCCGTTACCGCATTCAGTAAAGGCCCATTCCACTAGGAAGGTGGGCTCATCTTGGGCGGCTGCCCGGGGCGTCTCGGCATTACAGCTTTGCCGAGCAGCAACTTGGTCGGGGTCAAACACCTTTGCTAAATTCTACAAGTTTGATACCCTGGCTGATGAGGACCTAGCATTTGCTCAGTCGATACTGCAGAGTCATCCGCACTCTCCCGCCTGATTGGGAGCTTTGGTATAAACCCCATCGTTCTTTTACGGAGTCCCCAGCATCCTTTAGGACGTAAGAGAAAATAAGATTTTAAACCTACCGGTAAATCTTTTTCTCCTAGTCTGTAGAGGATGCTGGGCGCCCGTCCCAGTGCGGAAAATCTGCAAGACTTGTATATAGTTATTGCTTACATAAGGGTTATGTTACAGTTAGAATCGGTCTTGGTCCGATACTGTTGTTTGTTCATACTGTTAACTGGTTAGGTGTATTCCAGGTTATATGGTATGATTGGTGTGGGCTGGTATGAATCTTGCCCTTAGATTAACAAAATCCTTTCCTCGTATTTTCCATCTCCTCTGGGCACAGTTCTCTAACTGAGGTCTGGAGGAGGGGCATAGAGGGAGGAGCCAGTGCACACCATACTAGAAAGTTCTTTTAGGTGCCCATGTCTCCTGCGGAGCCCTTCTATACCCCATGGTCCTTACGGAGTCCCCAGCATCCTCTACGGACTAGGAGAAAAAGATTTACCGGTAGGTTTAAAATCTTACTTTAACAGTTCTTACCATAAAGCTCTTTTTTTTATTTTTCTACATGAATAGGCGTTTATTGAATTTACTATGTACAGGTTGAGTATCCCTTATCCAAAATGCTTGGGACCAGAGGTATTTTGGATATCGGATTTTTCCGTATTTTGGAATAATTGCATACCATAATGAGGTATCATGATGATGGGACCTAAGTCTAAGCACAGAATGCATTTATGTTACATATACACCTTATACACACAGCCTGAATGTCATTTTAGCCATTATTTTTTATAACTTTGTGCATTAAACAAAGTGTGTGTACATTCACACAAATCATTTATGTTTCATATACACCTTATACACACAGCCTGAAGGTCATTTAATACAATATTTTTAATAACTTTGTGTATTAAACAAAGTTTGTGTACATTGAGCCATCAAAAAACAAAGGTTTCACTATTTCACTCACTCAAAAAAGTCCGTATTTCGGAATATTCCGTATTTCGGAATATTTGGATATGGGATACTCAACCTGTATTGTTTTTGCAGTGCAGAATTTAAGCAGTTTCTACAGTGTCATAGGTTTTAAGCCTTAAATCAGATTGCTTGTGCTGAATACAATGTTACAGCTATCCATCGCTGTTACAAAAAAAAAAAAAAATGCATCTGTAACATTTGTCATTAAATAAAATTTACAGAACCTGTGTGCGCCCAGTTGTGATCTATGGAGGAACACAGACAGGTCATTCATTACAACAGATTTCGCAAGGTGTTAATATTCTCTGCGCAACTCCTGGAAGGTTATTGGATGTGATTGACAAAAGGAAGGTAAAGTAGCGTGGGCTATAATGAACATCACATGTCATTTTTGCAATGAATATGAAATGGTCATTTTTAAGTTACATTTCAACACATTAAAACTATTTAATTTTCTTGGATGCTTCCAAGTGGGTAATTTCATAAGTTTACACATGTATGATGCCAATCTTTGGGAAAAATAAATTGCAGTAAGAGGTTAAGATATACCAAATACTGTGTCTTGTTTTGACTAAACAGGGCTTTTTAATATAAACTAAATCTCACAATTGAAATTAATAAAAGAAGCCTGAATGTAAAATACAGTCAAGTTTCTGCTATAGATCTGTTACGTGTGAACTGATACTAACTGGAAACACATCAATAAATATAATACACTTACTCATTTTTCTCTTGCGTCCTAGAGTATGCTGGGGTTCCATGTAGTACCATGGGGTATAGACGGGTACACTAGGAACCACTGGCACGTTAAGAGTTTTTAATAGTGTGGGCTGTCTCCTCCCTCCATGCCTCTCCTATCAGACTCAGTTTCGAAAATGTGCCCGGAGGAGACGAACACAGCTAGTGGAGCTCCTAGGAGTTTTATTGGTTTCTAGAGTTTGTTATTTTACAGGAAGGCTGCTGGCAACTGCCTCCCTGCTTCGTGGGACTTGGGGGGGGGGGGGGGGGGGGGGGGGGGAGAGAGAGAGAGAAGAGAGTAGGAACCAACCTAATAGAGAATTAATGGTTCTCTACTCCGCTGACAGGAAACTGGGTTCCTGAGGGAAGTGATCGCAAGCCCACGGGGTGACCGCTTACTCCCGCAGCACGGCTGCCACCCCTCAACAGAGCCAGAAGATGGTGGTGAATACAGTGCCAGCGGGCCGCTGGCGGGTATGGCGGCACAAGGGTTGGAGTACAGCTCTGACATGCTGCACTCCTGGAAGGTTCAGCAACATGTAGATGCTGGAGAGGGCGTCCTGAGTCAGCGCTTTAACCCTACACTGGTCACACTAGTTAACAGGGGCTAATCTCGCTGTTAACGCATCACAAACCTCAGGCCAGTATAAAGAATAAGTGTGGGAAGCCGCGAGCCATTACAGGGGGTGGGACTTCCTCTCAGAGCGGATCCAGCACTCACCAGCGCCATTTTCTCCATGCAGATCATCAGACAGGACGCTGACAAGGTGTGCTGCCCTCCACATAACTCCAGCATACCTCTGCGTTACCGGGTTGTTATAGACAGGGGCGGAGTGTGATAACAATACTAACTACCCTATTATGGTTAGCTAGTTAGCGCCGGGCTTTTATCATAATAACAGCCTACCAGGGCGCAGTGTGGCTGGCTCCTTATACTCTGTGACTCTCTGAAGGTACTCTGGGAGAAACTGTGTCTGACATTTTCCTGTGTAAGTGTGTATATCCCACATTACCATGTCTAAGGACTCTGTGTCCTGTGCTGCAGAGTGTTTATCTTCTCATGGGGAGTCTGTTGCATGTACTCAGCACTGCAATATACTTTCTCAGCCTTCTGAATCCAAACCCGCATGGGTGGATTCTTTAAGGGGAATGATATCCCAGATTTCAACAAGAATGTCACATACTGAGAAAGAGATGCAGTTTTTGAGAAAATCTGTGGAGGGTATGACTTATTCAGCCCCCATTACTTCGTCAAAAACCCCACCTACATACATGCAAAAATGTACACTTGCCCAGATAATGCAAGCTGACACGGATACCGACTCTGATACAGGGGCTGGTGATGGGGATATGCATGGTGGGTGTTGCATCTCTTGCTAAAGGGATGCAACTAATGATTGAAGCCATTAGGGATGTTTTGCATATTACTGAGAAGGTACCTGAGCAGGAAGAGGAAATTTATTTTACCGTAAATAAGAAATCCTCGCTTACCTTCCCTGCTTCTAAGGCAGAGATTTTCAACCTTTTACAACTCGAGGCACACTGAACAAGATTAAAATATTGCCATGAATATTATTCAAATATAATGGGGATGCATGGTGCAGTTGCATGTCCTAGGATGTCATGTTGCAGCTTCTCCATAGGTAATGCCTGAGCCACATCTGAGAAAGCCAGAAGAGCCCAACACTGCCCGGGTCCAAAATAAGAACACGCTCTGCAACCACTAAACCCCCCAGTATTGATCGTTCCAGGGCCTCAGTAGCGGCAACACACTGACGGGCCTGGCTGTGCTTCTATGGCGGCACACCTGGAGACTGCTCAAGTCACACTAGTGTGCCACGGCACAGTGGTTGAAAAACACTGTTCTAAGGCGTTGAACTCCTTGTTTGAAAAATCCTGGGAAAACCCAGTGAAAAAATTCCAGATCCCTAAAAGAATACTCATTGCTTTCCCTTTCCCTGAAGAGGACAGAAAGAAGTGTGAAAACCCACCTATAGTGGACGCTTCTGTATCTAGATTGTCAAAAAATGTGGTTTTACCTGTCCCTGGCTCAACCGCCTTAAAGGAGCCAGCTGACCGCAAGATTGAGACTACGCTCAAATCACTATACACTACTATGGCTCTAGAAATCTACGCACAAGCAATAGTGGGCCTTAGAGCCACTCCTTTAGCAAAGTGGTCAGGCACATTACTGGAGGAATTAGATACTATGGACATTGACTTGTTTTTACGTCTCATACAGGATTCTGCAGGCTTCATGGTGGAGGGCTAGAGGACATTGGCCTGCTTAATGCAAGGGCTACATCCATGGCAGTCTCGGCACACAGAGGACTCTGGCTACGCCAATGGACTGCGAATGCAGAATCCAAGAGACGTATGGAGAACCTACCCTTCACAGGTCAGGCCCTGTTCAGGGATGCTTTGGATGCGTGGATATCCACGGCGACTGCGGGTAAGTCGACCTTTCTTCCCTCAGCAGCAGCACCGGCTAGGAAATCTTATCCTACGCCTACACTGCAGTCCTTTCGGATCGCAAAATTTAAAAAAATCCAAAGGCCCCTCCACCACCACCTTCTGTAGAGGAGGTCGGGGTAAATCCAGAAAACTTGCACCAACAGGAAACCAAGTTCTGCTTCCTCAAAATCTTCAGCATGACGGTGGACCTCCCAGCCTGGAGATCGGGCAGGTGAGAGCGAGACTAAAAGATTTCAGTCACGTCTGGGCATCATCATGCCTAGACCCCTGGGTCAAAGATATTGTTTCCCAGGGGTACAGACTGGATTTTCAGGAACTCTTGCCTCACAGCTTCTTCAAATCAGGCTTACCAGCTCTGCTGACAGAAAGTGCTATCCTACAGGAAGCCATTCAAAATTGGTACAAACAAATGTCATTGTTCCAGTTCCGCTTCACCTATCACACAACGGTTATTACTCAAACCGGTTTGTGGTGTCGAGACCGGATGGTTCTGTAAGGCCTATATTGACCCTAAAGTCATTGAACCCCTACTTGAGGGTGTTGAAATTCAAGATGGAGTCTCTGAGAGCGGTGATCTCGGGTCTGGAGGAGGGGTAATACCTAGTATCCCTGGATATCAAGAATGCTTACCTTCACATTCCGATCTGGCCGCCTCATTAGGCTTACCTACGGTTTGCACTACAGGGCTGTCACTATCAGTTCCAGACGTTTCTATTTGGCGCCTCTCCAGCACCGAGGGTGTTCACCAAGGTCATGGCAGAGATGATGCTCCTCCTCCGCAAGCAGGGGGTTAACATAATTCCATATCTGGACGATCTACTGATAAAAACATCTTCCAGGAAGAGACTGTTATAGAGTATTGCTCTCTCAACTCAACTTATCCAGGATCATGGGTGGATCCTGAACCTTTCAAAATCACATTTTGAGCCGACAAAGAGACTGCCCTTCCTGGGGATGATACTCGACACGGAAGTGCAAAGGGTGTTTCTACCAGTGGAGAAAGCGTTTGTGATCCAATCAATGGTCCGGGATGTCCTTAGACCAGCCCAGGTATCTGTTCATCAGTGCATTCGCCTACTGGGAAAGATGGTAGCCTCCTACGAGGATCTACAGTACGGAAGATTCCATGCACGGTTCTTCCAGCTGGATCTCCTGGACAAGTGGTCGGGATCATATCTTCACATGCTCCAGCAGATACGCCTGTCGCCGAAAGCCAGAAGTCCACTTCTCTGGTGGCTCCAAACTTCTCACCTACTTGAGGGCCCCAGGTTCGGGAATCAAAATTAGATTCTTCTAACCGTGGATGCAAGTCTCAGGTTGGGGAGTAGTCCGCCAAGGGGTAAAACTTCCAAGGAAGGTGGTCAAGTCAGTAATCTCTCCTTCCAAGAAACATTCTGGAACTAAGGGCCATATACAACGGCATTCTACAAGCGGCACATCTTCTGCAAGATCCAGCTATTCAGGTTCAGTTGGACAATGTCAGTGGTGTCCTACATAAACAGGCAGGGCGGAACGAAGAGCAGAGCTGCAATGTCAGCGGTAACGAGAATCTTCCTCTGGGCAGAAAGGCACGCAGTGGCGCTGTCTGCAATCTTCATTCCGAAAGTGGACAACTGGGAAGCAGACTTCCTCAGCAGACACTATCTCCATCCAGGAGAATGGGGCCTCCACCCGGAGGTACTCGCAGAGGTAACAAGCTGATGAGGTGTACCTCAGATAGACACGGGCCTCTCACCTCAACAAGAAGCTTCAGAGGTACTGTCCCAGGTCACGAGACCCACAAGCAGTGGCGGTGGACGCCCTGGTAACTCCTTGGGTGTTGCAGTCAGTGTATGTGTTCCCTCCACTTCCACTCATCCAAAGGATTCTCAAAATAATAGTTCTGGTGATTCTCATTGCTCCAGGCTGGCCAAGAAGGGCCTTTCTTCAGGCAGGGTTGGACTTAAGCCTCCACCTGGCATTCCTCAAGTTCCAGATATCTGCTCTCTCCATTTGGTTCCAGCAAAAGATCGCTTCTCAACCTGATATCGGGACCTTCTTTCAGGGCGTTTTCTGCATTGAACCTCCGGTGGCTCAGTGGGATTTGTTTTTAGTTCTCCAGGCTTTATAAGCATCTCCGTTTGAACTTTTGGACTCCCATGGAATTTAAGTTGCTGAACTTCCATCTTTGTTCTACATTTGTTAAACTTGTTTGAATAGTTCTACATTCAGCATCAAAGGTGGTTTCACTCGTAAACATAAAGTTCTATAAGAGGATATCGGGTGGGAAAGAGTGCAAGTTCTCAGCAGCTGAAATTTGGGATTGTTGTCCTTTTGACAGAGTATGCGACAAATTACAAAAAAAATTAAGAGGTCTTTAAGTATGCACTTCTAATATTCTCCAATTAATGCATATTTTTGTTGAAATCTTGGTGATATATGCCAACTGCTTCATTATGGCTAAGGTGTATAATAGTGCAAGTTTATATTTCAGAAAATTGGATTGAGTAAATTGAAATACCTGGTACTGGATGAAGCTGATCGTATGCTAGACATGGGGTTTCAAGAAGACATCATGAAATTGCTGCAGAATGCAGACATTCCCAGCAGAGAAGAGAGACAAACATTAATGTTCAGTGCTACATTTCCTGCACCTATTCAAAGGTAAATTATGAACTATGAAATTCAGACTTTACTAAAAGTATTGCAGCATGGACAAATAAAGTAAATTTTCTTTTTTACATTTTAATACATGAGATTGTGTTTATACTAAGTGGACCCTTTAGTTCGCACGTAGTGCACTCTGTGGTAGATGTATAGACGTTTTTGGATGGAAATTTGCATTCTATACATAACAGAATATTGTAAAAATTGTTCTAGTCTAGATTTTTCAAGCCGCAAGCCAATCTCCTTACAACTAGAAAAAAAAAAAAAACTCCTGGTATTGGAGAAGCTCTAAATAAACATGACCCTGGTCTAAGCCTCCTTCTGCTGACAACAGAGGGATGCTAATCCTCTAAAAAGTCAAGTAGAAAAGGAGATTCTTGTAGTGCGGGAGACCACAATCAGGAAACAAATTGCATGCACATATACTAGATATTTATTAAATGCAATAAAAAAATTGGAGAGAAAGGTAATAATCAGTACAACATAATGTAAATCGACTAAGGCCTAATTCAAAGTTGATCGTAGTGGCTACGATCAGTTACTCAGACATGCGGGGGGGACGCCCAGCACAGGGCTAGTCCACTCCGCGTGTCTGGCTCTGCCCCGCCGCACAAGTAGCTCCCTACCAGCACAGCTCCTGCGCGCTAGCAGGGAGCTACTCGTTGCTGTCCAGGCGTGTGACGTCACGCAGCCACCATGGCACGCCCCCCGCATGGTCCGGGCACGCTTTTGTTGCCTGGACAGCGCCCCTAAAACGGCCCCTCTCGCCCAGCGACCGCCTCTGCCTGTCAGTAAGGCAGAGGCGATCGTAGGGCTGAGATGGCCGTCTGCTGTCTCGCATGCGCCAGCGCATGTGCAGTTCAGACCTGATCGTCTGCTGTGCGAAAACGCACAGCAGCGATCAGGTCTGCATTAGGCCCAGAGTTCCACAATAGGCAGTGGTGATTACATATACTCCAAACTATTTCATCAAAAGTTTGCTCTTTTCTCTGTTCTTTTGAACACACAACATGGAATTGGCAAAAGTGTTTTGACAGATTGTTTTCAATGCTGGTAAAATTTCTCTTACGTCCTAGAGGATGCTGGGGACTCCGTAAGGACCATGGGGATAGACGGGCTCCGCAGGAGACATGGGCACTTTAAGAAAGACTTTATGCTATGGGTGTGCACTGGCTCCTCCCTCTATGCCCCTCCTCCAGACCTCAGTTTATTACTGTGCCCAGAGGAGAATGGGTGCATTACAGGGAGGTCTCCTGAGTTTCCTGTCAGAAAGTATTTTGTTAGGTTTTTTTTTTTCAGGGAGCACTGCTGGCAACAGACTCCCTGCATCGAGGGACTGAGCGGAGAGAAGCAGACCTACTTCTGTGAGTTTCAAGGCTCTGCTTCTTAGGCTACTGGACACCATTAGCTCCAGAGGGATCCGGTACGCAGGTCTCACCCTCGCCGTCCGTCCCAGAGCCGCGTCGCCGTCCTCCTCAGAGCCGGAAGATAGAAGCCGGGTGAGTATGAGAAGAAAAGAAGACTTCAGAGGCAGCAGAAGACTTCATGATCTTCACAGAGGTAACGCACAGCGGTGAAGCTGTGCGCCATTGCTCCCATACACCTCACACACGGCAGTCACTGTAAGTGCGCAGGGAAGGCGCCCTGGGCAGCATATAAACCTCTTTCTGGCAAAAATAGACATATATACAGTTGGACACTGTATATATAATGAGCCCCCGCCAGTTTCAGTATATTTGAGCGGGACAGAAGCCCGCTGCCGAGGGGGCGGGGCTTCTCCCTCAGCACTCACCAGCGCCATTTTCTCCACAGCACATCGCTGAGAGGAAGCTCGCCGGACTTTCCCCTGCTTAACCACGGTGAAAGAGGGTTTTGAAGAAGGGGGGGGGGGGGCACATAATTTGGCGCATTTATACATGCACAAACAGCGCTACTGGGTAAACGTATTTATATATTGTTTTTTCCTGGGTCATATAGCGCTGGGTGTGTGCTGGCATACTCTCTCTCTCCAAAGGGCCTTGTGGGGGAACTGTCTTCAGATAAGAGGATTCCCTGAGTGTGTGGTGTGTCGGTACGTGTGTGTCGACATGTCTGAGGTAGAAGGCTTTCAGGGGGAGGAGGAGGAGAGAATGTGTGGTGTCTCCGTCGACAACGCCGACACCTGACTGGATGTTTTAAGTGCTAATGTAAATTTATTGCACAAAAGATTAGACAAAGCTGAAGCTAGGGAACAGCCAGGGAGTCAACCCATGTCTGTCCCTATGTCGCAGGGACCTTCGGGGTCTCAAAAGCGCCCACTATCCCAAATTGTAGACACAGATACCGACACGGATTCTGACTCCAGTGTCGACCACGATGATGCAAAATTACAGCCAAAAGTGGCTAAATGTATTCGATATATGATCATTGCAATAAAAGATGTTTTGCATATCACAGAGGAACCCCCTGCCCTGACACGAGGGTACACATGTATAAAGGGAAGAAACCTGAGGTAACCTTTCCCCCCTCACATGAGTTGAATGAATTATGTGAAAAGGCTTGGGAATCTCCAGACAAAAAACTGCAGATTCCCAAAAGGATTCTTATGGCGTATCCTTTCCCGCCAATGGACAGCATACGGTGGGAATCCTCCCCTTAGGTGGATAAGGCATTAACACGCTTATCCAAAAAGGTAGCGCTGCCATCCCAAGATACGGCTACCCTCAGGGACCCTGCTGACCGCAAGCAGGAGGTTATCTTAAAGTCCATTTACACACATTCTGGTACCTTACTCAGACCGGCGATTGCGTCGGCCTTGGTTTGTAGCGCGGTAGCAGCATGGACAGATACCTGATCAGCGGATATTGAGACCCTAGATAAGGAAACCATTTTATTGACCCTGGGACATATAAAAGATGCGGTCTTATATACGAGAGATGCTCAAAGAGACATTAGTCTACTTGGTTCTAGAATCAACGCGATGTCCATTTCTGCTAGATGAGTCCTATGGACCCGGCAATGGACAGGTGATGCCGACTCAAAAAGGCATATGGAGGTTTTACCTTACAAGGGTGAGGAATTGTTTGGGGAAGGTCTCTCGGACCTGGTCTCCACAGCTCCAGCTGGTAAATTTTCTACCTTATATTCCCTCACAGCCTAAGAAAGCGCCACATTATCAAATGCAGTCCTTTCGATCACAAAGAAACAAAGTACGAGGTGCGTCCTTTCTTGCCAGTGGTTAGGGCAGAGGAAAAAAGCTGCACAACACAGCCAATTCCCAGGAACAGAAGTCCTCCCCGGCCTCTACAAAATCCACCGCATGACGCTGTGGCTCCGCTACAGGAGTCCGCCCCAGTGGGGGCACGTCTTCGAGTTTTCAGACACATCTGGGTTCACTCACAGGTCGATCCCTGGGCAATAGAAATTGTTTCCCATGGTTACAAGCTGGAATTCGAAGAGGTGCCTCCTCGCCGGTTTTTCAAATCGGCCCTACCGGCTTCTCCCCCAGAAAGGGAGATAGTGTTAAATGCAATTCACAAATTGTATCTTCAACAGGTGGTGGTCAAGGTTCCCCTGCTTCAACAAGGGAGGAGATATTACTCAACCCTATTTGTGGTCCCGAAACCGGACGGTTCGGTCAGACCCATTTTAAATTTAAAATCCCTGAACCTATACTTGAAGAGGTTCAAGATGGAATCGCTCAGAGCGGTCTTCGCCAGCCTGGAAGGGGGGGATTTTATGGCATCTCTGGACATAAAGGATGCATACCTTCATATTCCCATTTATCCACCTCATCAGGCGTACCTGAGATTTGCGGTACAGGATTGTCATTACCAATTTCAGACATTGCCGTTTGGGCTTTCCACGGCCCCGAGAATTTTCACCAAGGTAATGGCGGAAATGATGGTGCTCCTGCGCAAGCAAGGTGTCACAATTATCCCGTACTTGGACGATCTCCTCCATAAAAGCGAGATCAAGAGAGCAGTTACTGAACAGTGTGTCACTTTCACTGAAGGTGTTACAGCAACACGGCTGGATTCTCAATATCCCGAAGTCGCAGTTGGTTCCTACGACTCGTCTGACTTTCTTGGGCTTGATTCTGGATACAGACCAGAAAAAGGTTTATCTTCCGATAGAAAAAGCTCGGAAACTCATGACTCTAGTCAGGAACTTATTGAAGCCAAAACAGGTGTCAGTGCACCACTGCACTCGAGTCCTGGGAAAGATGGTGGCATCATACGAAGCCATTCCCTTCGGCAGGTTCCATGCAAGGACTTTCCAATTGGACCTATTGGACAAGTGGTCCGGGTCACATCTACAAATGCATCGGTTGATCACCCTGTCCCCCAGAGCCAGGGTATCTCTCCTGTGGTGGCTGCAGAGTGCTCACCTTCTAGAGGGACGCAGGTTCGGCATTCAGGACTGGATTCTGGTGACCACGGACGCGAGCCTCCGAGGTTGGGGAGCAGTCACGCAGGAAAGAAACTTCCAAGGTCTTTGGTCAAGTCAAGAGACTTGTCTTCACATCAACTTCCTGGAACTGAGGGCCATATACAACGCCCTACGTCAAGCGGAGACCTTACTGCGTGACCGACCAGTTCTGATCCAGTCAGACAACATCACCGCAGTGGCTCATGTAAACCGCCAGGGCGGCACAAGGAGCAGAGTGGCAATGGCGGAAGCCGCCAGGATTCTTCGCTGGGCGGAAAATCATGTAAGCGCACTGTCAGCAGTGTTCATTCCGGGAGTGGACAACTGGGAAGCAGACTTCCGCAGCAGACACAACCTGCATCCAGGAGAGTGGGGACTTCATCAGGAAGTCTTCGCACAGATTGCAAGTCAGTGGGGACTGCCCCAGATAGACATGAAGGCATCCCGCCTCAACAAAAAGCTGCAGAGGTATTGCGCCAGATCAAAAGACCCTCAGGCGGTAGCTGTAGACGCCCTAGTGACACCGTGGGTGTTCCAGTCGGTCTATGTGTTTCTTCCTCTCATCCCAAAGGTGTTGAGAATAATAAGGAAAAGAGGAGTACAGACAATTCTCATTGTTCCAGATTGGCCACGAAGGACCTGGTATCCGGATCTACTGGAAATGCTTACAGAAGATCCATGACCTCTTCCTCTACGACAGGACCTGTTGCAACAGGGGCCCTGCCCTGTCTGTTCCAAGACTTACCGCGACTGCGTTTGGCGGTTGAACGCCGGATCCTAGCTGAAAAGGGCATTCCGGATGAGGTCATTCCTACTCTGATAAAGGCTAGGAAGGACGTGACCGCTAAACATTATCACCGTATATGGCGAAAATATGTTGCTTGGTGTGAGGCCAGGAATGCGCCTCCGGAAGAATTCCATCTTTGCAGTTTCCTTCACTTCCTACAAACTGGAGTGAATTTGGGCCTAAAATTAGGCTCCATTAAGGTTCAGATTTCGGCCTTATCCATTTTCTTTCAAAAGGAATTGGCTTCTCTCCCAGAAGTACAGACTTTTGTAAAGGGAGTGCTGCATATTCAGCCTCCTTTTGTACCTTCGGTGGCACCTTGGGACCTTAACGTGGTGTTAAGTTTCCTTAAGTCACACTGGTTTGAACCACTTAAAACGGTGGAGTTGAAATATCTCACTTGGAAAGTGGTCATGTTGTTAGCCTTGGCTTCGGCTAGGCGAGTATCTGAATTGGCGGCTTTGTCTCATAAAAGCCCCTATCTAGTTTTCCATATGGATAGAGCGGAATTGCGGACCTGCCCTCAATTCTTGCCTAAGGTGGTGTCATCTTTTCATATGAACCAACCTATTGTGGTGCCTGTGGCTACACGCGACTTGGAGGATTCCGAGTCCCTTGATGTAGTCAGGGCGTTGAAAATTTACGTGGCCAGAACGGCTAGAGTCAGGAAAACAGAAGCACTGTTTGTCCTATATGCGGCCAACAAGGTTGGCGCCCCTGCTTCAAAGCAGACTATTGCTCGCTGGATCTGTAACACAGGCTCATTCCACGGCTGGATTGCCGTTACCAAAATCGGTTAAGGCCCATTCCACAAGGAAGGTGGGCTCTTCTTGGGCGGCTGCCCGAGGGGTCTCGGCACTACAGCTGTGCCGAGCTGCTACTTGGTCGGGTTCAAACACCTTTGCAAAGTTCTACAAGTTTGATACCCTGGCTGAGGAGGACCTCCTGTTTGCTCAATCGGTGCTGCAGAGTCATCCGCACTCTCCCGCCCGTTTGGGAGCTTTTGGTATACTCCCCATGGTACTTGCGGAGTCCCCAGCATCCTCTAGGACATAAGAGAAAGTAAAATTTTAAACCTACCGGTAAATCTTTTTCTCGTAGTCCGTAGAGGATGCTGGGCGCCCGTCCCAAGTGCGGACTACTTCTGCAAGACTTGTATATAGTTTTTCTTACATAAGGGTTATGTTATAGTTTTCATCGGTCTTGGACTGATGCTATGTTGTTTTCATACTGTTAACTGGTTAGTA
This sequence comes from Pseudophryne corroboree, assembly GCF_028390025.1. NCBI lineage: Eukaryota > Metazoa > Chordata > Amphibia > Anura > Myobatrachidae > Pseudophryne > Pseudophryne corroboree. The sequence continues at coordinate 119,145,577 of NC_086444.1, forward strand.
TATCACAAGTTATACGGTGTGATTGGTGTGGCTGGTATGAATCTTGCCCTTGGATTAACAAAATCCTTTCCTCGTACTGACCGTCTCCTCCGGGCACAGTTTCTCTAACTGAGGTCTGGAGGAGGGGCATAGAGGGAGGAGCCAGTGCACACCAATACCTAAAGTCTTTCTTAAAGTGCCCATGTCTCCTGCGGAGCCCGTCTATCCCCATTGACCTTACGGAGTACCCAGCATCCTCTACAGACTACGAGAAAACGATTTACCGGTAGGTTTAAAATCTTATTTTTACATAATGCCTTATTCACATTTTGACTTCAATCAAATGTAGTCCACTCTACACTCCCTCTGCTTGGCAGAGATTAGGAAAAGTCTTGTTGTGCTGTATGCCTGTGAAGGTGGACTGAGCTTGCACTTCCTCCTACAGCTTGCAAGATATAGAGAGCCTCCCAAGAGGTAATCGTGTCTTTTAGGCATTTGCAGACAGTGCTGTTAGATGTGTTGTGTCCAAGACTAAGGACAGCCTAGCTCTTTAGATCACACATTGTGCAAGAAGACACTGTGTAAAAATGCATTTACAGATGTCTCCTCCTACAGCCTTGCTGCAGTCACGTAAAACAGCCCTTCTAATGCTGAGCTTTTTTTGTGCATTTTTTCCATGTAAATGCATCTTAATCACATTTCCTAGAAAGCACTAAATATTTACATTTCATATGCAGATACAGCTGCAGTTGCACACAAACTATAGGTATGCCGCATATCCTTTTAATTAGCAGTGTCTGTGCATTTTATTTGTAGAGTGATTCAGGGTCCATAGTCTCCACAGGGAAGACATTGTGGTGTAGGTGGTTGGATATGACTGGGCATCAAACAGTTAAAGCTTTTGAGCTCCAAGGATGCTCCATATCCCCTCCCCCCTTCCCTTTCCTATACCTTGCCCCCAGCCCAGGCTATCCAGTTTTGGCAGGAGCCTGATGCACCATTTAACAGTGGTGCTGCTTCTAAGCTGCCCCAAGCTTATATTTTATTTTGTTTTATATTCATTTTACGAACTTGGAGCAAGCAGCGCTAGGCAATCCTAATGACTGCAGCGCTGCTGCTCATTCAACTCGCTGCTGCAACACCAGTGAGTAAACTGGTGATTCTGGTGGAGTCCCTTGAGACTTAAGATTGCAGCCGGAGACTAGGGGACATGTGCCTTTTTGGTGCAATCTCGCCTCCGGTCACGGAGACGGAACGGAGGCGCTGATGTTGGCCCTGGTCCATCCAGGTCCCCCCTAGTCCATCAGGGCAACAAAATACTGGCGCTGGGGTTTTGTAAGAGGCCAGTGGCCACTGGAGGTTAACTTTGGTATAGGAAAGAGGTCAGCTCTCCCCCAGCTCAAGGCAGGATTCTGACAGCAGATTCTTACCTCTGAGCTGCTCTTTTTCTCTAACGTCCTAGTGGATGCTGGGGACTCCGTAAGGACCATGGGGAATAGACGGGCTCCGCAGGAGACACGGGCACTTTAAGAAATAATTTAGATTCTGGTGTGCTCTGACTCCTCCCTCTATGTCCCTCCTCCAGACCTCAGTTTGAATCTGTGGCCGGACGAGCTCGGTGCTGTTTAGTGAGCTCTCCTGAGCTTGCTGTAAGAAAGTATTTTGTTAGGTTTTTTATTTTCAGGGAGCTCTGCTGGCAACAGACTCCCTGCATCGTGGGACTGAGGGGAGAGAAGCAGCCCTACTCTCTGAAGATAGGTCCTGCTTCTTAGGCTATTGGACACCATTAGCTCCAGAGGGATCGTACACAGGATCTCACCCTCGTCGTCCGATCCCAGAGCCGCGCCACCGTCCCCCTCGCAGAGCCGGAAGACAGAAGCCGGGTGAGCATAAGAAGCAAGAAGACTTCGAAAGCGGCGGCAGAAGACTCCAGTCTTCACTGAGGTAGCGCACAGCACTGCAGCTGTGCGCCATTGCTCCCACACACACCCACATACTCTGGTCACTCTAAGGGTGCAGGGGGGGGGGGGGTGCCCTGGGTAGCAATTAGGACCTCTTGGCACTGTATATATGTATGAGCGCCCGCCAAAATATTGTACATTAAAGCGGGACAGAAGCCGGGGCTTCTTCAGCACTCACCAGCGCCATTTTTTCTACACAGCTCCGCTGAGAGGAAGCTCCCCAGGCTCTCCCCTGCAGATACACAGTGGAAGAGGGTAAAAAGAGAGGGGGGGGGGGGGGGGCACATAATTAGGCGCAAAAATCATTATAACAGCTGCTACTGGGTTAACATTAAGTTACTGTGTTATTCCTGGGTTATATAGCGCTGGGGTGTGTGCTGGCATACTCTCTCTCTGTCTCTCCAAAGGGCCTTGTGGGGGAACTGATTTCAAAAAGAGCATTCCCTGTGTGTGTGGTGTCGGTACGCTTGTGTCGACATGTTTGACGAGGAAGGCTATGTGGAAACAGCGGGAGCAAATGAATGTGGTGACGGCGCCGACACCTGATTGGATGGATATGTGGAAGGTTTTACATGATAATGTTAATTCCTTGCATAAAAGGTTGGATAAAGCTGAAGCCTTAAGACAGTCAGGGTCTCAGCCCGTGCCTGATCCTACGTCGCAGAGGCCGTCTGGGATAGTGGGCGCTTCTGAGACCCTAATTGTTGACACTGATACCGATATGGATTCTGACTCCAGTGTCGATTATGATGATGCAAAGTTACAGCCTAAATTTGCTAAATCCATCCGTTATATGATTATAGCGAATAAGGATGTGTTGCACATCAGAGGAAACCCCAGTCCCTGACAAGAGGGTTCATATGTATGGGGAAAAAAGGCAGGTGGTGACCTTCCCCCCTTCACACGAGCTAAATGAGTTATGTGAAAAGGCTTGGGAATCTCCAGATAAAAAACTGCAGATTTCCAAACGGATGCTTATGGCGTTTCCTTTACCGCCAACGGACAGGTTACGCTGGGAATCCTCCCCTAGGGTGGACAAAGCTTTAACACGCTTATCAAAAAGGGTAGCCCTACTGTCACAGGATACGGCCACCCTGAAAGATGCTGTGGATAGAAAGCAAGAGGGTACCCTGAAGTCCATTTATACACATTCAGGTACCTTACTAAGGCCGGCAATTGCGTTGGCCTGGGTGTGTAGTGCTGTAGCAGCATGAACTGATACCTTATCTGAGGAACTTGACACCTTAGACAAGGATACTATATTAATGACCCTGGGGCATATAAAAGACGCTGTCCTATATATGAGAGATACTCAGAGACATTAGTCTACTGGGCTCTAGAATAAATGCTATGTCGATTTCTGCCAGAAGGGTCCTGTGGACTCTGCAATGGACAGGTGATGCTGACTCAAAAAGGCACATGGAGGTTTTACCTTACAAGGGTGAGGAATTGTTTGGGGAGGGTCTCTCGGACCTGGTCTCCACAGCTACTGCTGGAAAGTCAAATTTTTTGCCATGTGTTTCCTCACAACCTAAGAAAGCACAGTATTACCAAATGCAGTCCTTTCGATCACAAAAAGGCAAGAAAGTCCGAGGTGCTTCCTTTCTTGCCAGGGGCAGAGGAAGGAAGCTGCACAACGCAGCTAGTTCCCAGGAACAGAAGTCCTCCCCGGCTTCCACTAAATCCACCGCATGACACTGGGACTCCACAGGCGGAGCTAAGCCCGGTGGGGGCGCATCTCCGAAATTTCAGCCACAAGTGGGTTCACTCCCAGTTGGATCCCTGGGCAATAGAGATTGTGTCTCAGGGATACAAGCTGGAATTCGAAGAGATGCCCCCTCACCGTTACCTCAAATATGCCCTGCCAGCTTCCCCCTTAGAGAGGGAAATAGTGTTAACTGCAATTCACAAATTGGATCTTCAACAGGTGGTGGTCAAGGTTCCCCTCCTTCAACAAGGAAAGGGTTATTATTCGACCATGTTTGTGGTACCGAAACCGGACGGTTCGGTCAGACCCATATTGAATTTAAAATCCCTGAACATATACCTGAAAAGGTTCAAGTTCAAGATGGAATTGCTCCGAGCGGTCATTGCAAGCTTGGAAGGGGGGGATTTTATTGTGTCTCTGGACATAAAGGATGCATACCTTCATGTCCCCATTTATCCACCTCATCAGGCGTACCTCAGATTTGTGGTACAGAATTGTCATTACCAATTCCAGACGTTGCCGTTTGGTCTCTCCACGGCACCGAGAATATTTACCAAGGTAATGGCGGAAATTATGGTACTTCTGCGGAGGCAAGGGGTCACAATTATCCCATACTTGGACGATCTCCTCATAAAAGCGAGGTCAAGAGAGCAGTTGCTGATCAGCGTAGCACGCTCTCTGGAAGTGTTACAACAACACGGCTGGATTCTAAATATTCCAAAGTCACAGTTGATTCCTACGACTCGTCTGCCTTTCCTGGGCATGATTCTGGACACAGACCAGAAGAGGGTTTATCTCCCGATGGAGAAGGCTCAGGAACTCATGAACAGTAAAATTAAATAAATAGAGTGCGCTGTCAACGGCAGCCTGTACAGGGAAGGTCAGTTCCCACAATGATAGATACAAGCAAGGAGAAAAGAAGTACTGGCGCCGCGCTGTGATTCAAAACACAATAAATAAAAATATATCTTTTATTAGACATTCATCTAAGAAAATAATCTATCCCTCAAGGGTAAAACAACACTGATGGAATGTATTAAATTAATTCTGTAGAATACCACAAGGATAAACCCTTTTGAACAAAATGTCCACAGTTCCTGGCTAGGACACTGGTCAGAGACCTAGTAAAACCAAAACAGGTGTCGATGCATCACTGCACGCGAGTCCTGGGAAAGATGGTGGCATCATACGAGGCCATTCCCTTCGGCAGATTCCATGCGAGGACCTTTCAATGGGATCTACTGAACAAGTGGTCCGGATCACATCTTCAGATGCATCGGTTAATCACCCTATCCCCCAGGGCCAGGGTGTCTCTCCTGTGGTGGCTGCAGACTGCTCACCTTCTCGAAGGTCGCAGATTCGGCATTCAGGACTGGGTCCTGGTGACCACGGATGCAAGCCTCCGAGGGTGGGGGGCAGTCACACAGGGAAGAAATTTCCAAGGTCTGTGGTCAAGTCAGGAGACTTGCTTTCACATCAACATCCTGGAACTAAGGGCCATATACAACGCCCTACGTCAAGCGGAGTCCCTACTTCGCGACCAACCGGTTCTGATTCAGTCAGACAGCATCACCGCAGTGGCTCATGTGAACCGCCAAGGCGGCACAAGGAGCAGGGTGGCGATGGTAGAAGCCACCATAATTCTTCGCTGGGCGAAGAATCACGTAAGCGCACTGTCAGCAGTGTTCATTCCGGGAGTGGACAACTGGGAAGCAGACTTCCTCAGCAGGCACGACCTCCACCCGGGAGAGTGGGGACTTCATCAAGAAGTCTTCACGCAGGTTGCAAGTCGGTGGGAACTGCCACAGGTGGACATGATGGCATCCCGCCTCAACAAAAAGCTACAGCGGTATTGCGCCAGGTCAAGAGACCCTCAGGCGATAGCTGTGGACGCACTGGTGACGCCGTGGGTGTTCCAGACGGTCTATGTATTTCCTCCTCTTCCTCTCATACCCCAGGTGCTGAGAATCATAAGAAAAAGAGGAGTGAGAACAATACTCATTGTTTCGGATTGGCCAAGAAGGACTTGGTATCCAGATCTGCAAGAAATGCTCACAGATGACCCGTGGCCTCTGCCTCTAAGACAGGACTTGTTGCAACAGGGGCCCCTGTCTGTTCCAAGACTTACCGCGGCTGCGTTTGACGGCATGGCGGTTGAACGCCGGATCCTAGCAGAAAAAGGCATTCCGGATGAGGTTATTCCTACGCTGATAAAGGCTAGGACATACGTGACGGCTCAACATTATCACCGTATATGGCGAAAATATGTGGCTTGGTGTGAGGCCAGGAATGCCCCTACGGAGGAATTCCAGCTGGGCCGTTTCCTTCACTTCCTACAGTCGGGAGTGACTTTGAGCCTAAAATTGGGTTCCATTAAGGTCCAGATTTCGGCCCTATCCATTTTCTTTCAAAAAGAACTGGCTTCTCTGCCTGAAGTTCAGACGTTTGTAAAGGGAGTGCTGCATATTCAGCCCCCTTTTGTGCCTCCAGTGGCACCTTGGGATCTTAACGTGGTGTTGAGTTTCCTGAAATCACACTGGTTTGAACCACTCAAAACGGTGTAATTGAAATATCTCACGTGGAAGGTGGTCATGCTACTAGCCTTGGCTTCGGCTAGGCGTGTGTCAGAATTGGCGGCTTTGTCACATAAAAGCCCTTATCTGGTTTTCCTTGCGGATAGAGCAGATTTGCGGACCCGACCACAATTTCTGCCGAAATTGGTTTCATCCTTTCATATAAACCAACCTATTGTGGTGCCTGTGGCTACTACTGAGGATCCCGAGTTACTTGATGTGGTCAGGGCTTTGAAGGTTTATGTAGCCAGAACGGCTAGGGTCAGGAAAACAGAATCTTTGTTTATCCTGTATGCTTCCAACAAGCTTGGGGCGCCTGCCTCAAAGCAAACTATTGCTCGCTGGATCTGTAACACGATTCAGCAGGCTCATTCTGCGGCTGAGTTGCCGCTGCCTAAATCAGTTAAGGCCCATTCCACAAGGAAGGTGGGCTCTTCTTGGGCGGCTGCCCGAGGGGTCTCGGCATTACAGCTGTGCCGAGCGGCTACTTGGTCAGGTTCAAACACCTTTGCAAGGTACTACAAGTTTGATACCCTGGCTGAGGAGGACCTAGTGTTTGCTCAATCGGTGCTGCAGAGTCATCCGCACTCTCCCGCCCGTTTGGGAGCTTTGGTATAATCCCCATGGTCCTTACGGAGTCCCCAGCATCCACTAGGACGTTAGAGAAAATAAGATTTTACTTACCGGTAAATCTATTTCTCGTAGTCCGTAGTGGATGCTGGGCGCCCGTCCCAAGTGCAGACTTCTTCTGCAATGCTTGTGTATAGTTATTGGTTAAATAAGGGTTATGTTATGGTTGCATCAGGGTTGATCTGATGCTCTGTTGTTGTTCATACTGTTAACTGGGTAAGTTTATCACAAGTTATACGGTGTGATTGGTGTGGCTGGTATGAGTCTTGCCCTGGATTTCCAAAATCCTTTCCTTGTACTGTCAGCTCTTCCGGGCATAGTTTCTCTAACTGAGGTTTGGAGGAGGGACATAGAGGGAGGAGCCAGAGCACACCAGAATCTAAATTCTTTCTTAAAGTGCCCATGTCTCCTGCGGAGCCCGTCTATTCCCCATGGTCCTTACGGAGTCCCCAGCATCCACTACGGACTACGAGAAATAGATTTACCGGTAAGTAAAATCTTATTTTTCACCCTCCTCCCCCTCAGAGACGCTCATCGGCCATTTTAATAGTTAGAGCTAAAACTGCAGGTCTCTGGGAACACTGGGTCCAGTCTCCCTGTATACCTCTCCCTAGGTTATACAGCGATAAATCCTACCAGTCACTGTGGTCTGAGTTGTTGATTTCAATGCCCATTGCAGTTGTATATAAATATCTGCATTGTATGTGACTTGTGCTAGTTCTGCTGTCTAAATTTCAGCTTGTACCTATCCCTTCTATTCTTATAACCCTAAGATACAGGTGTATAGGTGTTCACTGTACTTCACATTTACAAGTATTTGTGACGACTATCACATTGCAAACTTGCTACACACTCATTATTGTGTTATAGTATGCTATATTGTAACTGCTGCTACAGATGGAGCCAGCGTTATCTTAGCTGGCCGAGGCACGGGCGTGCACTCCCAAGGTGACTAGGTGATCCGTCCGCCTAGTCACACCGAGAGTGCACAGAGCCACGTCCCATTGTAAGCGTCTCTGTCTGGGTGCGTGCGCCCGCCTGGATGGAGACGCACTACATTCAAATGAATGGGGAGTGTCTCTGTGGACTCAGAGACTAGGTGCGCCGAGGCTTTGCCTACCCCTATGGAGGCTCCATCTGTATGTCTGGCAAAAGTAACAAGGAGGCCGCTGCCCCTATTCTGGTTCCATGTAAATCCTGTTGGGGCTTATCCCCCAGGACACGGTATAGGATGATCTGTGTGCATCTTGCTATATTCCACTTAAACAGCTTGCCCAACCGGCCCTTGTTCAGGACGCACCATGGGTGTCTTCCTTTTCATAGGTTTTGGCGCAGATTTAGGACCATTTAGAAGCTCCCGCTTTGCCTACCCCTATGGGATTTCTCCATCAGTTGGTGCCTGCTTTACCAGTCCCATCTATGCCTCTTCCCTGGGTGAATGTACTCTCTCTAAGTCCAGAATCTGGCTCAAACTTCTGTTTCTTTTCAGCAGATGTTAGTGACAGACCCTTAGCCGCCAAAGCACATAGGCATACCTTACCATCCTCACGGTCTACACAGCTTTTAGTTTGACGTATCTTCTTGGGGCAGACATTTCTTTTCCCTGTGCCCCCCTCAGGGGAGGGGGGAGCGTCATTCTATTGTGGATGTACACACGCTTGTGCTGGCAGACATCTTTTCTGCAGTTATAGGAGGAGGAGCCAGCTCCTAAGCCAAAAACCCTGGTTTTCAAACGGCCGAAGGTTGTAGAGGCTGCATTTCCTCAGTCAGATCAGCTGGCTGACCTCATGCAGGAAGTATGTAGTATCCCTGATAACTAAAAAAAAAAAATCAGATCCCAAGATACGTGGCTGCTTTTTCTCTTACGTCCTAGAGGATTCTGGGGTCCACATAAGTACCATGGGGTATAGACGGGTTCACCAGGAGCCATTGGCACTTTAAGAGTTTGAGAGTGTGGGCTGGCTCCTCCCTCTATGCCCCTCCTACCAGACTCAGTTTAGAAAATGTGCCCGGAGGAGCCAGTCACAGCTAGGAGAGCTCTACAGAGCTTCTTTAGTAAAAAAAAAAAAAAATTTTTTTTTTTTTTAGAGTTTATTTTACAGGGAGGCTGCTGGCAACAGCCTCCCTGCTTCGTGGGACTAAGGGGGGGGAATAGTGTCCGCCCTGCGAGGTCTGAGCCACTATCTCCGTTGACAGGACACTGAGCTCCTGAGGGGATAGATCGTTCCCCACCACAGGGGATTGCTCACCCCAGCAGCATGCCACCACCCCCTTACAGAGCCTGAAGATCAGTGGCGAGTGAGTCACCGACCTCCATAGCAAGCAGGGGGCCGGTGTGAAGATGGCGGCAACAGGGTGGGAGCGCAGTACTAACTGCGCTCCGGAGGCTCAGCAGTACTTAGTGCGGCGCTGTGAGGGGTCAGCAAGCCTGTCGGGGTCTGTGGATCTCGGCCAGCATTTTACCTCAGACCAGTATAATCCTTGTGAAGAATTGGAAGACAGCACCATTTGGGGGGCGGAACTTCTCCTCAGAGCGGACCCTGCAGCGTTCAGCACCATTTTCCTGCCTGCACAGTGCTGTCCAGGAAGAGCAAGTCCCTCCACAGCAACTCCAGCTATCTATCACGGTACCAGGGGGTGGTGTAAGGTTGGGGGGGGGGGGGCTGCAAAATGACTGTGTCACCTATTAAGGTGCACAGTCAGCGCTGATGGGGTGTCTCCCTTTATATTAAAAGCGCTGTGTGTGGGTTGGCTCCAAACTGTGTCTCTCTTGCCATTCTTGGGGGTGAAACTCTGTCCTTCCCTGTGTGTGTTTGGAGTGTCTGTGGTCTCCATTAAGCTATGTCCAAGGACTCTGTCATATGCTGCAGAGGATATGTCCTCTCAGTATGATCCTATTCAATGTAATCAAGATTGCACTGGTTTAGCACAGATACCAGCAAGGGAGTGGTTATCCTCAGTGATCGCGCTGAGCTAAAAAAAAAAAGTGGGTCCCAGGGACCCCTCACTTTTGAAAATTGGGGTCCTACCGGTCTTTTTCTGGGTCTCATCGGAATGAAGGTTCTTTTAAACTTAATCTTGTTTGGACACTACAAAAGTGTTGCAAGGTTGGGGGATGGGGTGACAATGCTGCTGGGCTGTGTAGCATGCAGGACACCCTGCACCAGAGGTGTAACTAGACATTTTGGTGCCATTAGGCAGAAAGTGAATTGGTGTCCCACCTTTCAGACTGCAAAGTATAGGCAATGCGCGCCACAAAATTTTAGTGGCGTGGCTTCATGGGGAAGGGCGTGGCTTCACGGGGAAGGGGCGTGGCCACATTATAGTGCCAATTCACATTACACCACACAGTAGTGCCGCTTATACACATTGCACCAGGTAGAACCTCCTATGCACACTGCGCCAGGTAGAGCACTTTATACATATTGCGCCAGGTATAGCACGTTATACACTTTGCTCCAGGTACAGCACGTTATACACTTTGCACCAGGTACAGCACGTTATACACTTTGCACCAGGTACAGCACGTTATACACTTTGCACCAGGTACAGCACGTTATACACTTTGCACCAGGTACAGCACGTTATACACTTTGCACCAGGTACAGCACGTTATACACTTTGCACCAGGTACAGCACGTTATACACTTTACACCAGGTACAGCACGTTATACACTTTGCACCAGGTACAGCACGTTATACACTTTGCACCAGGTACAGCACGTTATACTCTTTGCACCAGGTACAGCACGTTATACTCTTTGCACCAGGTACAGCACGTTATACACTTTGCACCAGGTACAGCACGTTATACACTTTGCACCAGGTACAGCACGTTATACACTTTGCACCAGGTACAGCACGTTATACACTTTGCACCAGGTACAGCACGTTATACACTTTGCACCAGGTACAGCACGTTATACACTTTGCACCAGGTACAACACGTTATACACTTTGCACCCGGTACAGCACGTTACACACTTTGCACCAGGTAGAGGATTATACAAATTGCACAAGGTAGAAAAACGTTATACACACTGCGCCAGTTAGAGCGCGTTATACACAATGCACCAGGTAGAGCGCGTTATACAATTTGCACCAGGTAGAGGACTTATACACATTGCGGCAGTTAGAGCGCGTTATACACACTGCGCCAGGCAGAGCGCGTTGTACACACTGCGCCAGGCAGAGCGCGTTGTACACACTGCGCCAGGCAGAGCGCGTTATACACACTGCGCCAGGCAGAGCGCGTTATACACACTGCGCCAGGCAGAGCGCGTTATACATAATGCGCCCGGTAAGAGCACTGAGGCACACTGCGCCCGGTAAGAGCACTGAGGCACACTGCACCAGGTAAGAGCACTGAGGCACACTGCACCAGGTAAGAGCACTGAGGCACACTGCACCAGGTAAGAGCACTGAGGCACACTGCACCAGGTAAGAGCACTGAGGCACACTGCACCAGGTAAGAGCACTGAGGCACACTGCACCAGGTACGAGCACTGAAGCACACTGCACCAGGTACGAGCACTGAGGCACACTGCACCAGGTACGAGCACTGAGGCACACTGCACCAGGTACGAGCACTGAGGCACACTGCACCAGGTACGAGCACTGAGGCACACTGCACCAGGTACGAGCACTGAGGCACACTGCACCAGGTACGAGCACTGAGGCACACTGCACCAGGTAAGAGCACTGAGGCACAATGCACCAGGTACGAGCACTGAGGCACACTGCACCAGGTACGAGCACTGAGGCACACTGCACCAGGTACTAGCACTGAGGCACACTGCACTAATCACCGGCGGCGTCCTCGTAATCATTCAGCCCGAGGCCAGCTGGTCAGTTAAACAAATCCCCCTTAGGGATTGGCTAATGAGGAGCGCGTCCCCTGGGACCCTCCCACTTTGTAGACTGGAGTCCCATGTCTTCAAAAACGGGTAAAAAACGCGCCATAGCGCGTTTTTGCGATCACTGATCCTCCATCAAATCTATGATTTCTCAGATTTCAAATAGGGTTGCACAAAATGAATCTGCAACTTCGGCTTTACAGAACTCTGGCAGTCTGGCCCAGTTCTGGTATCTCGGGGCTCCCCGCTGTATATTCACATAAACGTGCTCTTGCACAGATCATGCAGGATGACACAGATTCTGACTCTGCAGACGGTGTTGCGGGGGGCAGCATCTCTGGCTAAAGGGGTACAGTTGATGATAGAGGCTATTAGAGATGTGTTAAATATTGCTGATACAACACCTGAGCAGGTTGAGGAGGCTTACTTCACTGAGAATAAGAAAGCCTCGCTAACCTTCCCTGCGTCAAAGGAATTAAATGCTGTTTTTTTTAAAAGGCTTACGAAAACCCGGATTAAAAATTCCAGATACTTAAAAGGGTTCTGGTGGCATTCCCTTTCCTGGTAGAGTATAGGAAAAAATGGGAAAACCCGCCCATTGTTCAAGCATCAGTATCCAGACTCTCAAAAAAAAAAAAAAAGTGGTTTTACCTGTTCCAGGATCTACCGCCTTGAAAGAGCCGGGTGATCGTAAAATTGATAATACGCTCAAATCCATGTACACGGCTTCTGGGCCAATACTATGTCCCACTATTGGCAGTGCTTGGATTGCCAAAGCTATGGTAAAGTGGTCAGGCACGTTACTTGAAGATTTGGTTACTATGGATAAATGTGATGTTGAATTGTTTTTACGTAACATTCAGGATTCGGCAGGATTACTGGTAGAATCCATGAAAGAACTGGGTTCCATGGCTGCGGGAAGTTCCTTGTATCAGCTTGTCGAGGACTGTGATTGCGCCAGTGGTCTGCCGACGCAGAATCCAGGAAAAGTGTGGAGACCCTACGCTACACAGGTCAGGCTCTCTTTGGGATCTACATAGTACTACTCTGTATTGCTAGTCCAGTGCAGTTTTATTGCATATCATAATTTCTGCATTGTTCAAACTGTGACTCTGTGTGTGTGCATATAGCTGTTTTGTGACCTCCATTTCGTGTATCTCACTCAGATTGCTATCTCTATACTCTATAACCTGAGGGGGCGAAGTGTTTGAGGTGTATCATAATATAAGCAGTTCGCAGGATATACTCTGTGTATTTTTCTCTGTGATTTTTAGTCACCATATACAGGTATCTCTTGAATTCCCTGTTTGTGCTGATACACTACACAGGGGGTACTTGTCAGGTATTGTGCTGCTGATATTGTACCGTGTTGCCTTGCATAGAGCTTTTGATTATGTCAGCTACAAAGGACAACGGAGCTGGGGCTGATCCCACCTTGCGTGTGACGCCTCAGACACATTTGAGGATAACATAGCAGCTGAGTGTTCATGTTCTGGGGGTTCCTTACCCCCCAGTGAGACCGTAGCAATAGGGGTGCAAATTGACCCACCTTGGGCTACCTTCTCCACGCTATTGAATAAGCTGGTAACTAGACTAATGCCCCCTATGGGACCTCCTGTGCCGGTATAACAGCTTATGGTTCCTGCCATGGGCAGATCAACTGTCCAAGTCAGTTACAGCAATTGAACCAATCACTGACTGCTCATAAGTCTATCCCTTGCCCGCCTAAGACCAAGGGGTCCTCTAAGCGGGCAATTACTTCCTCACAATCCACCAATGTCCCAGACACCTCGTCTGATAAGGATGGCGTTTATACGGACCCCACAGATTCTGATCCTGATGCTTCTGATGGGGACGTTGTTTCGCAGGTGGATGTTCCTAACTTGTTAGAGGCTATCAGGCTCATTCTTCAGGTTGATGATGAACCGTAGCTTGACACTGCCCCTAAGAAACAGGACAGGTTTTAAACGTCAGAAGGTGGTTAAACAAGTTTTACCTTACTCTGAACATTTAGTTGACATACATTAGGAGTCCTGGGAAAATCCAGGGAAGAAGTTCACGCCTCACAAGAAGATGCTGTCTCACTACTCCCTCGCTGCAGAGCTTAGTAAAAATTGGGAAACACCCCCCTCCCAGTGGATTCGTAAGTGGCGCGGCTGGTAGTATCCTCCACTCTGCCTGTAACTCCCGTCCCGTCCTTGAGAGAGCCGACGGACAAGCGTGTTGCTTGTAGGCAATCTGCACCCTAAATAGTGCGGTGCATAGGCCCACTATTGCAGTGACATGGGCTGCAGAAGTTGTGGAAGCGTGGGCTCAGGAGCTGGAAGCGGAGTTGCTTTCCAATGCTTCTGATCATGCTAGACAATGCTTGTCGTATATTGTTAAAGCGTCTCGTTACATTAAAGAAGCTGCTTCTGATGACGGTATTCTGGTGGCCAAGGCTTCGACTACGTCCATTTTGGCTCGCCGAATTCTCTGGTTACGGGCCTGGTCTGTGTACATGGACTCCTAAGAAAACCCTGGAGGTACTCCCCTTCAAAGGAGACATTCTTTTCGGAGAAGACCTCAACAACATAGTGGCTGACTTGGTGTCTGCTAAAACAGCATGTCTTCCTAGTACTGCTCCTTCGGTGCCGAAGGCTAAGAGTACTTCCTTTCGCTCCTTTCGTCCTTCAGGGAAAGCAAAAGGTCAGTAGTACCCAAAACAGGTTCGCACTTCCATACCCAATAAGCCCAAACGGACCAGTCAGCCTGCTTCCAAAACTGACAAGCCTGCTGCATGATGGGGCGGGCCTCCCTCTGGGGGATCCCAGAGTGGGGGGCCGACTTCTAGGGTTTACCCAGGAATGGTTGAAGACCACTTCCGATGCCTGGGTACGGGAGGTCGTAACTCGAGGTTACGCCGTATCCTTCAAGAATCGCCCCGCTCATCGATTTTGCCTGACAGACATCCCTTCGGATCAGGTGAAGGCAAAGACTCTTTATTCGGTGGTACAGTCTCTCCTGGACACACGAGTTGTAGTACAGGTGCCTCTGGCTCAGAGAGGCAATGGGTACTATTCACCGCTGTTCCTAGTCCCGAAACTGAATGGGTGTTCCCGGCCCATTCTCAACCTAAAGTCCTTGAATAAATATGTGAAGGTCTCCAAGTTTCGTATGTTAACTCTTCGCTCTATTGTTCTGGCCTTGGAGCCTGGGGACTATATGGTCTCAATGAACATACAGGATGCTTACCTGCATATTCCCGTTGCAGTGTTGCATCAGCAGTACCTGAGGTTTGCGGTTGGCAACCTCCATTACCAATTTCGGGCGTTACCTTTTGGTTTGACCACAGCTCCGCGAGTCTTCACCAAGGTCATGTTGGTAATGACGGCTGTACTCCGCCGTCAATCGGTCAGGATCCTTCCGTACTTGGACGACTTGTTGATCCTGGCAAATTCCCCAGAGATTCTCCTACGCCATCTGGATATGACTATCCAGTTTCTGCAAGCCCATGGGTGGCTCATCAACTGGAAGAAATGCTCCCTGGTCTTTGCACAGAGCATGGTGCACCTGGGGGCGTTGTTGGACACTCGCAACCAGCGGGGGTTCTTGTCTCAGGAGAAAGTCCTTAAGCTTCAGGAGAGGATTCAATGCTTCCTATCTCGTCCGCAAGTGTTGATACATTCGGCAATGCAAGTGCTAGGTCTCATGGTGTCTGCTTTCGACATGGAGTACGCTCCATTCCATTCCCGCCCTCTCTAGAGGCTGATTCTGGCCAAGTGGGACGGCCTGCCTCACCGGATCAGGTCTCAAATGATCTCCTTGTCTCCGGAGATCCGTCTGTCACTGAGCTGGTGGCTTCAGGACCAACGATTGAGCAGGGGTCGTCCCTTCGGGATCTCCAACTGGGTCCTTCTAACTACGGACTCCTGTCTGAGGGGTTGGGGCTCTGTGTTGGAGCAACACTCCCTTCATGGTCGGTGGACCAGGGTGGAGTCTCTCCTCCTGATAAACATTCTGGAATTGCGGGCGGTGTTTACCTCTTTGAACTTGGCCCAGCAATTAATACAGAACAGACCTGTTCAAGTACAGTTGGACAACGTCACCACGGTGGTGTACATCAATCATCAAGGCGGCACTCGAAGCCACATGGCAATGAGGGAAGTATCACTGATTCTTCAGTGGGTGGTACACCATCTGCCAGCCATATCGGCAGTATTCATTCCGGGGGTCCTAAACTGGGAAGCGGACTTCCTCAGTCGTCCGGACATACACACCGGAGAGTGGAGCCTCCATCCAGAAGTGTGTCAACTCCTCGTGGACAAGTGAGGCCTTCCAGATGTGGACCTGATGGCATCTCGACACAATCACAAGGTTCTGGTCTTAGGAGCAAGGACAAGGGATCCTCAAGCAGCGTTCGTGGACGCACTGGCAATTCCATGGAACTTTTGGCTGCCATACGTGTTCCCTCCGGTGTCACTCTTGCCCAGAGTAATAAGGAAGTTCAAGCAAGAGGAGGAGGTATCCTACTTCTGATTGCTCCAGCTTGGCCCAGGCGGTATTGGTTCTCAGACCTTCAGGGTCTCTCGATAGAGCGTCCCCTTCTACTTCCGCAGCGCCCAGATCTCCTCGTTCAGGGCCCCTGTGTATATCAGGATTTAGCCCGATTGGTTTTGACGGCGTGTCTCTTAAAGCTACCGTCTTAAGGGCCAAAGGATTTTCTGAGGCGGTCATTCAAACCATGTTGAAGGCCCGGAAACCGGCTTCTGCTCGGATTTATCATAGGGTCTGGAAATCTTACTTTGCTTGGTGCGCATCTAACAATCATGATTACAAGTTTAGTACGGCCAAACTTTTGGCCTTTCTACAACAAGGCCTGGACTTGGGCCTTCGTCTGGCCTCCATCAAGTTTCATATTTCTGCTTCGTTGGTTTGGTTTCAGAGAAAAGTTGCGACCCTACGTGATGTGCATACGTTCCCTCAGGGTGTGTTGCTGATTCAACCTCCTTATGTCCTGCCGGTGGCTCCTTGGGACTTGTCGGTGGCTCTGGAGGCGTTGCAAGGGTCTCTGTTTGAGCCTCTTGAATCGGCAGACCTTAAGTGGCTTTCTCTTAAAGTTTTGTTTCTCCTGGCAATTGCCTCTGCTAGTCGGGTTTCTGATTTGGGTGCCTTATCTTGTAGGTCACCATATCTGATTTTTCTCCGTGATCGGGCAGTTCTTAGAACACGTCCCGGATGTTTACCGAAGGTGGGGTCTTCTTTCCACCTTAATCATGAGATTGTGGTTCCGGCCTTTGCCTCTCCTGATTTGTCTTCCAAAGAGCAGTCTTTGGATGTGGTACGGGCTCTCTGTATCTACGTGACGAGAACTGCCTCCATCAGGAAGTAGGATTCTCTTTGTTCCGTTTGGTTTTCACAAACGTTGCTGGCCTGCTCACAAGCAGACCCTGGCCAGATAGATTAGAATGGTGATTGCAAATGCTTATGTACAGGCAGGCCTTCCAGCTCCTGCTACCATCAAGGCCCATTCTACTCGGTCGGTTGGACCTTCTTGGGTGGCCCGCCGAGGTACGACCCTTGAACAATTGTGCAAGGCGGCTACGTGGTCCTCGGTGAACACGTACATAAGTCTAATCTCTTTCTGCTAGGTGCACTGGGCTCCCAAGGGTGCCCACACTGACGCACTCAGCAGCTTTGGGTTGGTATGGCATTAGCCGCTGACACTTTCTCCGGTCGTGAGGGTGTGGTGTCTGTGGCTACTAGCAGTTGTCTTCTCTCTTGCCTGCTACTGCATTGGATTGGTTAACAAAAACTTTACTCCTGTGCACGGAGGCGGGGTTATAGAGGAGGCGGAGCTAGGAATTCTGGGAACAGTCAAAGCTTTGAGCCTATTGGTGCCTCGGATCAAGATCCTACTCTACACCCCAATGTCATTCCCTGTGGAGCCCAGTGTACCTCGCAGAAAGAGATTTAACAACGGCAAGTTCTTACCATAAATCTCGTTTTTCTTCCCTCAGCTACACCTACTCCAACGAAACCCTTTTCTTCAACTGCACCACAGCCCTTTCGGTCTGCAAAGCCCAGAAAGGCTAAGCTATCCAACACCTTCTTTCGGGGGGGGGGGGAAGGGGGGTCGGCCCAGGAACAGAAACCTGCTTCTGGTACACCAAGTCCTCTGCGTGACTGTGTACTGCATGCCCCGGAGGTGGGGCCGGTGGGAGCGAGACTAACGCATTTCAAGTCACATCTGGGTGTCATCCGGCCTGGACCCTTGAATGCAAGATATTGTGTCCCAGGGGGTACAGGTTGGAATTTCAAAATCTCCTCCCCACTGATTTTTCAAATCAGGCTTGCCAGCTCTGCCCTGGATATCAAGGATGTGTACCTCCACATTCCAATTTGGCTGCCGCATCAGGCTTATCTCCGCTTCGCATTTTTGGACTGTCATTTCCAGTACCAGGCCCTGCCATTCGGCCTCTCCACTGCACCAAGGGTATTCACCAAGGTGATGGCGGAGATGATGGTTCTCCGCATGCAGGGGGTGAACATAATTCCATATCTGGACTATCTGCTGTTAAAAGCATTGTCCAAGGAGAAGCTGTAGCGGTCCATAGCTCTCACGACCCAGCTTCTCAGAGAACATGGTTGGATCCTGAATCTTCCAATATCACATTTGGATCCAACCAGGAACTTGTCCTTTCTGGGAATGATCCTCTACACGAAAGTGCAGAGGGTGTTTCTTCCAGAGGAAAAAGTGTTGGTGATTCAAAAAATGGTCCTGGGTGTCCTGAAGTCAACCCGGGTGTCCGTTCATCAGTGCATTCGCCTTCTGGGATAGATGGTGGCCTCTTACGAGGCTCTAGTACGGGAGGTTTCACACTCTGTACTTCAAACTGGATTTCCTGGACAAGTGGTCGGGATCCCATTTACACATGCACCAGAGAATAAGTCTGTCATCAAGGGCCAGGATTTCACTACTCTGGTGGCTGCAGTTACCTCACCTTCTGGAGGGCCGCAGGTTCAGGATTTAGGACTGGATCCTTCAAACCATGGATGCAAGTCTCCGGTGCTGGGGCGCAGTCACTCAAGGGGTAACCTTCCAAGGAAGGTGGTCAAGTCTGGAAGCCGGCTTGCCGATAAACATTCTGGAACTAAGAGCCGTCTACAACGGTCTTCTACAAGCAGCCCATCTTTTGAGAAATCGGGCCATTCAAGTGAAGTCGGACAGTGTGACAACAGTGGCTTACATAAACCGACAGGGCGGAACGATGAGCAGAGCTGCAGTGTCAGAGGTAACAAGAATCATCCTCTGGGCAGAAAACCATGCTTTGGCGCTGTCCGCAATTTTCGTTCCGGGACTAGACAACTGGGAAGCGGACTTCCTCAGCAGACATGATCTCCATCCAGGAGAGTGGGGTCTCCATCCGGAGGTGTTCAAGGAGGTAACAGATCTTTGGGGCGTACCCCAAATCAACATGATGGCCTCTCGTCTCAACAAGATGCTTCGGCGGTATTGTTCCAGGTCGAGGGACCCACAAGCAGTGGTGGTTGACGCCCTAGTGACTCCGTGGGTGTTCGAGTTGGTGTACGTGTTTCCTCCTCTTCCACTCATTCCAAGAGCTCTAAAACTCATTAGGAGAACAAGAGTTCAGGCAATGCTCATTGCTCCGGACTGGCCAAGAAGGGCTTGGTATGTGGATCTTCTGGATCTACTGCTAGAAGAGCCGAGGCCTCTTCCTCTTCGGGAGTACCTGCTGCAGCAGGGGCCATTCGCCTATCAAGACTTACCACGGCTACGTTTGACGGCATGGAGGTTGAACGCCAGATACTAGCTCGGAAGGGTATTCCGAACAAGGTTATTCCTACCCTGATACAGGCTAGGAAAGGAGTAACGTCAAAACATTACCATCGTATTAGGAAAAAATATGTATCTTTGTGCGAGTCCAAGAAGTTTCCTGCGGTGGAGTTTCAAATGGGACGTTTTCTCCTCTTCCTGCAAACAGGTGTGGATATGGGCCTGAGGTTAGGTTCCATGAAAGTCCAAATTTCGTCCCTATCCATTTTCTTCCAGAAACAGATGGCTGTTCTCCCTGAGGTTCCGACTTTTTGAAAGGGAGTTCTGCACACCCAACCTCCCTTTCTACCACCTACGGCGCCCTGGGATCTTAACGTGGTGTTGCAGTTTCTCCAATCGGACTGGTTTGAGCCTCTGCAGGAGGTTGAGGTCAAATGTCTTACGTGGAAGGCTGTCACTTTGTTGGCTTTAGCTTCTGCCAGACGTGTGTCGGGGTTGAGGGCTTTGTCATGTAAACGCCCATACTTGATCTTCCATGAAGATAGGGCTGAACTCCGGACACGTCAGCAGTTCTTCTGAAGGTTGTGCCGGCATTTCATATCAACCAACCTGTTGTGGTGCCAGTGGCTACTGACACCTCAATTTCTTCAAAATCCTTGGATGTTGTAAGGGCTCTGAAAATCTATGTGAAGAGGACTGCTCGTCACAGAAAATCTCGGTGTCCTGCTTCTAAGCAGACTATCGCTCACTATCCAGCATGCGTATTGTACAGCAGGATTGCCATGTCCTATGTCTGTTAAGGCCCACTCTACTCGTAAGGTGATGGTCTTCCTGTGCGGCTGCCCGGGGTGCCTCGGCGTTACAACTTTGCTGAGCTGCAACTTGGTCTGGGTCGAACACTTTTGCAAAGTTCTACTAATTTGATACTTTGGCTTCTGAGGACCTGAAGTTTAATCTATCAGTTTTGCAGGAGTCTCCGAGCTCTCCCTCCCATTCTGTGAGCTTTGGTACATCCCCATGGTACTAATGTGGACCCCAGCATCCTCTAGGATCGTAAGAGAAAATAGGATTTTGGTTACCTACCGGTAAATCCTTTTCTCGTAGTCCATAGAGGATGCTGGGCTCCCGCCCAGTGCTTCGTTTTCCTGCAATCGTCATCTAGTACAGTACAACTTTGTTTTGGTTATGTACTGCATTGTTACTTGGCAAGTAATGTTTCAGCAGTTGCTGAGTTTTCAAGCTGGTTAGCTTGATGTTCCTTGTACAGATGTGTCCACTTACATCTTTGCTAATTTGCTAAATTTGGCACAACATGCAAAATAGGGCTAAGCTGTTTTTCACGAGTAACGAGTGGATGGATTTTAAAATTTTTGTTTGCCATAATAGAATATGTATAAAGTAACATATTAAAGAAGCAAGTTAAGAAAAACCACAAGGCGTGGCTAAATCTCTGAGTCTATAGTATGTTAAACCAAGCCATACATGGCGGGATATAGCAAAGATGTATGTGGACACATCCTGTATGTGTGAGCTGGTTTGAATCTCACCACTATCTGTGTATAATCCTTCTCTTGAAGATGTTCGTCTCCTCGGGCACAGTTTCTAGACTGAGTGTGGTAGGAGGGGCATAGAGGGAGGTTGCCAGCCAACACTCTCAAACTCTTAAAGTGCCAATGGCTCCTGGTGGACCCGTCTATACCCCATGGTTCTAATGTGGACTCCAGCATCCTCTGGACGAGAAAAGGATTTACCGGTAGGTAACCAAAATCCTATTTTTACCCTCTCCTGTCTGAAGATTGTGCTAAGTGGGAGGTTACCCCTACAGTGGATTCTCACGTGGTGCTCCTGATTCGAAACTCTACCTTGCCTATCCTGTCTGCATCCACCCTGGAGGAGACTGCAGATGTCTATTCCCTTACAGGAGCTATTACACGACTGGCCATGGCCGCTGCCTGGGTGGCTAAGGCTATTGAGAGCTGAGTAGAGGCTTCCCTCTGATGTTACCATAAAACAGCTCTACTTCATCTCCCATATCAGTGATACAGGGGAAGAAATAGTGCATCTGCACCCATTTCTTCCCCTGTATTACCATAAAATCTCAGCAGAAAGCACCTTTCATGACAACCACTAGGGTGTGCAGTCTAGACCCATTTCACCTATATTGGTGAAGCAGCCTCCTACTTAAGTGAAGTGGCTTTGGATACCAGTCCGCTACTTCTGTGATAGCCTGCTGGTTCACCTACCTACGCTTTTGGAAAGTAGACACTGACTCGAGTCACTGCCCTTCACTGGGGATATGCTGAATTCGGCCGAATAGTGGCTACTTTAGCTGCCTCTAAATCTGCTTTCTTGCCCTCAGCATCTACCCGAAGCATCTGACAACTTCCTTTTTGATCCTTTAGTCTCCAAGGTACAGGTGGAGCCACTTCCGTGGCTTTCATTACAATGGGAGTGTGTCTGTGCACTCCAGTAGCAGGGCTAGGCGCCGGATCGCTTAGTCCCGCCAGGAGTGCACGTTTGCGATGAAACCGCACTAGAGTAGTGCGGCTCCATATGTAAGGCTAAAGGACAGTCCTTCCCTCGACAGTCGTCTTCTAAGTCCTGGGCTAAACAGGCTTGGGCTTCCAGACGTCTAGCCAACAAGTCTGACGACAAACCCTCCGCCTGATGGGGAAGTGAGAGGCAGACTTGTTAAGTTCTCACAGTCCTGGCGTCTGACCACCACAGACGCCTGGGTGCAGGAAGTGGTCTTTAATGGATTCGCTTTCACATTTTTGAGGCACTTTAACACACAACAACCGTTCCCCACATGTCACATACAGCGGTGGTAATCCCTGTCCCTTTTCGGCACATGGAGGGACTGGGTTTTACTCTACCCTTTGCTTTGTTCAGAGACCTAGTGGGTCTCATCAACCTATTCTCTATCTCAAATCACTGAACAGATTTATCCGCGTGCCACGGTTTCAAATGGAAATCCTCTGCTCCATTGTCCTAGCAATGGAACCTGTAGACTTTTTGGTGTCTACTTCCTCTGCGACCAGACCTGATGTCTCAAGGTCCCTGTCTGCACCTGGACCTAGCTCACCGGTCTTTGACAGCGTGGCTCTTGAGTCATCCATCCTAAGGGATAAAGGTTTTGGTTTTTCCAGTTCGGTTATTCAAGGTATTCTCAGTGCATGGAAACCAGCCTCAGCACACATCCATTACCGCATATGGCACTCCTACTTTCAGTGGTGTGCCTATCAACACTCTGGTGTTTCGGATTTCTAGACTCCTAGCTTCTCTGCAAACCTGCCTTGATATGGGCCTCCGCCTGGCTTCTCTTAAGGTGCAGGTCTGAACTCTGTCCGTATTGTTCCAGAGAAGACTTGCTCCTTTGCAGTATGTACGTACTTTCCATCAGGGGGTTCTCAGACTTCAGCCTCCCTTTCTCTGGCAGGGTCCACAGCTTTACCCACAGGATAACAATGGGATATGATGAAGCGACAGCGAATTTGCACCAATCGGTCAAAGCTTTTCCGGTCTCCCAGCATGCAACTGGCCCGTCCATATATCCCTGCCTCCTTGCTGAGGCAAATCAATTTTTTGTTTAATTCTGCAGGAGCCGGACCATGGTCAGAGGGCTGATGGTTTTTAGCAGCCCTAAAGCTTTCTTAATTCATTTTTATAGTCTTACTATTTTTTTGAGTGATCTTTCTAAACCGCATCTTAAACTTACCTTAGAAAGAGTCGCTCCAACAACTCTCCGCCGTGTCGCGACAATGCTTACTCACGAGTAAAGTGCTGTTTCGGTGGGTGTCTGTGTCGGATAAACTAGCAGGTCCAGTAGACGTTACCAGGCTGTGGCCAGAGCACGGGGAGAAGGTAAGGCATCGGTTCCGCTTAGAAGGGGAATATAGACACAGCCGCACTGTTTTGGGAGGAGACTACCGAACACTCGCTGACGCGGCTGCCACCCCGGGTGCACCAGTGCGGAAAATGGACCCTAAGTCTTTCAGAGTTTCCAGGGTCTTAGCATTCCTTCAGGCAGGAATGGATAAGGAAACAACAAAACCAAAGTGTCTGGCGCTGATTAATATGTACTTAATCTCTTAAAAAAGAGAGAGGACAACCTATAATCGGCTGCCTTCCCAATGTGGACCTGGGGATCCAGCCAACATGCAATATGCAACCAAGAAAAAATAGGTAAAGGCGCACAGATAAATAGAAAAACCGACTGCTGTTTTGATACAAATAATAAATTTATTGCTAATTAGATGTAAAATCTTAAAATACACACAATAAAACAAAATTGGTATATTTACCATAAGACCAGCAACTAATAAGTATTAATCCCGCATGATGTTAAGAATCCACACAGGCTAATGATTAATTGGTGAATTACTCCTTCAAAAAAATCACTTGACCACATGCACCTAATCTAAAAAGTGGTAATTCTCCTCCAACAGATAGAGCCAGATTTCATGCACATATGTATAGAGTTGAAATGATTTTTAGTCCCAAGCAAAGACTGTTAGTTGTGCAAAGATTAGAGCATAAAGAGAGTTTAGTTGCATGCACCTATGTTATTGAATAATAGCAGGATAATTCTCCTTCAGCTAAATTAGTTTGATTTCATGCGCACATGTAAACATTGGCTCAAACACCAGCTTAACACTGATTCAAGCTGGAATGGTCACAAGATTTAGAGTGTACATACACCACTTAGAGAAGGGTGCTATTGGTTATGAAGGTGTTAGGGATACTTCACCCATATGTGAATCTCAGGAGCGCTCCTGTAATACAGATGCCCGTGTGTCCTCCTAGTTGTTCCTCCTGCCTGGTTCCCAATGACCGGGGTCCTGATGTCTGATGCAGGGGATGGAGGGGTTGTAGCTGTATCCACGGGATCGTGTGTAACCACGGCAGCTGTGGGATGGTGGAAACGCCAGTGTATGCTGCGGCTTCCGGTTTTCGGGCTTCCGGATCTGCGTTCCACTTGCGGTTCACTTGCAAATGACTCATTTCTGATTATTTTTTTTAATCCAGATAAAGCAATTCTTAGAACTAGATCTGGGTATCTTAATGAAGAAATGTAGTCCCGGCTTTCCAGGTACCGAGCTTTTCTGTGGGAGATGCATCGCTGGACGTCGTCTGGCATTAAGGATCTACGTGGATCGTACCAATGCCATCAGAAAGACAGATTCTCTCCTCATTCTCTACGGATTTCACAAGAGAGGATGGCCTGCTGATAAGCAGACACTGGCAAGATGGCTTCAGATGACTATTTCAGAAGCATATTCTCAGGCTGATCTCCCTGTTCGGGCTAATGTCCCTGCTCACTCTACTTGTAAGGTAGGTCCATCATGGGCAGCACAACGTGGTGCTTCAGCAGAACAGATATGTAAGGCAGCCACATGGTGTTCCATTAACACATTCATTATATATTATACCTTGGATACCTTTGCCTCTCATGACACTGAATTCGGGCAAAGGATTCTCCTGTCCGATCAGGAGCGTCCCCACCACTAAATTGCTTTGGGAAATCCCATTGTTATCCTGTGGACCCTGCCGGAGTCCTATACGTTAGGAGAAATACCGGTGTCAACGGTAAGTTCTTACCATAAGTCCACAGGGATCCCATCCTGACGCACCTGATTTGAGGATCCTTTTACTCAGTAACCTCTTCCTTCTTGTACAGAAGGGTGTGTATGTGTGTTCTTATCGCCTGATTAGCGCTATCTATGATGATACTGCCTTGAGCTTTGGAATACAACTGATTTGCTTGAGCAAGGAGGCGGGGATATATGAACGGGCTTGTTGAATGCTGGGAGGCAGGAACAGCTTTGACTGATTGGTGTAAATCCGCTGTCGCTTCATCATATCCCATTGTTATCCTGTGGACTTGGGAGAAGTACTGTTATCAATGGTAAATTCTTACCACAACGTATATTTCTGCTGCGGGGTACACTGGGCTCCACAAGGAAAGACAATGGGGTGTAGAGTAGGATCTTGATCCGAGGCACCAACAGGCTCAGAAGCTTTGACTGTTCCCAAGATGCATAGCACCGCCTCCTCTATAACCCCGCCTCCTTGCACAGGAGCTCAGTTTTGTAGTTGGTGCTGCAGATAGAAGGCACATTTCAGAGGGGCTGCTCCAGGCAGCCCTGAGAAGAGCTTTTTTTGAAGAAAAAGTGAAGACTACAAGGGCAGCAGCTGTGTGTAAATGTCAGGAGACATTCACTGCTGCAGCTCCAGCTCTCCCCAGCGTCGCTGTACACTCCCGTGCCCTGGTTGCCGGGTAAGTACAGCAGGAGGCTCCGGTTTTTTTCCAGTTAGACGCACACGGCTGGGGCTCTCTGGGATCGCGTGGCCGCGCTTCGGGAGGTGGTAGGTTCCCTGCGCTGTATCGCGATCCGGCGAGGCCGTTGGACACTGTGGCATACAGGCGACCCCACTAGATCACCAGGGCAAGGGTACAGGTCAGGTTTTCTCTCATAAACCTATTTACATTGGCCTGCAGTACCAGGTGGTTTTGCCAGCAGAGGGTATAAGGCCTAGTCCTGTAGCCCCTCCCCCAGACCCAGGGCGCCATTTACAGTAAATGTTCCTGCCCTGGAGCTGCATATCTGTCTCTCCCTCACTCCCAGTCAGTGTTTGGGCACCATTTCTCTCAGCTACACTGTTCCTGGGACTGCTTGGGCAAATCCTCCTTTGTAAAGCCGCCTGATACTCAGCGCTGTGACTTTACAAGACACTTAAGTATTCTACATGTCTTTTAGACAGTGATAGTTAAGAAAAAGTGCATTTAGTCAGGGTTCTCTGGTACAAGTGCCCAGTTTTAGCTATATATAAGCTAGTTCAGTGCAGTATTATTGTTTGTAATAACCTCTGCATTGTACAACTGTGACTATGGGTGTGTGCATTAGCTGACTGGGTGAATTTCATTTTGTGTCTCTCACTCAACTTGCTATCCCTATATTCTATAACCTGTGGGGGCTTGGTGCATCAGGTTTATAATACTAGGATATTCACAAAATATACTCTACTTGTATTTTCTCTGATTTTGGTCACCATATCTCTCCTGTACCCCTGCTTGTGCTGACTACACTGTGCAGGGGTTTATGCAAGAGGTATTGTGCTGCTGACAATTGTACTGTCTTACCTGATATTGCAAGTTATATTATGTCTGCTTCTGAGGGCAACGGTTCTGTGGCTGAACACACTACCGGTGTTGCTGACGCCACAGATCACTATGAGCAGAATATAGCAGCTGAGGGCTCTGGTTCTGGGGGCTCCTTGCCCCCCAGTGGGACTGTGGCAACGGGGGTCCATAATGACCCGCTGTGGGCTACTTTCTCCACGCTTCTAAATACGCTAGTTACTAAACTGACGCCCCCTATGTGACCTCCTATGCCGGTTCAACCGTTAGTGGTCCCCGCTGCTAACCCGCCGTGGGCAGATAACTTGTCCGCTCAATTGAAGAAATTGAACAAGTCTTTGACTACTAAAAGGTCTGACCCTCGCTCGCCTAAGACCATGGGGTCCTCTAAGCGAGCTCATACCTCCTCACAATCCACTACTTTCACTGACACCTCGTCTGATGAAGATGGCGCTTACACTGACCCCACAGATTCTGATATAGTTACTGCTGATGGGGAGGGTAGCTCACAAGTGGATGTTCCTGATCTCTTGGAGGCTATTAAATTGATTCTACAGATTGCGGATGATCCCGAGCCATCTGTCCCTCCTAAGAAACCAGATGGGTTCAAGTTTTACCTCATTCTGATCACCTAGTGCAGGGGTTCTCAAACTCGGTCCTCAGGACCCCACACAGTGCATGTTTTGCAGGTAACTCAGCAGGTGCGCAGGTGTATTAATTACTCACTGACCCATTTTAAAAGGTCCACAGGTGGAGCTAATTATTTCACTTGTGATTCTGTGAGGAGACCTGCAAAACATGCACCGTGTGGGGTCCTGAGGACCGAGTTTGAGAACCTGTGACCTAGTGGATATACGTCAGGAATCCTGGGGAAATCCAGGGAAGAAGTTTGCCTCACAAAAAGATGATGGCTCGCTATCCCCTCTCGCCAGAGCGGTCAAAAAATTGGGAGACTACTCCTCAAGTGGACTCGCATGTGGCAAGGATGGTGGTTTCCTCAGCTCTACCTGTCACTACCGTCACGTCTCTGAAAGAGCCTACGGATAAACGTGTGGAGGGTTGTCTGAAAGCTATTTACACCCTCACGGGTGCTGCACAAAGGCCCACTATTGCAGCGACATGGGCTGCAGAGGCTATTGAAGCATGGGCCCTAGAATTGGAAGCTAAAATCTTTTCTGACCATTTTAGACAGTGCTTGTCATATATTGTCAAAGCTTCTCACTATATTAAAGAGGCAGCTTCTGATGCCGGTATTCTAGCAGCCAAGGCCTCTACTACGTCAGTCCTGGCTTGCCGGATATTGTGGCTGAGATCCTGGTCCGTGGATCTGGATTCTAGAAAAACCCTGGAGGTACTCCCTTTCAAGGGAGAAATTCTGTTTGGGGAGGACTTAAATAAGATAGTGGCTGATTTGGCTACTACCAAAACTGCCTGTCTGCCACGTACCGCTCCTTCTGTGCCGAAGGCTAAAAGTACTTCCTTTCGTCCTTCAGGTAAAGCAAAAGGTCAGGTGTATCACAAACAGGCCCGCACTTCCAAACCTGGTAAGCCAGAGCCCAAAAGAACCTGGGCTGCCCGTCAGCCAGCTTCCCAGACCGATAAGCCTGCCGCATGACGGGGCGGGCCTCCCCCTGGGGGACCCCAGGGTGGGGGGCCGGCTTCTAGGGTATACTAAGGATTGCTTGAAGACCACTTCAGATGCCTGGGCACGGGAAGTTCTTGTCTCAGGAGAAAGTTCTTGTCTCATGAGAAAGTCCTGAAGCTTCAGGACAGGATTCGTTGCTTCCTCTCTTGTCCGCAAGTGTCGATACATTCAGCGATGCAGGTTCCGGGCCTCATGTCAGCATTCGACATGGTGGCGTATGCTCAATTCCATTCTCGACCCCTCCAGAGGCTGATTCTGGCCAAGTGGGACGGCCTGCCTCACCGGATCAGGTCTCACATGATCTCATTGACTCCGGAGGTCCGTCTGTCGCTGTACTGGTGGCTCCAGGACCAACGATTGTGCAGGCGCCGTCCCTTCTGGATTTCCGACTGGGTCCTGTTGATGTCCGATGCGAGTCTAAGGGGTTGGGGCGCGGTGTTGGAGCAACACTCCCTTCAGGGTCGGTGGACCAAGGAGTAGTCTCTCCTCCCGATCAATATTCTGGAATTGCGGGCAGTCTTCAACTGATTGAACCTGGCCCAGCATTTAATTCAGAACCGTCCTGTTCAAATACAGTCGGGCAACGCCACCACAGTGGCTTACATAAATCATCAAAGCGGTACTCGAAGTCGCTTGGCAATGAAGGAAGTCTCACGGATTCTTCAGTGGGCAGAACGCCACCTACCGGCTATATCGGCAATATTCATTCCGGGAGTCCTGAACTGGGAGGCGGACTTTCTCAGTCGTCAGGACATACACGCCGGAGAGTGGGGCCTTCATCCAGAAGTGTTTCAACTCCTAGTGGAAAGGTGGGGCCTTCCAGACGTGGATCTGATGGCGTCTCGACACAATCGCAAGGTTCCGGTCTTCTGAGCAAGAACAAGGGATCCTCAAGCAGCATTCGTGGATGCGCTGGCGGTGCCGTGGAAGTTTCGCCTGCCGTACGTTTTCCCTCCGGTGTCGCTCCTGCCCAGGGTAATTCGGAAGTTCAAGCAGGAAGGAGGAATCCTGCTTCTCATAGCTCCAGCGTGGCCCAGACGGCACTGGTTTTCAGACCTCCAGGGCCTCTCGTCAGAGCGACCAATTCTACTTCCACAACGCCCAGACCTCCTCGTTCAGGGCCCCTGTGTCTACCAGGACCTAGCCGGCTGTCTTTGACGGTGTGGCTCTTGAAGCTTTCGTCTTGAGGGCTAAAGGGTTTTGTGAGGCGGTCATTAAAACTATGTTGCGTGCCCGGAAACCGGCTTCTGCTCTGATTTACCATAGGGTCTGGCATTCTTACTTTGGTTGGTGTGCATCTAACAATTATGACGCTTCCAAGTTTAGTACAGCAAAGCTTTTGGCTTTTCTTCAGCAGGGCCTGGATTTAAGCCTGCGTCTGGCCTCCCTCAAGGTTCACATTTCTGCCTTGTCGGTGTAGTTTCAGAGAAAAATTGTGACCTTACCTGATGTGCATACCTTTACTCAGGGTGTGTTGCGTATCCAACCTCCCTATGTCCTGCCTGTGGCTCCTTGGGACTTGTCAGTGGTTTTGGAGGCGTTACAAGAGTCTCCGTTTGAACCTCTTGGTTCAGCTGATCTTAAGTGGCTTTCCCTTAAGGTGGTGTTTCTGCTGGCTATTGCCTCAGCTAGAAAAGTGTCGGATTTGGGTGCTTTGTCTTGTAGTTGCCCATATCTGATATTTCACCGTGACCGGGCGGTTTTTCGGACTCGTCCCGGATATTTACCTAAGGTGGTTTCATCGTTCCACCTTAACCAGGAGATTGTGGTTCCTGCACTTGTTTCTCCTGTTCTGTCTCCCAAAGAGCGGTCTTTGGATGTGGTACGGGCTCTCCGTATCTATGTGAAGAGAACTGCTTCTATTAGGAAATCTGATTCTCTCTTTCTGTTTGGATTTCACAAACGGGGCTGGCCTGCTCACAAGCAGACTTTGGGCAGATGGATTAGAATGGTGATTGCACATGCTTATGTGAAGGCTGATCTGTCCGCTCCTGCTCACATCACGGCCCATTCTACTCGGTCTGTTGGACCTTCTTGGGCGGCCTGCCGTGGTGCGACCCTTAAACAATTGTACAAGGCGGCTACGTGGTCCTCAGTGAACACGTTCATAAGGTTCTATGCCTTCGATACTGCCGCTTTCCAGGATGCTTCCTTTGGACGCCGGGTTCTTGTGCCCGCTACAGTGCGTCCCCTCCCATAAGGAACTACTTTAGGACATCCCCATTGTCTTTCCTTGTGGAGCCCAGTGTACCCCGCAGCAGAAAACGTTGTTAAATCTCTTTCTGCGAGGTACACTGGGCTCCACAAGGCGCCCACCCTGATGCACTTGGCTTCTTTGGGTTGGTATGGCATTAGCCGCTGACACTTTTCCTGTCGTGAGAGTGTGGTGTATGTGGCTACTAACTGTTGTCGTCTCTTTTCCTGCTACAGCATTGGGCTGGTTAACTAAAAACTGAGGTCCTGTACAGGGAGGCGGGGTTATAGAGGAGGCGGCGCTATGCATCTTTGGAACAGTCAAAGCTTTTGAGCCTGTTGGTGCCTCGTATCAAAATCCTACTCTACACCCCATTGTCTTTCCTTGTGGAGCCCAGTGTACTTCGCAAAAAGAGATTAACAACGGTAAGTTCTTACCATAAATCTCGTTTTTATCCCTCCAGTGGCTCCTTGAGATTTGTCCTGGGTTCTTAGGGCCTTGCAGCAGTCTTGCTTTGAACCGTTTGCCACCTAAGATTTTTGCAGAGTCTCTGACTTGGGAGCATTTTAATGGCACGCACCCTTTTTGAATTTTCATGATGACAGGGCAGTCCTATGTACCAAACAGGGCTAACTGCCCAGTTTCGTGTCCACGAGGAAATTCCAGATTACTTGGACGTGTCCGTGCTCTGCAGAACTACGTGGACTGGACTAGTTCCATTAGGAAACCAGATTCCTTATTTGTTCTCTGTGGATTCCACAAGCGTGGCTGGCTGACCAATAAGCAATCTTTGGCTCGTTGGCTCCGCATGACTCTCTCACAGGCTTACCTGCAAGCTGATCCTCCAGTATTGATTACAGTCTATACTTGCTCTTTGGGACCTTAGTGGGCAGCCCGTCGTGGATGCAACCTTTTGGCCGCAACGTCGTCCTTTTGACCTAGGTGTGTTCAATCCCTATTACAACTGCTTTGGGACATGCCCTAGGTTAACCCTGTGGAGAAAATAAGAGTTAAGGTAAAATTTACCCTTGTTAACTCTTTTTCTCCGAGGTCTATAGTGTCCACAGGGCACTCACCCAGATGCACCTACAGTAGCTTCAATGGGGTACTGTTCTCGGTCACCAGTTCCTGTCTCCTTATTGTGAGTGTGTTTTCCTTGTGTACCATCCTTCCTTCTCTCCTCTCCAGCTGCTGCCTTGGACTTGTTAACTAAAACTGAAGAGACTGAGCTGTATGAGGGGAAAAGGGTCCAGTGCATCCTGGGAGCTTGTAAAAGCTTAGCTGTTCGCTGCCTATCCTGGTCTCCACCAGCATACTAACCCTTTGTATCCTATGGACCTCAAAGAAAGTTTAACAAGAGTAAATTCGCCATAACTCTTATTTTACTGCACTATATTATCTGTATTAATTTCTATATTGTCAACTGTTGGTACTTGTTACTTCTAATTGCCTTGTTGTCATTCTTTTATTTTATACAGTATGTTTCTTTACTGTCTAGGCCCTTACAGCTGAAGAGCCCCCTAATCTTTGTGGTTTCCTATATTCATTGTACCTACTACTCAGCATGAACGTTTGTTTAGCACTTGGCTTTGTAGGTTTGGGTTAGTGTAGTTAACGTCCTTGACTTGTGTATGCCAAAGGACTGGGGTAATGTGGTCATGGTTTTTTATTTGGGTTATTGATTTTTTTTTTTCTCCGTATTTTATTTTCCTGTCTTTCTTTATATGTTACAGTAACGGAAAAAATTGCGTGCCACTTGATTAAATACTATAAATTATTTTAATGTCTTGTTTTCATTATCAAACTTTCGAAGGGAACCTATTAATCCCTATTGTTTTACTCCATGATGTGATACCCACTACTCCATTAAGACTAGAGATGTGCAGCGGGCATTTTTCGGGTTTTGGTTTTTGATTCGGTTCAGCTGTCGTGTTTTGGAATCGGACGCGTTTTGTCAAAACCTCCCTTAAGAATTTTTGTCGGATTCGGGTGTGTTTTGGATTTGGGTGTGTTTTTTTTTTTTTTTGTTTGTTTGTTTGTTTTTTCAAAAACATCTTAAATAATTAGAATTTGGGGGTAATTTTGATCCTATAGTATTAACCTCAATAACCATAATTTCCACTCATATCCAGTCTTCTCTGAACACCTCACAATATAATTTTTAGTCCTAAAATTTGCACCGAGGTCACTGGATGAGTAAGCTAAGCGACCCAAGTGGGCAGCACAAACACCTGGCCCATCTAGGAGTGGCACTGCAATGGCAGACAGGATGGCACTTAAAAAAAAAAATTCCCCAAACATCACATGATGCAAAGATAAAAAAAATTAAAAAGAGGTGCGAGATGGAATTGTCATTGGGCCCTCCCACCCACCCTTATGTTGTATAAACAGGACATGCACACTTTAAGAAACCCATCATTTCAGCGACAGGGTCTGCCACACGACTATGGCTGAAATGACTGGTTGGTTTGGGCCCCCACCAAAAAAGAAGCAATCAATCTCTCCTTGCACAAACTGGCTGTACAGATGCAGGATGTCCGATTCCTCACCCCTTTCACTGTGTACATCCCCCTCCTCACAGATTATTAATTCGTCCCCACTGGAATCCACCATCCCAGGTCCCTGTGTACTTCTGGAGGCAATTGCTGGTAAATGTCTCCACGGAGGAATTGATAATTCATTTTGATGAACATCACCTTCTCCACATTTTCTGGAAGTAACCTCCTACGCCGATCGCTGACAAGGTTACTGGCTGCACTAAACACTTTCAGAGTACACACTGGAGGGGGGGCAACTTAGATAAAATAAAGCCAGTTTGTGCAAGGGCCTCCAAATTGCCTCTGTTTCCTGCAAGTATACGTACGGACTGACATGCCTACAGTGATGCTGTCACTCATAATCCTCCACCATTCTTTCAATGGTGACAGAATCATATGCAGTGACAGTAGACGACATGTCCGTAATTGTTGGCAGGTCCTTCAGTCCGGACCAGATGTCAGTTTTCGCTCCTGACTGCCCTGAATCACCGCCAGCTGGTGGTTTTGGAAATTTTATCCTTTTCCCTGCAACTCCAGTGGCAGGAGAAAATGAAGGAGGAGCTGTTGGCGGGTCACGTTCTGCTTGACTTGACAATTGTCTCACCAGCAGGTCTTTGTACATCTGCAGACTTGTGTCTGCCGGAAAGAGAGATACAACGTAGGCTTTAAACCTGGGATCGAGCACGGTGGCCAAATGTAGTGCTCTGATTTCAACAGATTGATCACCCGTGAATCCCGGTTAAGCAAATGAAGTGCTCCATCCACAAGTCCCACATGCCTAGCGGAATCGCTCCGTTTTTGCTCCTCCTTCAATCTCTCCAGCTGCTTCTGCAAAAGCCTGATGAGGGGAATGACCTGACTCAGGCTGGCAGTGTCTGAACTGACTTCACGTATGGCAAGTTCACAGCAGCAGTAGGCGTTACACTCAAGGATCCATCGGAGGAATCCCAGTTAGGAGAGGACTCGTCAGACTTGCCAGTGACATGGCCTGCAGGACTATTGGCGTTCCTGTCTAAGGAAGAAATTGACACTGAGGGAGTTGTAGGGGTGGTTTGCAGGAGCTTTGGGTACAAGAGAAAGAAGGGATTTAGTTGTCAGTGGACTGCTTCCGCTGTCACCCAAAGTTTTTTAACTCGTCAATGACTTCTGAGGAATGCGCTCCAGGTGACGTATAAGGGAGGATGTTCCTAGGTGGTTAACGTCCTTACCCCTACTTATTACAGCTTGACAAAGGCAACACACGGCTTGACACCAGTTGTCCACATTTCTGTTGAAATAATTCCACACCGAAGAGGTGTTTTTTTTGTGTATTTTGACCAGGCGTGTCAATGGCCTTATTCATCCCACGGACAACAGGTGTCTCCCTGGGTGCCTGACTTAAACAAACCACTTCACCATCAGAATCCTCCTTGTCAATTTCCTCCTCAGCGCCAGCAATGCCCATATCCTCATCCTGGTGTACTTCAACAGTGACATCTTCAATTTGACTATCAGGAACTGGACTGTGGGTGCTCCTTCCAGCACTTGCAGGGGGCGTGCAAATGGTGGAAGGAGCCACCTCTTCCCGTCCAGTGTTGGGAAGGTCAGGCATAGCAACCGACACAGTTGGACTCTCCTTGGGGATTTGTGATTTAGAAGAACGCACAGTTCTTTGCTGTGCTTTTGCCAGCTTAACTCTCCATTTTTCTAGTGGGAGGATGAGTGCTTCCATCCTCATGTGAAGCTGAACCACTAGCCATGAACATAGGCCAGGCCCTCAGCCGTTCCTTGCCACTCCGTGTCGTAAATGACATATTGGCAAGTTTACACTTCTTCTCCTCAGACGCTTTTAATTTAGATTTTTGGGTCATTTTACTGAAATTTTGTGTTTTGGATTTTACATGCTCTCTACTATGACATTGGGCATCGGCCTTGGCAGACGACGTTGATGGCATTTCATGGTCTCTGCCATGACTAGTGGCAGCAGCTTCAGCACTACGTGGAATTGGATCTTGATCTTTCCCTATTTTACCCCCCGCATTTTTGTTCTCCATTTTTTTATGTGGGGAATTATATGCCAGTAATATATCTGGAATTAGACGGCAGTAATGCCTGGAATTAGATACCACTAGATAGATACCAGATACCACTGACTGGAATGATGATGACCTATGCACAGTGACAGGACACTACCACAGCACCCCACAGCAGCAAGATGCAGCACAAGACACTGGACTTTTAGTCACCAAAATGCAGCACAAGACAATGAGTAGTGATACTGAGCACTGATGTGGATACTAGAACTGACACTGGGCAGCGAGAACAGCACTGGACTATTGTACTGTAGCATACTGGTCACCACAATGCAGCACTGATACTGAGCACAGATATTGAGCACTGTTGAGGATAATAGAACTGACACGGAGCAGCGAGATACAGCAATGGACAATTGTACTTCAGTATTATATTCTGGTCGCCACAATGCAGCACTGATACTGAGCACAGATATTGAGCACTGTTGAGGATAATAGAACTGACACGGAGCAGCAAGATACAGCAATGGACTATTGTACTGCAGTATACTGGTCACCACAATGCAGCACTGATAATGAGCACAGATATTGAGCTGATATTAGCTGATAATGGGCTTTTCAAGCAGAGAACGTAGCCACGTCCTCTCCGCTCAATCTACAATGCACGAGTGAAAATGGCGGCGACGCGCGGCTCTTTATTTGGAATCCGACAGCGGGATGATGACGTTTTCCCCCGTTCGGGTTTTGCGGGAAGAACCAAGGCTGCCTCGGACCCATGTAAACCACGTGAAGTTCGGGGGGGGTTCGGTTCTCGGTGAACTGAACCCGCTCATCTCTAAGACCACAAACAATACAAAAAATTAAGTACTTGCATAGGTGCATTAAAGACCTTGTATGTCCTTAAAATTTATTTATTTATTGATCTGCTTTAAAATCATTTCTCATACGTCCTAGAGGATGCTGTGGTTCCAAAAGGACCATGGGGTATAGAAGGGATCCGCAGGAGACATGGGCACACTGTAAGATTTTGAATGGGTGTGAACTGGCTCCTCCCTCTATGCCCCTCCTCCAGACCTCCGTTAGACTCTGTGCCCAGAGAGACTGGACACACTAGGGGAGCTCTCCTGAGTTTCTCTGAAAAGACTTTGCTAGGTTTATTTTTTTCAGGGAGACCTGCTGACTACAGGCTCCCTGCATCGTGGGAGTGAGGGGAGAGAAGCAGCCCTACTTCTTCTGAGTTCAAGGGCTCTGCTTCTTAGGCTACTGGACAGCATTAGCTCCAGAGGGTCTGATCACTTGGTTCGCCTAGCTGCTCGTTCCCGGAGCCGCGCTGTCACCTCCCTCACAAAGCCAGAAGAAAGAAGCCGGGTGAGTATTAGAACAACAGAAGACTTCAGTGACGGCAGAAGGCTTCAGAGTCCCGGAGGTAACGCGCAGCGGTCGCGCTGCGCATAATTGCTCCCACATACAAGCGGCACTACAAAGGTGCGGGGGGGGGGGGGGGGGGGTTGGCGCCCTGGGCAGCAATATACCTCACAATATAAGCCTGGCAAAGATGTATACAGTGCATAGGCACTGTATACTGACCCCCGCCAGTATAAAATTGTAAAAAGATAGCGGGACTGAAGCGCGCCGAGAAGGGGGCGTGGCTTAGCCCTCACAACTCTATACAGCGCCATTTTCTCTCAGAGATGCTGGGCCTGCCTAAACACTGTTAAACACCTAACAGTGTAAAATGAGGGGGGGCACAGTTATGTAGTGCAATATAGGTTCAACCATGGAGCACTATAGATAGATATATATAATGAGCGTGTGTATAAAGGAGTTGGTTAGAGTTGTCTGTGTTTTTCCCTGTCAGAAATCTGCCCATGTTAGCAATGTTGGTGGGTGGTTAGTACACGTGTGTCGACATGTGTGAGTGCTCCACCACAGACAGATATGGGTATCCCTCTGTCGACATTGCCGACTCCAGATGGTACTTGATTCATGAGATTAAGTGTCAGCATGTCAGTAGTTGTGAGCTTTTCCAAAGTAAGCACTGTTTGGGGAACACAGACGTATGTGGGTGACCCTATCGGCACCAACTATTATGACTGGGTGTAAAATTATATAAAAAACCTATACCTGCATGTGTATATATGTATGGTAAGTTTGCAGTGAGCTGTAGCTCGAGCACAGACGTGATAGTATTTGTGGGGGCGTCCTAGTGAGGTTAGGTATATGTTTCCCTCAGATCCCTCGGGGTCCCAAAAATGTTATTTTGCCCAGTTACTACTCCCTGTTGTCGACACGAATACTATGTTCTATGTCGGCCATAATGTTTCCTGATTAGATCCACAACATTGGCATTCAGCACAGGTTCATACACATTCAGAACACATTAATGTCACTAGGGACCCTGATGTTCCTGACAGAAAATATATATATATATATATATATATATATATATGAGATGTGTATATATAGATATGTGTATTTAAATGTGTACATTTCTATTACAATTTATTATGAATGCTGAAGTAAAGTTATTCCTTCTCATGTGCTGGTCGCTCTGTTGATGAAGCTCTAGGTCAGCCGTGACAAGATGGTCTTGAATCCTCACGAGGAGTCCGAGTGTTTATTCTCCTCCCACCGTGGATAGAATAAAGTGAATGTCTACCCCTGGTCTACACGGGGCCCTATCACCAAGGATCGTATACAGGAAGCTAAGTTATATTTTTAATTATATGCTTTGATATTTGCATTACATACGCATGGGGGTGTGCTTGTATTCAGAAATGGTCGGTTACCTTGTTATCCGATATAATTACCCT
Organism: Pseudophryne corroboree; assembly: GCF_028390025.1. Taxonomy (NCBI): domain Eukaryota; kingdom Metazoa; phylum Chordata; class Amphibia; order Anura; family Myobatrachidae; genus Pseudophryne; species Pseudophryne corroboree. The sequence goes on from NC_086444.1 coordinate 119,183,403, forward strand.
GGGGAGAAATGGGATATTCCTTGGGTCTTATCTAGAACATTGCAGCTTGCTGCCGTGCGACTACAAGATGTATGCACTGACTCCGAGGAATACAGGAGTATCTTCCCTATGAAGGGATAATCTGTTTTGGAGATGAGTTGGTTAAGTTGATCTCTGCAGATACCACTGGTAAGTCTACCTTCTTGTGTTATGTTTCATCACAACGGTTGGTGACGCATTTTTTGTGGCATGCAGTCATTTTGACCGGTTGGATACCATTTTTATTCCCCTTCTTTGTAGGTAGAGGGAGGTGAAAAGGTAAGAGGTCTGCAGCCTTTTCAACTTTGCAGAACCTGATGTCGTCCTCTGTTTCTACCACATCCACCGCAGGTCGCTGGATCTCTCTTGTTGGAGCCCACACCGGGGGGAACTCGTCTAATACTCTACAGTCCGTCCTGGAATGGACATGACACAGTGAGTTAAGAATAGAGTCCAAAGGGGGACATACTCGAGTTTTCCAAATGATTCCCCTCACTGAGTTTTTAAATAGCTCTTAACGATTCTCTTCTGGAGAGGTGGTATGCGACGCCATACAAGAGTGGGGTCAGGATCGGCCTTTGTCCTGCTGTCCCTGTTAAAAGCTTTTTCGTGCTTCTGAGCCCGGACAGCTCGGTCAGAGCAATCCCAAAAAAGATTTCTGCTCAAGAAGTTGAAATACATGATGGAATCTCTCAGGGCAGGGATCTCCAATCTGTAAAAGAAGAAAGAGGGTTTAAATGCGGTGTCATCTGCATTAGGCTTACCTGGTTTTGCTATTCAGGATTGTCATTGCCATTTCACCAGAGTTATGGTAGTATGATGTTTTCTTTCTATAGTAAGAGCCATTATTTTTCTGTACTGGGATGCTCTCCTGACTACGGCGAGGTCAAGAAACGAAATGGTACAATTCGTTGTTTCTCTCTGACAGTTTTTCAACACAAGGAATCGCTGTTGATCCGAACGACGCAGAGGTCGGAGTTGGGAATAAGTTTAGATACTGATCGGTTAAGAGTTTGTTTTTTCCTGTGGAAAAGAGATCTGATGATCCAGAGTCGGATCAGGTTTGCTGCAGTGTAAACCAGTCGATACCTTCCGTGATGCGGAAGATGGTTGCGGCCTAAGAGGCCATTCGGTGAGCAGGTCAAATGCCAGAGTTGTTTTGCGGGACCAGTTGGACATATGGTCCGGGTCTTACCTGCACATGCATCGGAAAATAATCCTATTTTCCGGGTTTAAGATATCTCTCCTGTGGTGGCTTCACAGTTCTCACCTCCTAGAGGGACGAAGGTTTGGGATCCAGGATTAGATCCTGGTGTCCATGGATACAAGTCTCTGAGGCTGGGTAGCAGTTTTTCCAGGGGAAGAATTTCCAAGGGGAAAGGTCAAGCCGGGAAGCTTGTCTGCAATAAGCATTCTTGGATTAAGAGCCATTTACAACTGAACATCTTCGTGTTCTGTCCGTCTTAATTCTGTCGCACGACTAAACAGCAGTTGCGTAAGTAAGCCACTAGGGCGGAAATGGTAGAAGCCGCAAAGGTTTCCGATGAGCGGAAAGGCATGTAAACGCTCTATTTGAGGTCGTCGTTCCAGGTGAAGACAACGGAGAAATAGACTTCCTCAGCAGACACGATCTCAATCCAGGAGAGTGGGGTCTTCATCAAGAAGTTTTCACAGAAGTGACAAGTCTTTGGGGAATTCCTTGATTAGACGTGAGGGCGTCTTGCCTCAACAAGAAACTTCAGCGATATTGTTCCAGGTCAAGGGACACTCAGGCTATAGCAGTGGATGCCCTCGTGACACCTTGGGTGTTTCAGTCGGTCTATGTGTTCTCTCCACTTTCACTCTTTCCGAAGGTGATAAACATAAGAAAAACAAAGGTTCAGGCTATCCTCATTGTCCCGGTCTAGCCAAGGAGGGCTTGGTATCCAGATCTTCAATGTACAAGACTTACTCACAAAAGATCCGTGGCCTCTTCCTCTAAGAGAGGTCCTGTTACATCAAGGACGGGGCTGTGTTTGAAAGCTTGGCGGTTGAACGCCATATCCTAGCCCGAAAGGGTATTGCCGGTGAAGTAATTTCCACATTGCTTCAGGCTAGGAAAGAAGTAATGTCGAAGCTTTACCACCGTATTTGGAGGACGTATGTGTCTTGGTGTGAATCCAAGAAGGCTCCTACAGAAGAATTTCAGCTGGGTCGTTTTCTCCATTTTTTGCAAGCAGGTGTGGATGCAGGCCTAAGGTTAGGCTCCATTAAAGTGCAGATTTCGGCCTTATCAATTTTCTTTTAAAAAATAATTGACCACCTTTCCAGAAGTTCAGACTTTCTTGAGTGCTGCACATCCAACTTCCATTTGTGCCCCCAGTGGTACCATGGAACCTTAACGTGGTGTTGCAGTTTCTTATGTCACACTGGTTGGAACCTTTACGAAAGGTAAAAATTTCTCACTTCAAAAGTGGTCATGCTATTCGCCTTGGCGTCCGCAAGGCGGGTGTCTTAATTGGCGGCTTTGTTTCACAAGAGCCCCTCTTTGATCTTCCTTGTGGATAGAGCGGAATTGAGAAATCTGCAACAATTTCTGCCTAAAGTGGTTTCTGCGTTTCACATGAACCAACTTATTGTGGTGCCTGTGGCTACTGAAGCTTTGGCTGGTTTGAAGTCTCTCGATGTAGTCAGAGCTTTGAATATTTATGTCACCAGAACGGCTCAGATTGGGGAAACAGACGCTCTGTTTATCCTGTATGCTCCCACCAATAGTGGGGCCCCTGCTTCTAAGCAGACTGTTACACGCTGGATCTGTGATACGATTCGGCATGCTCATTCTACGGCTAGATGGCTGGTACCGAAGTCGGGGAAGGCCCATTCTACCAGGAAGGTGGGCTCTTCTTGGGGCAGATGCCCGAGGACTCTCGGCGTTTCAACTTTGTTCAAACACTTTTGCTAAGTTCTACAAGTTTGATATCCTTGCTGATGAGGACCTCAGGTTTGCTCAGTCGGTGCTGCAGAGTTGTCCGCACTCTCCTGCTCGTTCTGGAGCTTTGGTATAAACCCCATTGTCCTTTTGGAACCCCAGCATCCTCTAGGACAAGAAAATAGGATTTTAATACTTACCGGTATATCCATTTCTCTTAGTCCGTAGAGGATGCTGGGCGCCCGTCCCAGTGCGTACTGTATCTGCAGATATTGGTTGTCGTTACACTCATGTGGTGTTTCTTTGCAGTCAAGTCTGTTGCTGCTGTTATTCATGCCATGGCATGCGATATGTGATTATTGGTCATGTTACACACAGGTTGTGTTGCATTTTCGGTCAGAATATTGCTGTATGTTTCTTTTTCATCCACTAGGGGTTACTGGAGTACTCTTGGGATATGGACGGCTCCCGCAGGAACAGGGCACTGAATATTTAAATTTAGAACACTCCACTCCTCCGTATCCCAGAGTACCTCAGTGTTTTTTCTGTGCTCATCGTAGCAACAAGGCTTGTGTGGAGCTCAACCACACTTTATTTTGAATATATTTTTATTATATTTTAGATTTTTCTTTTCTCACTTTCTCCACATCCCTTCCCCCCTTCCAAAAGGCGAGGGTCCGGGATAGTGGAAGCTGCTACAAGCAGCTGTGGCGTGTCTGTGCTCACTAAAGAGCACCCTCACAGCCAAGAGCAGACTACCTGCAGAAAAGGCTGGACGGAGCTTGCAGAGAAGCCCCGTCATAGCCTCACCACAGGAGTCCAGGTATGCCGCCCCGCTGTGTGGGGACACTGTTTCTGAAAGCGTCGCCCACCGCTATGTAGCTGCCCGCCGCCGCTGATTGATGTCCCGCCGCAGAGCCGCGCCGGCCGCTGATCTTTCATTCATAGAAGCCGCTTCACGGCTCTATGGAGCGCGCTGCCCGTTCCCCGGCTACCGCTAGCCGTTCCCCGGCTACCGCTACCCGCTCCCTGGCCCCTTCTAGATGCACCTGGTGTTCCAGTACACGGAGCACACTGGGAGGGGGGGAGAAACTCACAGCACACGCAGCTGCACTGGGGGGGGGGGGGGGGGGAATCAGCAGCAGTATACTAGGCTGCATAGACTATCCCAGGTTATATATCTGTTTCAAAAGATTATAACCTGTACTGTGATTATACTGTAAGCATGGCTTGGGGGCCATTTTAACCATGCTTCCTGTTCTTCCTGTTATGATTCCAGAACGTTCCTGTCCTACATCTCTACTCCACCGGAGGCGCAGTGGTTAGTGGGAATTTGGGATCACATTTCATAGGACTGGCCACGTGTACTGCACTTAGCCAGATATATATATCACACACACCTTGGTACTATTTTACGGAGTCGGGCAAGTTGTCTGTTTTTGTGTATTGTGTTGTCTATCTGCATAATGAGTAAAGCACCAGCAAAAACTAAAAAGCAGTTTCACTGCAAAGTCTGTAACAGTGTGTTACCGGATGGATCTACCACATGTTCAGTATGTTTTGTGAATTCAGCTACGAATACAATTTCTGCTCCGGTTTTAAAGCCGGTTTCCTCCCCGGACCCTCCATGGGAAATGCTAGCCAATGTAATGGCTGGGTTGCAATCAGAATTGGCCGCCGCTCGACAAGAGTGGGAAGCAGCAAGATCTGAGTCTAGGGTGAGACCGCCAGAACTACCGGAGGCGTTTCAGCCTTGCCAAAAGTCCAAATCCATTTTGGGTAGACGGGATAAATTTCATATGTCTTATGATTTACCAGTTTCTGCTATGTTGCATTCTGACAATTCCATGCCAGACCTCACTGCGCAAGATGAGGGTGAGGAGGGCGAAGTGGACCAGCAGTCAGATAGTGATGATTTTAACAGCCCAGGCATTGATAATCTCATAAGAGCTGTGCGTCAGTCTCTGAAGTTTACAGAAACTGAGGAGCCTCTGACAAATGATGAAGTCGTCTTTACTAAACGACAGAGATCTCCAATGTTTTTCCCTGTTTCGGAGTCTCTTAATAAGATGTTAGTGGAAACACGAAAGAATCCAGATAAACGGTTTTCTATACCTCGCAGATTTAAGTCTAGTTACCCGTTTCCAGAGTCGGTAACATGTACATGGGAGAATCCGCCAATGGTTGATTCGTCTGTGTCAGAACTTACAAAGAACTTAACCATACCAGTACCAACTGCTACTACGCTTAAAGACCCTTCAGACCGTAAAATAGAAACTATGCTAAAGTCCATGTATATAGCAGCAGGAGTGCTGCTGAGACCTGGGTTGGTTGGCATTTGGGTCACTAAGGCGCTAATAGTATGGATAACAGAACTCAAGTCTGCCCTACATGACGATCACCTTATACTTCTTGCTGATCAAATCTGTGAGGCTGCAGAGTATTTATGTACAGCTTCTACTGACGTCTGTCAGCTCACTTCTCGCATTTCATCGTCACTGGTTACAGTACGACGAGCACTCTGGCTGCGTTCTTGGCAAGCGGAGGCAGAGGTCAAGAGAGGTATAGAGGCGTTACCTTACGGTGGCGAGAAGTTGTTTGGTCCTGAATTGGACAAATGGATTTCTGAGGTCACAGGAGGAAAGTCTGTTTTCTTACCATTGCCTCCAACGGTACCAAGACGGAGATACTCTGGACCTGCGTTCAAATCCTTTAGACCTCAGCCCTTTCGCGGCCGTGGCAGGAACAGCCACGCCTGGTAGATGAGGTCGAGGACGTGGTTTCCAGCAAACCAACAGCAGTTGTCAGGACGCTAAGGTCACTGACAAGCCAGTGGCATGACGGGCTCCCAGCCCATCTCGGATCTCCAATTGTGGGAGCGCGCCTTCAGACGTTCCACTTGGCGTGGTTCCAGACATCCACAGATGGGTGGATCCGCAATTTAGTGTTAAAAGGTTACAAAATAGAGTTCGACTGTCTTCAGCCACTGCGGTATTTCAAGACAGGACTGCCTCTCTCGGACAACAAGAGGGCGGTTCTGCAAATTGCCATTCAGTCTCTGCTGGATTCAGCAGTTTTGATTCCGGTCCCGGTACAACAACAAGGTCAGGGTTATTATTCCAGTCTGTTTGTGGTACCAAAGCCGGATGGCTCCGTCAGGCCAATATTGAACTTAAAGGGTCTCAATCAGTACATTACTTACTACAGATTCAAGATGGAATCTCTGCGGTCAGTAATTGCAGGTTTAGAGCCACAGGAATTCATGATTGCGCTAGATCTCAAGGATGCGTACTTACACATTCCGATTTGGCCACCTCATCAGAAGTTCTTGCGTTTTGCAATACGGCAGAACCATTACCAGTTTCGGGCTCTACCGTTTGGACTCTCGTCAGCGCCTCGGGTATTCACCAAAGTGATGTCTGTGATGATGTCACTCCCAGGGATCTGAGATGAGCTAATAGTTCCGTATTTAGACGATCTGCTCATCAAAGCTCCGTCTCAACAGATGCTCCTCCAACATGCGTTGCTAACGTACAATGTACTGATTCACCACGGTTGGATTGTCAACTTCAAGAAATCACATCTAATTCCGTCTCAACGACTTCAATTCCTAGGTATGATTCTCGATATGGTAAATCAAAGAATTTACCTACCAGAACAGAAAGTACAGATTATTCTTCATCTGGTACATTTAGTGCTCAAGCCACGCACAGTCTCAGTACATTTGTGCATTCACCTCTTAGGCACAATGGTAGCGGCTTTCGAAGCGCTTCAGTTCGGAAGATTTCACTTACGTCCATTTCAACTGGATGTGCTCGCACAGTGGTCGGGCTCGCATCTGCAGATTCACCACAGGGTGAGTTTGTCGCCACGGGCAAGGTTATCTCTACTCTGGTGGCTCAAAGTACACAATCTAACCGCAGGGAAACGGTTTGGCTCCTGTAATTGGATAATTCTAATGAGACGCGAGTCTCAGAGGTTGGGGAGCTGTAGTTCAAAATTGTCAGCTCCAGGGTCTATGGGCGGATCACGAAAGATTGCTGTCTATAAATATCATGGAACTATGGGCAATTTACAATGCGCTACGACAAGCAGTGCACATGCTTCGGTCTCAGACTGTCCAGGTGCAGTCAGACAACGCTACGGCGGTCGCGTACATCAACAAACAAGGAGGAACGAGAAGCCGCATGGCAATGCGGGAAGTAGCTCGAATCCTCAATTGGGCCGAGCATCACCAAGTGATATTGTCGGCAGTGTTCATTCCGGGAGTGGACTACTGGGAGGCGGATTATCTCAGCCGTCGGGATTTTCATCCAGGAGAATGGGCATTAAATCCCGAAGTGTTTCACATGTTGGTCCAGAGGTGGGGTTACCCTCAAGTGGACCTGATGGCATCTCGCCACAATCACTAAACGCCCCAGTATGTGTCCAAAACGCGAGATCCAAAGGCAGTGGCGGTGGATGCTCTCACAATCGCGTGGCCTTACAGCCTCGTGTATCTGTTTCCGCTGCTCCCTCTGTTGCTAAAACGGATCAAAAGAGAGTCCGCCACAGTCATACTAGTGGCGCCTCATTGGCCTCGGAGAGCTTGGTTCTCGGATCTACGCGGACTACTCGCAGACGATCCTTGGCCGCTCCCACTACGTCCGGACTTGTTGCAACAGGGTCCGTTTCTTTACCCCGATTTAGCGCGGCTGCGTTTGACGGGGTGGCTGTTGAGACTGCCCTCTTAAGAAGAGAGGGCATTCCAGAATCTGCTTTTCCAACCATGTTACGAGCTAGGAAGCCAGTTACGGCAGCTCATTATTACAGAATTTGGCGTGCCTATGTAGGTTGGTGTGAAGCTCAGAAGTTTCCGACATCATCTTTCAAGTTATCCCGTCTTTTGCTATTTCTACAGACGGGTTAGATGGAGGATTGCGTTTATCTACACTAAAGGTGCAGGTATCTGCTTTGTCAATTTACTTTCAAAGACGATTGGCTCTATTGCCGTCTGTACACACCTTTCTGCAAGGTGTCCTCAGAGTACAGCCTCCATTCATTCCACCTACAGCGCCATGGGACTTGAATCTGGTTTTAGATTTCTTACAGTCTTCATATTTTGAACCCTTACAACAAGTGGATATTAAGTTTCTCACTTAGCAAACAATTTTTCTCCTAGCCTTAGCTTCAGCAAGGCGTGTTTCAGATTTGGGTGCCTTGCCATGCAAGCCACCGTATTTGGTGTTTCATGATGACAGAGCGGAACTTCGGACGAATCCCGCTTTCTTACCAAAGGTAGTGTCATCTTTTCACATCAATCAACCAATAGTTCCTGTGTTGACAGAAGATTCTGGAACTTTGGATGTGGTACGCGCATTACGCGTTTATGTATCCCGAACGTCTACAGTTCGTAAGACGGATACGTTGTTTGTTCTCTATGATGCTGCCAAGATGGGTTGGCCAGCTTCTAAGCAGACCTTATCCAGATGGATAAAACTGACCATACGTCAGGCTTACCTTCATGCTAGGTTACAGCCGCCTACATCAGTAACAGCTCATTCCACACGTTCTGTGGGAACTTCATGGGCAGCTGGTTGTGGAGCTTCTACGACGCAGCTTTGCCGTGCGGCTACATGGTCTTCAGTGCACACGTTTGTGCGCTTTTACAAGTTTGATACGTTTGCGGCATCAGCATCTAGCTTTGGCCGCCTAGTGTTACAGGTGCCAAACAGCTCTCCCGCCCACGGGGTAAGCTTTGGTACGTCCCAAGAGTACTCCAGTGACCCCTAGTGGATGAAAAAGAAAATAGGATTTTGGTACTTACCAGGTAAATCCTTTTCTTTGAATCCATAGGGGGCACTGGACGCCCACCCAGAGCAGTTTTACCTGGTTTGTGGTAAGTTCAGGGGATCTTATGGTAACACACTCTCACCGACTGGTTCAAATTATCAAGTTCTATCGGTTATGGTGTCAACTGTTTAGTTGTCAGTAACGTTATGTGTGAACTTTATTGTTGTCCGTTATGTTATATGTAATTCTCCATTGTCAACCTCTCTCTAGCTCCTGTTCGGCTCAGTAAAAAACACTGAGGTACTCTGGGATATGGAGGGGTGGAGTGTTCTAAATTTGAATATTCAGTGCCCTGTTCCTGCGGAAGCCGTCCATATCCCAAGAGTACTCCAGTGCCCCCTATGGATTCAAAGAAAAGGATTTACCTGGTAAGTACCAAAATCCTATTTTTTTTTCCATGCCGTCAGCTGGTGTTCTATTGAATGCCACGTTCTGTGGCATGTTCGAGGTGTGAGCTGGTATGACACTCACCTTGTTTAAACAATAAATTCTTTCCTCCAAAAAGGCCATCTCCCTGGGCACAGTTTTCTAACTGAGGTCTGGAGGAGGGGCATAGAGGGAGGAGCCAGTTCACACCCATTCAAAGTCTTATAGTGTGCCCATGTCTCCTGTGGATCCCGTCTTTTGTTAGGTTTTTTATTTTCAGGGAGCACTGCTGGCAACAGGCTCCCTGCTACGTGGGACTGAGGGGAGAGAAGCAGACCTACTTGACTGATAGGCTCTGCTTCTTAGGCTACTGGACACCATTAGCTCCAGAGGGTCGGAACACAGGTGTCGTCCTCGCTGTTCGTCCCGGAGCCGCGCCGCCGTCCTCCTCACAGAGCCGGAAGATAGAAGCCGGGCAAGTATATGAAGAAAGAAGACAACATAGGCGGTAGAAGACTTCAGTTCTTCAGAGAGGTACCGTGCAGAGGTCGCGCTGCGCACCATTGCCCCCACACACACAGGCACAGCAAGGGCGCAGGGGGGGCGCCCTGGGCAGCAGTTATTACCTCAAATAACACTGGCACCATGGTTAGATACTGCGGAGGCAGTATATTATAAAACCCCCGCCAGTATAAAAAAAATGAGCTGGACCGAAGCCCGCCGTCGAGGGGGCGGGGCTTGATCCTCCAGCACTAACCAGCGCCATTTTTCTCCACAGCATGCTGCAGAGAAGCTGCTCCCGGACTCTCCCCTGCTGAACCAAGCAACAGGACAAAAAACGAGGGGGGGCACATTTATTTGGCGCAAATCATATATATAAAAAAGCGCTATATAGGCTGGGACTGTGTTTTCAGTATCTAGTAGCGCTGGGTGTGTGCTGGCATACTCTCTCTCTGTCTCTCCAAAGGGCCTTATTGGGGGGCTGTTCCCATATTCATATATCCCAGTGTGTGTGGGGGTGTCAGTACGTGTGTGTCGACATGTCTGAAGCGGAAGGCTCGTCTAGGGAAGATGCAGAGCAGATGGTGGTGGTGTCTCCGTCGGCACAGCCGACACCTGATTGGTTGGAAGTCCAAGGACAAAGCAGGGAGTCAATCCATGGCTTTGACTGTGTCACAAGACCCTTCAGGGTCCTATAAACGTCCCTTTTCCCAGGTAGCAGACACTGATACCGACACGGATTCTGACTCCAGTGTCGACTATGATGATGCGAGGTTACACCCAAGAGTGGCCAAGAGTATTCAATATATGATTATTGCAATAAAAGATGTTTTGCATATCACAGAGGATCCTTCGGTCCCTGACATGAGAGTCTGCATGTTTAAGGAAAAGAAACCTGAAGTAACGTTTCCCCCATCGAATGAGCTGAACGCTTTATTTGAAAAGGCTTGGGAAACTCCAGACAAGAGACTGCAGGTTCCCAAGAGAATTATTATGGCGTATCCTTTCCCCTCGAAGGACAGGTTATGGTGGGAATCTTCGCCCACAGTGGACAAGGCCTTAACGCGCTTATCCAAAAAGGTGGCGCTACCGTCCCCGGATACGGCGGCCCAAAAGGATCCTGCGGATCGCAGGCAGGAAACTACCTTAAAATCAATTAACGCGCATACGGGAGCCCTACTCAGGCCTGCAGTAGCGTCGCCATGGGTTGGTAGCGCAATTGCAGCGTGGGTAGATAACTTGTCATCGGACATTGACACCTTAGATAAGGATAGTATTTTGTTGACCTTGGGTCACATTAAGGACGCAGCGTTATATATGAGAGAGGCTGCGCGAGATATTGGGCTATTGGGTTCACGAGCCAATGCCATGGCAGTTTCTGCTAGAAGGTCCCTGTGGATCCGTCAATGGTCGGGTGATGCTGATTCAAAGAGACTTATGGAGGCTTTGCCTTACAAAGGTGAAGTTTTATTTGGGGAGGGCCTCGCGGACCTGGTTTCCACAGCTACCGCGGGTAAGTCTACTTTTTTGCCTTATGTTCCCCCACAGCAAAAGAAAACACCTCAATACCAGATGCAGTCCTTTCGGTCGCATAAGTTCAAAAAGGGTCGGGGCTCTTCCTTACTCGCCAGAGGTAGAGGGAAAAGAACACCAGCTACAGCCAGTTCCCATGAACAAAAATCCTCCCCGGCCTCTACAAAATCCACCGCATGACGCTGGGGCTCCGCTGGGGAGTCCGCACCGGTGGGGGCACGTCTTCGTCTCTTCAGCCAGGTCTGGGTTCAGTCTGATTTGGATCCTTGGGTAATCGACATTGTATCCCAAGGCTACAAACTGGAGTTCGAAGATGTGCCTCCACACCGATTTTTCAAATCGGCCTTGCCAGCTTCTCCCCAGAGAAGGATATAGTTTCAGCTGCCATTCAACCTGTTTGTGATCCCGAAGCCGGATGGCTCGGTCAGACCTATCCTGAATCTAAAATCCCTAAATCTATATTTGAAAAGGTTCAAATTCAACATGGAATCTCTCCGGGCAATTTTATGGTGTCACTAGACATAAAAGATGCTTACCTTCATGTCCCCATATATCCTCCTCATCAGGCGTTCCTGAGATTCGCTGTACAGGATTGTCATTACCAGTTCCAGACGTTGCCGTTTGGGCTTTCCACGGCCCCGAGAATTTTCACCAAGGTGATGGCGGAATTGATGGTGCTCCTGCGCAGGCAGGGGGTCACAATTTTACCATACTTGGACGATCTCTTGATAAAGGCAAGATGGCTAGATCAGTTACTAAAGAGCGTGTCTCTTTCCCTGAGAGTACTACAACAACAGGGCTGCCGAAGTCGCAGTTGGTTCCGATGACTCGGCTGTCATTTTTGGGCATGGTTCTGGACACAGAAAAAAAGTGTTTTTCTCCCAATGGAAAAAGCCCAGGAACTCCAGAGCATGGTCAAGGCCCTGCTGAAACCAAAAAGAGTGTTGGTTCATCAATGCACTCGAGTATTGGGAAAATTGGTGGCGGCCTACGAGGCCATTCCGTTCGGCAGGTTCCATGCAAGAACTTTTCAGTGGGACCTTCTGGACAAATGGTCAGGGACCCATCTACAGATACATCACAGGATAAGTCTGTCCCCCAAGGCCAGGGTCTCCTGTGGTGGCTCCAGAGTGCTCACCTTCTAGAGGGTCGCAGGTTCGGCATTCAGGATTGGGTTCTTGTGACCACAGACGCGAGTCTCCGAGGGTGGGGAGCTGTCACACAAGGAAGATATTTTCAGGGAATATGGTCAAGCCAGGAGGCTTGTCTACACATCAGTGTGCTATAATTAAGGGCCATATACAACGGCCTTCAACAAGCGGAGAGTCTTCTTCGCAACCTACCCGTTCTGATCCAATCGGACGTCACAGCCGTGGCGCATGTAAACCGCCAGGGTGGCACAAGGAGCAGAGCAGCAATGGCAGAAGCCACAAGGATTCTTCGCTGGGCGGAAAATCATGCAAGTGCTCTGTCAGCTGTATTCATTCCGGGAGGGGACAACTGGGAAGCAGACTTCCTCAGCAGACAAGATCTCCATCCAGGAGAGTGGGGACTTCATCAAGCGGTCTTTGCAGAAATAACAAGTCGTTGGTGACTTCCTCAAATAGACATGATGGTGTCACGCCTCAACAAAAAGCTTTGGACGTATTGTTCCAGGTCAAGGGACCCTCAGGCAGTGGCGGTGGACACACTAGTGACACCGTGGGTGTTTCGGTCGGTCTGTGTGTTCCCTCCACTTCCACTCATCTCAAAAATATTGATAATCATAAGACGAACAAGAGTGCAGACAGTACTTATTGTTCCAGATTGGCCTCGAAGGGCCTGGTATTCAGATCTTCAGGAAATGATCGCGGAAGATCCGTGGCCTCTTCCTCCCAGGGAGGACCTGTTGCAACAGGGGCCCTGTGTGTTCCAAGACTTACCGCGGTTACGTTTGACGGCATGGCGGTTGAACATCAAATCCTAGCTAGGAAAGGTATTCCGGGGGAAGTCATCCCTACTCTAATCAAAGCTAGGAAGGAGGTAGCGGCGAAGCATTATCACCGTATCTGGAGGAAATATGTGTCTTGGTGTGAAGCCAAGAATGCTCCTACGGAGGATTTTCAGCTGGGGCGTTTTCTCCACTTTCTACAGACAGGAGTGGATATTAAAGTTATGCTCCGTTAAAGTTGCAGATTTCGGCCTTATCTATATTCTTTCAGAAGGAATTGGCTTCTCTCCCAGAAGTCCAGACTTTTGTAAAGGGAGTGCTGCACATCCAACCTCCTTTTGTGGCACCGTGGGACCTTAACGAGGTGTTACGGTTCTTTTAAGTCACACTGGTTTGAACCTCTTCAAATGGTGGAATTAAAATTTCTCACTTGGAAAGTGGTCATGTTGTTGGCCTTGGCATCTGCGAGGCGGGTGTCTGAATTGGCGGCTTTGTCTCACAAGATCCCCCTATCTGATTTTCCATGTGGATCAAGCGGAGTTGAGAACGCGTCCTCAATTTCTACCTAAGGTGGTTTCGTTGTTCCATATGAACCAACCTATTGTGGTGCCTGTGGCTACGGGTGGCTTGGAGGATTCCGAGTCCCTTGATGTAGTCAGGGCCTTAAAAATGTATGTAGCCAGGACGGCTTGAGTTAGGAAAACAGAGGCACTGTTTGTCCTGTATGCGGCCAACAAGGTTGGCGCTCCTGCTTCTAAGCAGACTATTGCTCGCTGGATCTGTAACACGATTCAGCAGGCTCATTCTACGGCGGGATTGCCGTTACCAAATTCGGTAAAGGCCCATTCCACTAGGAAGGTGGGCTCTTCTTGGGCGGCTGCCAGAGGCGTCTTAACACTTTTGCAAAATTCTACTATTTTGATACCCTGGCTGATGAGGACCCCCCGAACTTAAGCCTTTTTACACGGGTCCGAGCCGTACTCGGATTCTCCCGTGTGGCTCGGGTAAACCGAGCGCGCCCGAACGTCATCATCCCGCTGTCGGATTCTCGCGAGATTCGGATTCTATATAAGCAGCCGCGCGTCGCCGCCATTTTCACACGTGCATTGAGATTGATAGAGGACGTGGCTGGCGTCCTCTCCGTTTAGTTATAGAGCCTTAGAGTATCTGATTGCTACTGCTTAGCTTATTGTGGGGAGGATTGGGGAGCAGCTGTTAGGACAGGAGGAGTACAGTGCAGAGTTTTGCTAGTTTTTTTTTATCCGTTCTCTGCCTGAAAAAAACGCTCCATACCATATCTGTGCTCAGCCTTAGTGTGCTGCATGATATATCTGACTGTGCCGAGTGCTCACACTGCTTAATTGTGGGGGAGACTGGGGAGCAGCTATAGCAGGAGTACAGTGCAGAGTTTTGCTGACAGTGACCACCAGTATACGTTTGTCTGCCTGATAAACACTCCTGTGGTGTCTTTTTTTCTTTATACTATAAACGCAGTCTGCTGACAGTGTCCACCAGGTCCATTATACTGTATATAGCAGTACGGTAGGCCACTGCTGTACCTACCTCTGTGTCGTCACTCGTCGTCATACATAAAGTATACTAGTAGTATATCCATCCATCTTCATTGTATATCTGTGGTGTCTTTTAGTTGTGCGCATTAAAATATGGAGAACAAAAATGTGGAGGTTAAAAAAATAGGGAAAGATCAAGAACCACTTCCACCTCGTGCTGAAGCTGCTGCCACTAGTCATGGCCGAGACGATGAAATGCCATCAACGTCGTCTGCCAAGGCCGATGCCCAATGTCATAGTACAGAGCATGTAAAATCCAAAACACAAAAGATCAGTAAAAAAATGACCCAAAAATCAAAATTAAAAGCGTCTGAGGAGAAGCGTAAACTTGCCAATATGCCATTTACGACACGGAGTGGCAAGGAACGGCTGAAGCCCTGGCCTATGTTCATGGCTAGTGGTTCAGCTTCACATGAGGATGGAAGCACTCAGCCTCTCGCTAGAAAAATGAAAAGACTTAACATGGCAAAAGCACAGCAAGGAACTGTGCGTTCTTCGAAATCACAAATCCCCAAGGAGAGTCCAGTTGCGATGCCTGACCTTCCCAACACTGGACGGGAAGAGCTTGCGCCTTCCACCATTTGCACGCCCCCTGCAAGTGCTGGAAGGAGCACCCGCAGTCCAGTTCCTGATAGTCAAATTGAAGATGTCAGTGTTGAAGTACACCAGGATGAGGATATGGGTGTTGCTGGGGAGGAAATTGACAAGGAGGATTCTGATGGTGAGGTGGTTTGTTTAAGTCAGGCACCCGGGGAGACACCTGTTGTCCGTGGGAGGAATATGGCCATTGACATGCCTGGTCAAAATACAAAAAAAATCGGCTCTTCGGTGTGGAATTATTTCAACACAAATGCGGACAACAGGTGTCAAGCCGTGTGTTGCCTTTGTCAAGCTGTAATAAGTATGGGTAAGGACGTTAACCACCTCGGAACATCCTCCCTTATACGTCACCTGCAGCGCATTCATCATAAGTCAGTGACAAGTTCAAAAACTTTGGGCGACAGCGGAAGCAGTCCACTGACCAGTAAATCCCTACCTCTTGTAACCAAGCTCACGCAAACCACACCACCAACTCCCTCAGTGTCAATTTCCTCCTTACCCAGGAAAGCCAATAGTCCTGCAGGCCATGTCACTGGCAAGTCTGACGAGTCCTCTCCTGCCTGGGATTCCTCCGATGCATCCTTGAGTGTAACGCCTAATGCTGCTGGCGCTGCTGTTGTTGTTGCTGCTGGGAGTCGATGGTCATCCCAGAGGGGAAGTCGGAAGACCACTTGTACTACTTCCATTAAGCAATTGACTGTCCAACAGTCCTTTGCGAGGAAGATGAAATATCACAGCAGTCATCCTGCTGCAAAGCGGATAACTGAGGCCTTGGCAGCCTGGGCGGTGAGAAACGTGGTTCCGGTATCCATCGTTACTTCAGAGCCAACTATAGACTTGATTGAGGTACTGTGTCCCCGGTACCAAATACCATCTAGGTTCCATTTCTCTAGGCAGGCGATACCGAGAATGTACACAGATGTCAGAAAAAGTCACCAGTGTCCTAAAAAATGCAGTTGTACCCAATGTCCACTTAACCACGGACATGTGGACAAGTGGAGCAGGGCAGACTCAGGACTACATGACTGTGACAGCCCACTGGGTAGATGTATTGCCTCCCGCTGCAAGAACAGCAGCGGCGGCACCAGTAGCAGCATCTCGCAAACGCCAACTCGTTCCTAGGCAGGCTACGCTTTGTTTCACCGCTTTCCAGAATACGCACACAGCTGAAAACTTCTTACGGCAACTGAGGAAGATCATCGCAGAATGGCTTACCCCAATTGGACTCTCCTGGGGATTTGTGGCATCGGACAATGCCAGCAATATTGTGCGTGCATTACATCTGGGCAAATTCCAGCACGTCCCATGTTTTGCACATACCTTGAATTTGGTGGTGCAGAATTATTTAAAAAACGACAGGGGCGTGCAAGAGATGCTGTCGGTGGCCAGAAGAATTGCGGCCACTTTCGGCGTACAGGCACCGCGTACAGAAGACTGGAGCACCACAAAAAACACCTGAACCTGCCCTGCCATCATCTGAAGCAAGAGGTGGTAACGAGGTGGAATTCAACCCTCTATATGCTTCAGAGGATGGAGGAGCAGCAAAAGGCCATTCAAGCCTATACATCTGCCCACGATATAGGCAAAGGAGGTGGAATGCACCTGTCTCAAGCGCAGTGGAGAATGATTTCAACGTTGTGCAAGGTTCTGCAACCTTTTGAACTTGCCACACGTGAAGTCAGTTCAGACACTGCCAGCCTGAGTCAGGTCATTCCCCTCATCAGGCTTTTGCAGAAGAAGCTGGAGGCATTGAAGGAGGAGCTAAAACAGCGATTCCGCTAGGCATGTGGGACTTGTGGATGGAGCCCTTCATTCGCTTAACCAGGATTCACGGGTGGTCAATCTGTTGAAATCAGAGCACTACATTTTGGCCACTGTGCTCGATCCTAGATTTAAAACCTACGTTGTATCTCTCTTTCCGGCAGACACAAGTCTGCAGAGGTTCAAAGACCTGCTGGTGAGAAAATTGTCAAGTCAAGCGGAACGCGACCCGTCAACAGCTCCTCCTTCACATTCTCCTGCAACTGGGGGTGCGAGGAAAAGGCTAAGAATTCCGAGCCCACCCGCTGGCGGTGATGCAGGGCAGTCTGGAGCGAGTGCTGACATCTGGTCCGGACTGAAGGACCTGCCAACGATTACTGACATGTCGTCTACTGTCACTGCATATGATTCTCTCACCATAGAAAGAATGGTGGAGGATTATATGAGTGACCGCATCCAAGTAGGCACGTCAGACAGTCCGTACGTATACTGGCAGGAAAAAGAGGCAATTTGGAGGCCCTTGCAGAAACTGGCTTAATTCTACCTAAGTTGCCCTCCCTCCAGTGTGTACTCCGAAAGAGTGTTTAGTGCCGCCGCTCACCTTGTCAGCAATCTGCGTACGAGGTTACTTCCAGACAATGTGGAGAAGATGATGTTCATTAAAATGAATTATAATCAATTCCTCCGTGGAGACATTCACCAGCAGCAATTGCCTCCAGAAAGTACACGGGGACCTGAGATGGTGGATTCCAGTGGGGATGAATTAATAATCTGTGAGGAGGGGAATGTACACAGTGAAAGGGGTGATGAATCGGACGATGATGATGAGGTGGACATCTTGCCTCCGTAGAGCCAGTTTGTGCAAGGAGAGATTGATTGCTTCTTTTTTGGTGGGGGCCCAAACCAACCAGTCATTTCAGTCACAGTCGTGTGGCAGACCCTGTCGGTGAAATGATGGGTTCGTTAAAGTGTGCATGTCCTGTTTATACAACATGTGGGTGGGTGGGCCCAAGGACAATTCCATCTTGCACCTCTTTTTTCTTTCATTTCTCTAACGTCCTAAGTGGATGCTGGGACTCCGTAAGGACCATGGGGAATAGCGGCTCCGCAGGAGACAGGGCACAAAATAAAAGCTTGAGATATCAGGTGGTGTGCACTGGCTCCTCCCCCTATGACCCTCCTCCAAGCCAGTTAGATTTTTGTGCCCGGCCGAGAAGGGTGCAAACTAGGTAGCTCTCCAGAGCTGCTTAGAATAAAAGTTTAGTTAGGTTTTTTTATTTTCAGTGAGTCCTGCTGGCAACAGGCTCACTGCATCGTGGGACTAAGGGGAGAAGAAGCGAACTCACCTGAGTGCAGAGTGGATTGGGCTTCTTAGGCTACTGGACGTTAGCTCCAGAGGGACGATCACAGGTTCAGCCTGGATGGGTCACCGGAGCCGCGCCGCCGTCCCCCTTACAGAGCCAGAAGAGACGAAGGTCCGGTGAAAGCGGCGGCAGAAGACATCCTGTCTTCAAGACTAAGGTAGCGCACAGCACCGCAGCTGTGCGCCATTGCTCTCAGCACACTTCACACTCCGGTCACTGAGGGTGCAGGGCGCTGGGGGGGAGCGCCCTGAGACGCAATATAACACACATATACCTTAGCTGGCAAAAGGAATACATCACATATAGCTCCAGGGCTATATGGATGTATTTTTTCCCCTGCCATTTTACACAAAAAAGCGGGAGTTAAGGACGTCGTGAAGGGGCGGGGCCTATCTCCTCAGCACACTGGCGCCATTATTCCCTCACAGCTCCGCTGGAAGGACGGCTCCCTGATTCTCCCCTGCAGTACTGCATCTGATTCAGGGTAAAAAAGAGAAGGGGGGGCATTTTGGCAGCAAATAACTAGATTAACAGCAGCTATAAGGGATTAACACTTATATAAGGTTATCCCTGTATATATATATAGCGCTGGGTGTGTGCTGGCAGACTCTCCCTCTGTCTCTCCAAAGGGCTAAGTAGGGTCCTGTCCTCTATCAGAGCATTCCCGGTGTGTGTGCTGTGTGTCGGTACGCGTGTGTCGACATGTATGAGGAGGAAAATGAGGTGGAGGCGGAGCAGTTGCCTGTGTTAGTGATGTCACCCCCTAGGGAGTCGACACCTGACTGGATGATTGTGTTTAAGCAATTAAGTGATAATGTCAGCAATTTATAAAAAACTGTTGACGACATGAGAAAGCCGGCAAATCAATTAGTGCCTGTTCAGGCGTCTCAGACACCCTCAGGGGCCCTAAAACGGCCGCTACCTCAGTGGGTCGACACGGATCCAGATACAGATACTGAATCTAGTGTCGACGGTGACGAGACAAACGTAATGTCCAGTAGGGCCACACGTTACATGATCACGGCAATGAAAGAGGCATTGAACCTTTCTGACACTACAAATACCTCAAAGGCGGGTATTATGTGGGGTGTGAAAAAACTGCCAATAGTTTTTCCTGAGTCTGAGGAAATAAATGAGGTGTGTGATAAAGCGTGGGTTTCCCCCGATAAAAAACAGCTAATTTCTAATAAGTTATTAGCACTATACCCTTTCCCGCCAGAGGTTAGGGCACGGTGGGAAACACCCCCTAGGGTAGATAAGGCGCTCACACGTTTATCTAAACAAGTAGCGTTACCGTCCCCTGATACGGCCACCCTCAAAGAACCAGCTGATAGGAGGCTGGAAAATATCCTGAAAAGTATATATACACACATACTGGTGTTATACTGCGACCAGCAATCGCATCAGCCTGGATGTGCAGTGCTGCTGTCGCATGGGCGGATTCCCTGACTGAGAATATTGATACCCTGGATAGGGACAATATTCTGTTAACTATAGAACATTTAAAGGATGCATTGCTATATATGCGTGATGCGCAGAGGGATATTTGTACCCTGGCATCAAGAGTAAGCGCAATGTCCATCTCTGCCAGAAGAGCATTATGGACCAGACAGTGGTCAGGGGACGCAGATTCCAAACGGCACATGGAAGTATTGCCGTATAAGGGGGAGGAGTTATTTGGGGCTGGTCTAACAGACCTGGTGGCCACGGCAACGGCTGGAAAATCCACCTTTTTACCCCAGGTTACTTCACATCAACAGAAAAAGACAGTCTTTTCAAACTCAGTCCTTTCGTTCCCATAAGTACAAGCGAGCAAAAGGTCACTCTTTTCTGCCCAAGGGCAGAGGAAGAGGAAAAAGGCAGCACCATGCAGCCGCTTCCCAGGAGCAGAAGCCCTCCCCTGCTTCTGCCAAGTCTTCAGCATGACGCTGGGGCTTTACAAGCAGACTCAGACACGGTGGGGGCCCGTCTCAAGAATTTCAACGCGCAGTGGGCTCACTCGCAAGTGGATCCCTGGATTCTACAGGTAGTATCACAGGGGTACAAACTGGAATTCGAGGCGTTTCCTCCTCATCGGTTCCTGAAGTCTGCTTTACCAAAGTCTCCCTCCGACAGGGAGGCAGTTCTGGAAGCCATTCACAAGCTGTCCTCCCAGCAGGTGATAATCAAGGTACCCCTCTTACAACAGGGGAAGGGGTATTATTCCACACTATATTGTGGTACCGAAGCCGGACGGCTCGGTGAGACCAATATTAAATCTAAAATCTTTGAACACTTACATAAAAAGGTTCAAATTCAAGATGGAGTCACTCAGAGCGGTGATAGCGAACCTGGAAGAGGGGGACTATATGGTGTCGCTGGACATCAAGGATGCTTATCTCCACGTCCCAATATATCCTTCTCACCAAGGGTACCTCAGGTTTGTAGTACAAAACTGTCATCAGTTTCAGACGCTGCCGTTTGGATTGTCCACGGCGCCTCGGGTCTTTACCAAGGTAATGGCCGAAATGATGATTCTTCTACGAAGAAAAGGCATCTTAATTATCCCTTACTTGGACGATCTCCTGATAAGGGCAAGAACCAAGGAACAGTTAGAAGTCGGAGTGGCACTATCTCAGGTAGTGCTAAGTCAGCACGGATGGATTCTAAATATTCCAAAATCGCAGCTGATTCCAACGACACGTCTACTGTTCTTAGGAATGATTCTGGACACAGTCCAGAAGAAGGTGTTTCTCCCGGAGGAGAAGGCCAGGGAGTTATCCGAGCTAGTCAGGAACCTCCTAAAACCAGGACAGGTCTCAGTGCATCAGTGCACAAGGGTCCTGGGAAAAATGGTGGCTTCTTACAAAGCGATTCCATTCGGAAGATTCCATGCAAGAACTTTTCAGTGGGATCTACTGGGAAAATGGTCCGGATCGCATCTTCAGATGCATCAACGGATAACCCTGTCGCCAAGGACAAGGGTGTCTCTCCTGTGGTGGCTTCAGAGGGCTCATCTACTAGAGGGCCGCAGATTTGGCATTCAGGATTGGATCCTGGTAACCACGGATGCCAGCCTGAGAGGCTGGGGAGCAGTCACACAGGGAAGGAATTTCCAGGGCTTGTGGTCAAGCATGGAAACATCTCTTCATATAAACATTCTAGAACTAAGGGCCATTTACAATGCCTTAATTCAAGCAAAACCTCTGCTTCAGGGTCAGGCGGTGTTGATCCAGTCAGACAACATCACGTCAGTCGCCCACATAAACAGACAGGGCGGCACGAGAAGCAGGAGGGCAATGGCAGAAACTGCAAGGATTCTTCGCTGGGCGGAAAATCATGTGATAGCACTGTCAGCAGTGTTCATTCCGGGAGTGGACAACTGGGAAGCAGACTTCCTCAGCAGACACGACCTTCACCCGGGAGAGTGGGGACTACACCCAGAAGTCTTCCACCAAATTGTAAACTGTTGGGAAAGGCCTCTACCTCTAAGACAGGACCTGCTACTGCAGGGGCCTTGTCTGTTCCAAGACTTACCGCGGCTGCGTTTGACGGCATGGCGGTTGAACGCCGGATCCTGAAGGACAAGGGCATTCCAGAAGAAGTCATCCCTACTCTGGTAAAAGCCAGAAAGGAAGTAACCGCAAAACATTATCACCGCATTTGGCGTAAATATGTTGCGTGGTGTGAGGCCAAGAAGGCCCCTACACAGGAATTTCAACTGGGTCGTTTCTTGCATTTCCTGCAAACAGGACTGTCTATGGGCCTAAAATTAGGGTCCATTAAGGTTCAAATTTCGGCCCTGTCGATATTCTTCCAGAAAGAACTGGCTTCAGTACCTGAAGTTCAGACATTTGTGAAAGGGGTGCTGCACATACAGCCTCCTTTTGTGCCTCCAGTGGCACCTTGGGATCTCAATGTTGTGTTGAGATTTCTAAAATCACACTGGTTTGAACCATTGTCTACGGTAGATTTAAAATATCTCACGTGGAAGGTGTCGATGCTGTTGGCCTTGGCTTCAGCTAGGCGTGTGTCAGAATTGGCGGCTTTATCATGTAAAAGCCCTTACCTAAATTTTCATTCTGACAGGGCGGAATTGAGGACTCGTCCTCAATTTCTACCTAAGGTGGTTTCTGCATTTCACATGAACCAACCTATTGTGGTACCTGCGGCTACTAGGGACTTAGAGGACTCTAAGTTGCTGGACGTTGTCAGGGCCTTGAAAATATATGTTTCCAGGACGGCTGGAGTCAGGAAAACTGACTCGCTGTTTATCCTGTATGCACCCAACAAGCTGGGTGCTCCTGCTTCAAAGCAGACGATTGCTCGTTGGATTTGGAGTACAATTCAGCTTGCACATTCCGTGGCAGGATTGCCACAGCCAAAATCAGTAAAAGCCCATTCCACAAGGAAAGTGGGCTCATCTTGGGCGGCTGCCCGAGGGGTCTCGGCTTTACAACTTTGCCGAGCAGCTACTTGGTCAGGGGCAAACACGTTTGCTAAATTCTACAAATTTGATACCCTGGCTGAGGAGGACCTGGAGTTCTCTCATTCGGTGCTGCAGAGTCATCCGCACTCTCCCGCCCGTTTGGGAGCTTTGGTATAATCCCCATGGTCCTTACGGAGTCCCAGCATCCACTTAGGACGTTAGAGAAAATAAGATTTTACTTACCGATAAATCTATTTCTCGTAGTCCGTAGTGGATGCTGGGCGCCCATCCCTAGTGCGGATTGTCTGCAATACTTGTATATAGTTATTGTTACAAAAAATTCGGGTTATTATTGTTGAGCCATCTTTTCAGAGGCTCCTTTAAATTTATCATACTGTTAACTGGGTTCAGATCACGAGTTGTACGGTGTGATTGGTGTGGCTGGTATGAGTCTTACCCGGGATTCAATATCCTTCCTTATTATGTACGCTCGTCCGGGCACAGTATCCTAACTGGCTTGGAGGAGGGTCATAGGGGGAGGAGCCAGTGCACACCACCTGATATCTCAAGCTTTTATTTTGTGCCCTGTCTCCTGCGGAGCCGCTATTCCCCATGGTCCTTACGGAGTCCCAGCATCCACTACGGACTACGAGAAATAGATTTATCGGTAAGTAAAATCTTATTTTTTCTTTGCGTCATGTGCTGTTTGGGGAGTATTTTTTTGAAGGGCCATCCTGCGTGACATTGCAGTGCCACTCCTAGATGGGCCAGGTGTTTGTGTCGGCCACTTGGGTCGCTTAGCTTAGTCATCAAGCGACCTCGGTGCAAATTTTAGGACTAAAAATAATATTGTGAGGTGTTCAGAATAGACTGAAAATGAGTGGAAATTATGGTTATTGAGGTTAATAACACTATGGGATCAAAATGACCCCCAAATTCTATGATTTAAGCTGTTTTTCAGGGTTTTTTGAAAAAAGCACCCGAATCCAAAACACACCCGAATCCGACAAAAAAAATTCGGTGAGGTTTTGCCAAAACGCGTTCGAACCCAAAACACGGCCGCGGAACCGAACCCAAAACCAAAACACAAAACCCGAAAAATTGCCGGTGCACATCACTAGAAGTTACTGAGACTCGCCCTGAGGATTTGATATATGTCCTGGGTGAAAGCAGCTACAAAGCCGCCTGAAAAGTCTGTCGACATGGAGGAACTGCTCAAAGCCTTGCTGCAAGCTACAGCGGCTCAGCAGGAGGCCAACAGACAGCAGCAGGTGGCAATGGAGGAAAATAGGAGACAGCAGCAGGTGGCTATTGACTAACTTTACAGGCAATAGCGTCAGGATAGAGATGCCTTAACAGAAGTGGTGCAGAGGCCCGGATTGGAGATATGGCCATCAGTGCTCCGACCAGCTCTAGTTCTTTACGGGCCAGTCACTTCCTGCAGAAAATGACAGAGGCTGATGATGTGGAGGCCTACCTGACCACGTTTGAAAGGACTGCCGAGCGTGAGAACTGGCCGAAAGCACAGTGGGCCAGTCTGCTGGCACCTTTTCTGTCAGGTGAGCCCCAAAAAGCGTACTTTGATTTAAGCCCTGCTGAGGCTCGGGACTATGATAAACTAAAGACTGAGATCCTGACCCGCCTGGGAGTCACGCTGTCAGTACGAGCACAACGGGTGCACCATTGGGTGTACGCCATGGAGAAGCCTCCTCGCTCCCAGATGCATGACCTTATTCAGCTAACAAAAAAATGGTTACAGCCAGAGACATTAACTGGTCCCCAGATGGTTGAAAGAGTTGTCATGGACAGCTATTTGAGATCTTTGCCCATGGTCCTGCGCAAGTGGGTGAGCCATGGAAACCCGGATACTGCTGACCAATTAGTGGACATGGTAGAAAGGTATTTAGCAGCAGAGGAACTACTGATGACTACCCAGAAACCCATAGATCCTCGACAGCGCCCTTCAGTAAAGACTGGTAAGACTGTTCCGTGGGAAAACGTTGCTGGGCGGTTAAGAGAACGCAAGGCTGGAGAGACTGTAAACACTGGCCCTGGAGACAGGCCAATGGAGCTAGAACGGTCTATGCTGCCCAAACGGGTTGATAATCGTGTGGTTAAATGTTTTAGGTGTGGTGTGCCAGGTCATGTTATTGCCAATTGCCAAGTCACGCAAGAACCCATACAATGTGATGCTGCCTTTGAATGTCGCAGAATGTCTTTCTTTGCTAAGTTAGCCTGTACTGTGGTACCTTCACCTGAGCTGGAAAAACAAATGTGTGATGTGTTCTTAGAGGGTAACCGGGTAGAGGCCTTGCTAGATTCAGGAAGTTTAGTTACCCTCGTGAAAGCTGGGTTAGTGAACCCCTTAAAGGTCCAGCAAATACCTATTGGGGTAACTTGCATACATGGGGATACCCAACATTATGTCACTGCTGAAGTGAATATAGAAACTTGTTGTGGGTCAGCAATGGTTAAAGTAGGACTGGTCCCCACCTTGGTGCATGAGGCCATAATAGGGAGGGATTTTCCTCATTTTTGGAAACTGGGAATCAAGGTTATCAACAGATGTGAGAAGTTAAGAGCCAGTTTATAATACCGGTGATTTTATGGATGTACGTGTGTCTTCGGAACTTTCTGACCCTTTGCCTTTTGCTAGTTTGGCTGGGGAAGTGACAGATGGGGAGTCCAGTGAGGACCCTCTTGCTGGGAACAGGGACATAGTAGTTAGAACTGAAAGTGTGCCTGACCTGGAGGTAAAGAAGGATCTGTTTGCGTCTGAACAGTTAAAGGATCCTACCTTAATAAAGGCTAGAGAGAATGTTAAGGTTGTTAATGGGGAACCTGTGGTACCAGATGACAGGGTTACGTATCCCCACATGGCCATCTGTAATGAGCTCTTGTACCACATTGTCAAAAGGGGTGAGGATGTGGTGGAACAGCTGGTAGTTCTCCAGCCTTATTGGAGAAAGGTACTAGATTTAGCTCATAGTCACGTTACAGCGGGACATTTAGGGGCAGAAAAAACCACTGAAAGAGTTTTACAAAGGTTCTTTTGGCTAGGGGTTTATAAAGAAGTGTCTGAATATTGTTCTTCCTGTCCTGAATGCCAGTATCATGCCCCTAGACCCCATTTCAGGAGCCCACTAGTTCCCATGCCTATTATAGAGGTCCCGTTTGACAGAATAGCCATGGATCTCGTGGGGCCCTTGTTAAAGTCTGCTCGGGGCCATCAGTATATCCTGGTAATAATGGACTATGCCACTCGATATCCTGAGGCTGTCCCTTTACGCACTATCACAACCAAGGCGATAGCTAGGGAGCTGGTGCAGGTTTTTAGTAGAGTGGGAATACCAAAAGAAATTTTGACTGACCAAGGTACTCCATTTATGTCAAGGATCATGAAAGAATTGTGCAAATTATTTAAGGTCACTCACCTCAGGACGTCCAGCTACCATCCCCAAACGGACGGGTTGGTGGAAAGGTTTAATAAAACATTAAAAAGTATGTTAAAAAAGGTTTTTGATAGAGATGGGAAAAACTGGGATTGTTTGTTGCCCTACTTGTTAATGGCCATCAGAGAAGTTCCTCAGTCCTCTACGGGATTTTCTCCATTTGATTTGTTGTATGGTAGACACCCCAGAGGGCTGTTGGACATTGCCAAAGAGACGTGGAAAGGACCGCCCACTCCTTATAGAAGCGTTATTGAACATGTAACACAAATGCAGGATAGGATTGCAGCCGTGGTACCTATTGTCAGAGAGCACATGGAACAGGCCCAAAGTGCTTAACAGAGGGTATATAACCGGAGTGCCAAGATACGGGAATTTGCTCCTAGAGATAGAGTTCTTATTTTGGTACCCACTGTGGAAAGCAAATTCCTAGCTAAATGGCAGGGTCCATTTGAGATTAGGGAAAAAGTGAATGAGGTTAATTACAAAGTATACCAGCCGGGAAAGAGAAAACCCGAACAAATCTACCATGTTAACTTAATCAAACCCTGGAAAGATAGGTTGTCTCTGTCAGCGGAGCCTTGCCCTTCGGTGTCTTCACCTCTGTTGCTTCCTGCAGTAAAGGTGTCAGAGACATTATCAGCTGATCAGAACAATCAGGTTAAAGAATTTCTCATCCAAAATAGGGAGATATTTTCAGAGCTGCCTGGCCGAACGACCATAACAAAACATGACATTGTCACAGAACCAGGGGTCAGGGTCCCTTTAAAGCCATATAGGATTCCTGAAGCTCAGCGAGAAGCTGTTTCTTAAGAAGTTAAAACCATGTTAGAAGTTGGAGTCATAGAGGAATCTAACAGTGAGCGGTCTAGTCCCATAGTTCTCATCCCGAAGCCCGACGGTAGCATACGCTTCTGTAATGACTTTCGTAAGTTAAATGAGGTGTCCAAGTTTAACGCATACCCCATGCCCCGTGTGGATGAGCTTATAGAAAGGCTGGGAACAGCCAGGTTTCTCACCACGTTGGACCTGACCAAAGGTTACTGGCAAATACCTTTATCTAGGAAACAATAAAGTGCAGCGTGCATAGGCGCTCATACCATACGATGAATACCTATTTTTCACAGGTAAGACTAGGCCAGGAATTAAAAATAAAGTGCATTTATTCCATGGAAAAATTGATATACATAAAAATACTACAATAATGACATGATAAAATACAAAGATAGAGCCTGGAGACAGTGTCTGATGTAAAGTGGCTGTGCATGTAGGAGAATATACAATCTCTCACCATATCATGGCCCTGCGGTGGGCTAGCTTATGAAAGCAGTTTGCGGTCCAGAGCTGAAACAGCCCGGCACCACCGCACATTGCTTGGATCAGCAAATAGTCCCAGAAATGTCACTGCTCCACAGGTCCTGATAAATTCTTTCCAGCTGACAACGCGTTTCGGTAGGTAGGTCCTACCTTTTTCAAGTCGTGAATAAGTGTACTGTGTCCTGTCGGGTTTTTATACCCATTAACCTGATTTCTACTGATGTCACCTGTGCTCTGAACGGCATAGCGCTGCTTCCCCAGCGTGTGTTGCCGGAAGTGACGCGCTTTGCGTTCCAGCGCTAGCCGGAAGTTGCGTCGCGTGCGTTCCATTCATTTTATAAGCTGTGTCTTTCGATCGTAGTCTTCCACAGTAGTTCTTTATCTTGTATACTCATCACACAAAGCGGAGATTACAAACGAACTGTATATAGCGCATGGTTCTATTTGGGAACAGAAAACGATCATCAGTGAGTCCTCATCCGCCATCTTTGTTAAGGGAAAGAACCCACACTTTTCCAATTCTTAAGCTTTCAGATTTATCCACATTTGCTTGTATTTCTTGTCACTTTTCCAGTAGAGTAACCCACTCTGACCAAACTCAGTGGTACTTCGTATTCCCACTAGTCCTTCCCTATTACCCGAGTGGGGTTACTCCTTATCCAAATTGTTTCAAATGGAATTCCATGGATGGACAAAAAGTGACATGTGGAAAATAAAAAATAAAAAAGAGAGATGGTTACAACGAGGTGGTTAAAAATACTAGATGCTAAAATACATTAATCTAAAAACCACTTTAATTCAAAATCGGCGTTATGCCCATTGGGTTTTAAAGAATTAAGATCAAATATCCAGCGCATCTCACTTTGCGCCAAGCGTTTTTCGAGATCCCTATTTCTCCAGTTGGTTTTTACTTGTTGGATGCCCAAATACCTAATTATATGTCCCTCACATTTTTTATGCACTTTATTAAAGTGTTCTGAGAACGGGTGACTCTCCAGGCCTTTGCGGATATTGTAAACGTGTTCCGCCATTCTAGTTTTTAAGGGCCTGGAGGTTTTGCCCACGTATATGAGCCCACATTTACACTCAAGGAGATAAATCACGTTCCTTGTGTTGCATGTGATGAAATCCCTGATTTTGTGTTTTTTCCCATTCACTATAAACTCTGTAGTTTTTCGTGGGAGATCTTTTTTATATGTGGTTCGACACATTAAACAGGCCCCACACCTGTGGAAACCCTGGTTACATGTCCTGACCAGGGACTTGTTATAGGGCGACCCGGCGGGTTCACCATGTCCTTATGAACCTTCGGTAGGACATAAGCTAGCCCACCGCAGGGCCATGATATGGTGAGAGATTGTATATTCTCCTACATGCACAGCCACTTTACATCAGACACTGTCTCCAGGCTCTATCTTTGTATTTTATCTTGTCATTATTGTAGTATTTTTATGTATATCAATTTTTCCATGGAATAAATGCACTTTATTTTTAATTCCTGGCCTAGTCTTACCTGTGAAAAATAGGTATTCATCGTATGGTATGAGCGCCTATGCACGCTGCACTTTATTGTTTCCTATTTGAATTATACGGGATTTATGTGTTTGTCCCGCTTAGTGAAGAAGCAGGGCAGCTCTATTCATTTTATTGCGCAGAATTGCTGGTGTGCACTTTTTCTTTGAAATACCTTTATCTAATAGTGCAAAAAAAAAAAAACAGCCTTTTCAGTTCCGGAGGGGCTGTACCAGTATGTTACCCTTTGGGTTGCATGGGGCTCCAGCAACCTTTCAACGGGCGATGGATAAAATTTTGAGGCCCCATAGAAAATATGCAGCTGCCTATTTGGATAATGTGGTAATTCACAGTACAGACTGGGGGTCCCATTTGGTTAAAGTACAAGCAGTACTGGACTCAATCAGAGAGGCAGGGTTAACTGCTAACCCAAAGAAGTGCTGCCTCGCAATGGAGGAGGTCAAATACTTGGGCTTCACCATGGGCAGAGGTCTGATTAGGCCCCAATTGAATAATGATGCTATTTAAAACGGGCCTCGTCCAGTGAATAAAAAACAGGTAAAAGCTTTTTTTTTGGGAATAACTGGGTACTAATAGACGGTTTATTCCCAATTTTGCGACCACAGCGGTGCCGTTGTCAGACCTTACCAAAGGGAAGCAGTCAAATATGTTGAAATGGAACCCTGATCTAGAAAAAGCGTTCCAAGCGTTAAAAGTGGCTTTGTGTTCACAACCGGTATTGATAACACCAGATTTTTCAAAAGAATTTGTGGTACAGACAGATGCCTCAGAGGTAGGGATAGGCGCTGTGCTGTCCCAAACCAGAGATGGGGACGAACACCCTATCATTTATGTGAGTAGCAAACTCAGTGAGCATGAAAAAAGGTATGCCATTGTGAAAAAGGAGGCTTTGGCAATTAAGTGGGCACTAGATACCTTGAGATATTACCTCTTGGGTAGACAATTCAGACTGGTGACAGATCATGCCCCTTTAAAATGGATTCTTATTTTTACACATGGCTATCGGCACCCCATCCGCAGCCCTTGGATGGGGGGGGGCAGCCTCGGGCTTCACCCCTGGCCCTTGGGTGGCTGGAGGGGGGGGACCCCTTGATTTAAGGGGTCCCCACTCCTCCAGGTTACCCCGGCCAGGGGTGACTAGTTAGTGATTTAATGCCAGGGCCGCAGGGACCGATATAAAAGTGTCCCCCGGCTGTGGCATTATCTCTCTGACTAGTGGAGCCCGGTGCTGGTTCAAAAAATGCGGGGGACCCCTACGTTTTTTGTCCACCGTATTTTTTGTACCAGGACCGGACGCAGAGCCCGGTGCTGGTTGTTTAAATATGGGGGAACCCCAGTCATTTCCCCCCCCATATTTTTACAACCAGGACCGGCTCAAAGAGCCCGAGGCTGGTTTTGCTTAGGAGGGGGGACCCCACGCATTTTTTTTCTCTAATTTTTAACACTTTCCCACCCCTTCCCACTGATAAACATGCAAGGATCTCATGGATCCGTGTATGACTATCAGAACACGGTAAAAAAAAAAAAAGCAGGTCTATTTTAAAACTGCTTTTTTTTTCCGAATTGTATTTTTTCACGCCAGTGTTTGGCTATTGCCGGCAGTGTTTGTGAAATAGAATTTTTAGTAAATTACCGAGTTGTACGAAATAACATGTGTATTTGACCGATGGTGTATTCATTCGTATTTTTTTTCTTTGACTTACAAAAAAATACGAATGCCCTCATCACTGCCGAGATTTTAGTTTAGTAAATTACCGAGATGACACTTTGAAGAAAAAACAGCAAATCGGTCAAAATCGGGAGCTTAGTAAATATACCCGTGTGTGTGTGTGTGTGTGTGTGTGTGTGTGTGTGTGTGTGTGTGTGTGTGTGTGTGCATGTAGCTGCTGCGTGGCTGCCATCTCGTGTATTTCACTCAGCTGGCTACTCCTATGTTCTTTAACCTGAAGGGGCTAAGTGCATCAGGTTTGTGAACTGATATAGGAATTTCACAAGATATACGTACTGTGTATTTTTCTTTGTGGTTTATAGTCACCATATATTCCCGGTTTGTGCCGACAGGAAAGTAGCACTACTCCGGGAGTTCTTGCTAGGTATATCGCTGCTAAAATTGTAGTAGGTTGCCTGATATTGTGCTTATCATTATGTCAGCTACAAGGGGCAACGGAACTGGGGCTTCTCCCACATTGCGTGGTGGTGATGCTGCAGTCACTTTTGAGGAAAACATGGCAGCAGAGACTTCAGGTTCAGGGGGTTCCTTACCCCCCAGTGGGTCTGTAGCACCGGGGGCAACTAATGACCCACCTTGGGCTACCTTCTCCACGTTGTTAAATATGCTGGTAACGAAACTTACGCCCCCTGTGGGACCTCCTCGGCCAGTACAGCAATTTATGGTCCCTACAGTCAATCCGCCGTGGGCGGATCAAATCTCAACACTGTTACAGCACTTGAACCAATCGCTGACCAAAAATAGGTCTCACTCTCGCCCACCTAAGACTAAGGCGTCTTCTAAACGAGCCGCTACTTCCTCACAATCCACCGCTGTCCGGACACATCCTCTGAGGAGGATGGTGCATATACTGACCCCACAGACACTGACTCTGATGCTTCTGATGGGGAAGGGAAGTCACTGGTGCATGTTCCTGATTTGATTGAGGCTATCAGGCTCATTCTTCAGGTCTCTGATGAACCTGAGCCTGCGGCTGTCTCTAAAAACCCGGACAGATTTAAACTTAAGAAGGTGGTTAAACAAGTTTTACCTCATTCTCAACACCTGGCTGACATACGTCAGGAATCCTGGGAAAATCCGGGGACAAAATTCACACCGCATAAGAGACTGTTGGCTCGCTATCCTCTCTCTGCGACGCTGTGTAAAAAAAAAATTGGGAAACTCCTCCGCCTGTAGATTCTCATGTGGCACGCATGGTAGTTTCCTCACCTCTGCCAGTAACTACCGTCACCTCTCTGAAGGAACCAACGGATAGACGTGTGGAGGGTTGTTTGAAAGCGACTTACACCCTAACGGGGGCTGTGCATAGACCAACCATTGCAGCAAAATTGGCTGTTTAAGCATGGGCGCTGGAGGCGGAGCTGCCTTCTAACACTTCTGATCATACTAGACAATGTCTCTCATATATTGCCACGGCTTCTCTGTACCTTAAGGAGGCGGCTTCCGATGCCGGGGTGCTGGCGGCCACGGCTGCCACTACGTCCATCTTGGCTCGACGTATCCTTTGGTTGAGATCCTGGTCGGTGGATATGGATTTTAAGAAAACCCTGGAGGTGCTTCCTTTTAAGGGAGACATTCTTTTAGGCGAAGACCTCAATAAGATTGTGGCTGATCTGGCTACTGCTAAAACAGCTTGCCTACCTAGTACGAGTCCTTCTGTGCAGAAGGCTAAAATTGCTTTCCCTCGGCTCTTTCGTCCTCCAAATAAAGCAAAAGGTCAGGCGTACCCGAAGCAAGCTCATGCTTCCAAACCCGCCCAGACCAAAGCGGGCCTGGGCTGCCCATCAGCCTGCTTCCAAAACTGACACGCCTGCCGCATGACGGGGTGGGCCTCCCTCTGGGGGATCCCAGGGTGGGGGGCAGACTACTAGGTTTTGCCCAGGAATGGTTGAAGAACACTTCCGATGCCTGGGTAAGGGAAGTTGTCAATCGAGGTTATGCCGTACCCTTCAGGAACCGTCCCCCTCATCGATTTGGCCTGACAGATGTCCCTTGGACCCGATGAAGGCAAACACACTTCATTCGGTGGTACAGTCCCTCCTGACCAAAGGTAGTACGAGTGCTTCTGGCTCAGAGAGGCAAGGGGTTCTATTCACCGCTGTTTCTAGTCCCGAAACCGAACGGGTTCCCGCAGCCCATTCTCAATCTCGAGTCCTTGAACAAGTATGTGAGGGTCTCCCAAGTTTCGTATGGAAACTCTACACTCTAGTGTTCTGGCCTTGGAGCCTATATAGTCTCCCTGGACATACAGGATGCCTACCTGCATATTCCTATTGCAGTGTCTTATCAGCAGTACCTGAGGTTTGCGGTGGGCAACCTTCATTACCAATTTAGGGCATTACCCTTTGGTTTGACAACGGCTCCCCAAGTTTTAACCAAAGTAATGGCTGTCATGACTGCTACACTCCGCCGTCAAGGGGTCAGGATCCTACCATACCTGGACAATTTGTTGATCCTGGCAAACTCCCCAGAAATTCTCCTGTGTCATCTAGATCTGACTGTCCAGTTCATGACGGCCCACATTGTCTAGCATGATCAGAAGTGTTAGAAGGCAGCTCCGCATCCTGAGCTCGGAGCATGGTGCACCTGGGAACGTTATTGGACACTCACAACCAGCGGTTGTTCTTGTCTCAGGAGAAAGTCCTGAAGCTTCAGGACAGAATTCAATGCTTCCTATCTCGTCTGCAAGTGTCAATTCATTCGGCAATGCAAGTGCTAGGTCTCATGGTGTCTGCTTTCGACATGGTGGAGTATGCTCAATTCCATTCTCGCCCTCTGCAGAAGTTAATTCTTGCCAAGTGGGACGGCCTGCCTCACCGGATCAGATCTCATATGATCTCCTTGTCTCCGGAGGTCTGCCTGTCACTCAGCTGGTGGCTTCAGGACCATAAATTGAGCAGGGGCTGTCCCTTCTGGATATCCAACTGGGTCTTGCTAACGACGGATGCCAGTCTGAGAGATTAAGGCGCGGTAATGGGACAACACTCCCTTCAGGGGTCGGTGGACCGAGGAGGAGTCTCTACTTTAGTGATTCTTTAGTGGGCAGAACACCATCTGCCAGCCATATCTGTAGTGATCATTCCGGTGGTCCTAAACTGGGAAGCGGACTTTCTCAGTCAGGACGTACACGCCGGAGAATGGAGCCTCCATCCAGAGGTGTTTCAACTTATCGTGGACAAGTGGGGCCTTCCAGATGTGGACCTGATGGCGTCTCGACACAATCACAAGGTTCCGGTCTTTGGACCAAGGACAAGGGATCCTCAAGCAGCGTTCGTGGACGCTCTGGCAATTCCATGAAACTTTCGGCTGCTGTACATGTTCCCTCTGGTGTCACTCCTGCCCAGAGTTATACGGAAGTTCAAGCAAGAAGGAGGAAACATACTTCTTCAAATCGCTCTTGCGTGGCCCAGACTGCGCTGATTCTCCGATGTACAGGGCCTCTTGCTGGATCGTCCCCTTCTACTTTCCTTGTGTTTACCAGGACTTGGCCCGTCTGGCTTTGACGGCGTGGCTCTTGAAGCTTCCGTCTTGAGGGCCAAGGGTTTTTCTGAGGCGGTCGTTCAAACGATGTTGAAGGCCTGTAAGCCGGGTTCTGCTCGGATTTACCATAGGGTCTGGAATGCTTACTTTACTTGGTGCGCGTCTCATAATCATGACGTTTTCAAGTTTAGTACGGCCAAACTGTTGGCCTTCCTACAACAGGGCCTGGTATTACGTTTTTGTCTGGCCTCCCTCAAGGTTCACATTTCTGCCTTGTCGGTTTGGTTTCAGAGAAAGATTGCTGCCCTACCTGATGTTCATACCTTCACTCAGGGCGTGTTGCGGATTCAGCCTCCTTATGTACCACCTGTGGCCCCTTGTGATCTGTCCGTGGTTCTGGAGGCCTTGCAAGAGTCCTACGTTAAAACCTCTTGCGTCTGCTGACCTTCACTGGCTTTCCCTTAAGGTTTTGTTTTTGCTGGCTATCGCTTCAGCTAGAAGGGTCTCGGACTTGCGTGCCTTATCCTGTAAGTCCCCCTATCTGATTTTTCACCCTGACCGGGCGGTTCTTAGAACGCGTCCGGGTTATTTACCCAAGGTGGTGTCTTCCTTACACCTTAATCAGAAGATTGTAGTTCCGGCCTTTAATTCTCCTGAGGCGTCATCTAAAGAGCTGTCTTTGGATGTGGTACGGGCTCTCCGTATCTATGTGATGAAAACCTCCATTCAGAAATCTGATTCTCTTTTTGTATGGTTTGGTTTTCACAAACGTGGCTGGCCTGCTAACAAGCAGACCTTGGCCAGATAGATTAGAATGGTGATTGCACATTCTTTTGTACAGGCTGGCCTTCCAGCTCCTGCTAGCATTAAAGCTCATTCTACTCGGTCGGTTGGACCTTCTCGGGCAGCCCGCCGTGGTGCGACCCTTGATCAATTGTGCAAGGCGGCTACGTGGTCATCAGTGAACACGTTCATAAGGTTCTATGCCTTTGATACTTCCGCCTCCCAGGATGCTTCCTTTGGACGCCGGGTTCTTGTGCCCGCTACAGTGCGTCCCCTCCCATAAGGAACTACTTTAGGACATCCCCGATGTTAATCCTTGTGGAGCCCAGTGTACCCCGCAGCAGAAAACAAGATTTATGTTAAGAACTTGCCGTTGTTAAATCTTTCTGCAAGGTACACTGGGCTCCACAAGGTGCCCACCCTGACGCACTTGGCTTCTTTGGGTTGGTATGGCATTAGACGCTGACACCCTCTCCTGTGATGAGTGTGTGGTAATGTGGCTACTCATGATTGTTGTCTCTGGTACCTGCTACTGCATTGGACTGGTTAACGAAACTGAGCTCCTGTGCACGGAGGTGGGGTTATAGAGGAGGCGGCGCTGTGCATCTTGGGAAGAGTCAAAGCTTTGAGCCTGTTGGTGCCTCGGATCAAGATCCTTCTCTACACCCCCGATGTTAATCCTTGTGGAGCCCAGTGTACCTCGAAGAAAGATTTAACAACGGTAAGGTCTTACCATAAATCTCGTCTTTGCATCCAGCCTAGGTGGTTTTCATGATTGGGCAGTCTACATCTGTAAATATTAGTCGCCTCCTTACCCATTTGTCTCACAAGGAAAAGTTCTAAGTTTTTACCTTGAATGCCACTAGTGCATTTGATTTAGTGGAGTTACACTTACTATGGGATGTCATGCGATGTTTTGGAGTGGGTCTCGATTTTTTTGTTAAATAATGGTAAACCATCTCTCGACAATATAGGAGCCAGGATGAAAGTGTAGGAGCCAGACAACTGTCCACCTCCCCCAAAAAATCTGACATCTCCTACTAGGTAAACCAACCCCCCGCGGCCACACAACTAAGGGGGACCCCAGCCAAACCCCCAGGCAAACAACCCCCCCACGGCCTCATTACTGAGCAGCTAACACTATTAGACTATTATCCCCAAACTACACTTTCAGGGTATAAATCTCAACACTCCTTCGTTCTTCAGTCCAAGGTGGGTTTGGGGTTAGCGGGAAGTGTCTACACCATATGACAATATATTAAAATCCTTTACACTGCTTCACATTTAATATCTGTTGCCTTCCACTCAATTTTATAGGTATTTGCACCTCCTTGGCTGCCCAGTTTTCAAAAGAGCCTACCCCTACCCAAGACTCGCTACTCCAGCTGTTCCTCTACGTCTTCCTCATGTCTGCAAACAGATTTTTATGTACATATACAATTTATGTTTAAGTTTTGCCCCTAAATGTCAGATGGGCCGTCACACTATGTATATTGCGCCTTAAACCTCATTAAGATTTTTCTCTTTATGCGACCGTAACATGCCTGGCGTAATTTAAATTGGAATAAACTTGTGAAACAGACAATAAACTACTTCACATTCATGAATAAAAGATGTGCAGGTAGTATAAAAAGTGTATTTCAGTCAGTTTTCCCAGTTAAAGGTAGTAATAAAAGAATCACTAATTTATTATTTTTTTTTAACGCATTTTTATTTCCATAAGCCTTGCTAGAGAGATTTTGAAGACTGATTACCTGTTCGTCGTGGTTGGACAAGTTGGTGGTGCTTGCAGCGATGTGGAGCAGAGAATAGTCGAAGTTGAAGAATACGGGAAAAAAGACAAGTTGCTGGAAATTCTGCAAAACATAGGTATTAATTAATTAAGGGGTGTGTGTACACAAGATTTATCCTGTTCTCACTTTCCTCCCACCTAGATAATTAAGTATGTTGGTAAATATTTTTACTGCACAGATGCCAAAGAAGCAAAGTTATAGCCCCATGTGTAAAATTGACTCTATCAATAATAACATAGATGTGCCCTTTAATGGCCGGCTATATGTCCCTGCATATCATATTTTAGTGGGAAAAGTGCACCTCTCTGAAGCTGTTGCAGGTAGCGGAGGAGCAATGCTCTCACTACTCACAACTACACGGGGAGCCGGCAGGGTTAGTGGGAAGCTATGCTCCTGTTACCTTAGGTTTTTTAATAGTCTACCGTGGCTGTAGTGGATGCGTACTTGTAGCAAAAACAATGGGGAGCCGGATGCATCTCGGCAGCGCTGAGGTATGCTATTCAACAATAGTAGAAAACACATCTGTACCCATTAAAATTATATTAATAAATATTTCAAAATTGTTTTTACTATATAAAAGTATTTTCCTAGTTACACTGCACAACATTTGAGTCCTGCAAAAGCAGCCTGTAGCAGGAGGTGTGCGTTCCTAAGAATTGCCTATCACTTTTTCCTGGGAGAGTAGGAGACACTGGCTGGGGTGGCACAGCTGCTGTGAGTCCAGGATGCAGGAAGATCGATCCTGTAAGTATCGCCAATCTCTGTGGCTGTGGGGAGCTGCAGATTCAGTGAGCCGTGTGAGTTTGGCTGCCGGTAATATCTCTGCCTTCAGCCATGCCTGTGAGACAAGGGGGATGGAACAGAGGTTTAAGAGAGGCTGGCCAGAAACTGTGATCCCAAGGGTAAGTGGAAGATTACTTTCCAACAGCTGCTGGTTGGGATTTCTGACACTGTCATCTTAGGTGCAACTGTATCAGGGCAAGCCCAGCTTGACATGGTCACATTTGATGCAATCAAGCCTGGCCAGATATTCTGTTTTCATTAATTATGCGTCATGGCCATGGTTTGGCAGGCAAAGATGGCACATACAATCTCATGGCGCTCCATATTGCCAGTTTACAACATCTGTTTACTGAATGAGTTTCTGCCTTCTCTCAACCCCTGCGTGCTACGTTCTACTGGGGCTCCCTGGTGAGTAGACTTTCCCCACTCCACCTCACCCCCATACCTTGGAAAAAGCGCCTGCCAGCAGCGCTACGGTTTAGGCTTAACTAGATTGTCAGAGACACTGCGGTTCCAGGCTTCCACAGCACTTTAGAAGTGATTGCGCTGCACACCTAGACCCCACCCCCCGGAAGTGGCTACGGGAACTTAACTGCTACTAGAGTGCTTTGTCTCTGGGGTCACACAGCCTCTCATTACACTACAGTGCAGCTCCTTCTCTTTTTGGATGACCCCCTCAGACAGATACAGTACCTCTGAACCTCATGAAAGGCAAATGACTTTGTGTCTGCTGTCTGGTATTTCTTACCTCTGATCAGTGGCTATTTTACCTAAACATACAAGCGAGTGTGTAGCTCTGCCTTGGGTTTTTTCCTTTAAACGCTGGGAGTAACACCATCATCCATATACACTATGTAGACAAGTGATTGGACACTTGCAAAACCCCCACCCCAAATCTCCTGTACAGGCACAAGCGAAATGGTGTGCTCCTGCAGCAATTATGTGTTTGTGAAGGTAGAAAACTGATAGAGGGGCACTGATTTGATTTGGTGTGATCATTTGCTAACGAAAATAGGATTTTAATACCTACCGGTAAATCCTTTTCTCTTAGTCCGTAGAGGATGCTGGGGACTCCGTAAGGACCATGGGGTATAGACGGGATCCGCAGGAAACATGGGCACACTATAAAACTTTGAATGGGTGTGAACTGGCTCCTCCCTCTATGCCCCTACTCCAGACCTCAGTTAGAAAACTGTGCCCAGGGAGACAGACATTTCGAGGAAAGAATTTGTTTAAACACGGTAAGTGTCATACCAGCTCACACCACGAACATACCGCAGAACGTGGTATTCAATAGAATACCAGCCAACGGCATGAAAAATAAACAGCCACATGCTGAGAGAATATGTAACACAACCAGTGTGTCAACACAACCAATAATAAGACACCGCCTGCCATGGCATGCACAACGTCAGCAATAGCCTGACAGAAAAGAAACACCACAAGAGTGTAACCATAACCAATAACTGCAGACACAGTACGCACTGGGACGGGCGCCCAGCATCCTCTACGGACTAAGGGAAAAGGATTTACCGGAAGGTATTAAAATCCTATTTTCTCATACGTCCTAGAGGATGCTTGGGACTCCGTAAGGACCATGGGGTTTATACCAAAGCTCCAGACCGGGCGGGAGACCGTGGACGACTCTGCAGCACCGATTGAGCAACATGAGGTCCCCATCAGCCAGGGTATCAAACTTGTAGAGCTTAGTAAAAGTGTTTGAACCCGACCAAGTATCCGCTCGGCAAAGTTAAACCGCCGAGACTCCTCGGGCATCCACCAAAGAAAAGCCCCCCTTCCTAGTAGAATGGGTCACCACCGAATTCGGTAATGGCAATCCAACTGTAGAATG
Source organism: Pseudophryne corroboree (assembly GCF_028390025.1). Taxonomy (NCBI): domain Eukaryota; kingdom Metazoa; phylum Chordata; class Amphibia; order Anura; family Myobatrachidae; genus Pseudophryne; species Pseudophryne corroboree. The sequence continues at coordinate 119,222,914 of NC_086444.1, forward strand.
AGCCTGCCGAATCGGATCACAGATCTAGCGTGTAACCGACTGCAGAGACGCAGGAGCCTCTATTTCCCCAATCTGAGCCAAATTGGCGACATAAATATTCAAAGCCCTGACTACATCGAGAGACCTTGAATCAGCCAATGCTTAAGTAACCTCAGGCATCAAATAGGCTGGTTTCTGCAAAACACCTAAACCACTTTTGGCAGAACTATTGTCGGAGTTCTCAATTTCGCTCTTTCCACCTGCAAGATCAACGGGCTCCTGTGAGACCCAGCCGCTACTTCCGACACCCGCCTTGCAGACGCCAAAGCCAAAAGCATGACCACTCTCCAAGAGAGAATTTTTAACACAACCTTTCATAAAGGTTCCAATCATTGTGACACAATAAACTCAACACCGCGTCAAGGTCCCACGGTGCTAATGAGGGCACAAATGGAGGTTGGATGTGCAGTACTCCTTCCACGAAGGTCCGAACTTCCGGAAAGGTCGCCAATTCTTTCTTGAAAGAAAATTTATAAGGCCAAAACCGCACTTGAACGGAGCCTAACTTTAGGCCTGCCTGGAGAAGAACGACCCAGCTGAAGCTTCCGCAGTAACCTTCTTGGATTCACACCAAGACACATATTTTCTCCAAACACGGTGGTAAGGCTTTGCCGTTACTTCTGTTCTAGCCTGAAGAAAGTGGAAATGACTTCACTGGGAATACCCTTTCTGGCTAGGATATGGCGTTCAACCGCCACGCCGTCAAACGCAGCCGCGGTAAGTCTTGATACACGCCCGGATCTTGCTGTAACAGTTCCTCACGTAGAGGAAGAGGCCAGGGATCTTCTATGAGTAAATCTTGAAGAACTGGATACTAAGCCCTCCATGTTCAGACTGGAACAATGACCTGGAACAATATCCCTGAGATCCCTCGTTGAGGCGAGACGCCAACCTGTCCAATTGAGGTACTCCTCAAAGACTGTTTGCTTCAGTGAAACTTCTCTATGACGACAGCATTTCTCCCGGGTGGAGATCACATCTGCAGAGGAATCTATTTCTCTGTCGTTCACATCCGCAACGAAGACTGCTAATATAGCATTTACCAGTCTTTCCACCCAGCGGAAAACTTTTACGTCATCTGCCATTGCCGCTTTGCTCCTTGTTCCGCCATAGCGGCTTACTTACACCACTGCTGCCAAGTCGTCCGACAGCATTAACACGGGCAGATCACTAAGCCTATGTTCACTGAAAATAGCTCTGAATTCAAGAAAACTTATTGCAGACAAGCTTCCAAGCTTGACCTTTTCCTCTGGAAATACTTCCCGTGCTAGGACTGCTCCCCAGTCTCGGAGATCTGCATGCATGGACACCAGGATCTCCACCTGGATTCCGAACCTTCGTCCCTCGAGGGGTGAGAACTGAGCAGACACCACAGGAGCGATATCCTGGCCATTAGGATTATATTCTGGTGCAGGTGAGACCCGGACCACATTTCCAACTGGCCCCGTAAAAACCACTCTGGCAGTTGACCTGCTCACCGAAAAGCCTCTTAGGCCGCACCAACTTCTTCATCAACGGTACATATTGATGGATTGTCACTGCAAATCTGATCCGACTGGATCCTCAGACCTCTTTCCACAGGAAAACACAGAACCTCAACCGTTTAGTATCTACTCTGATACCCACCTCCGACATCTGCATCATTGGGAACAACAGCCATTCCCTGTGTTGAAGAACAGTCAGAGAGAAAAAACGATTTGCACCACTTGTTTCTTGACCTCGCCTTAATCAGGAGAGCGTCTCAGTGCAGAATAACAATGGCTCTTACTATTGAAAGAAACCCATCATACCGCTATCACTCCTGTGAAATGGCAAAGACAATCCTGGATATCAACTCCGGTAAGCTGAATGCGTAGAAAAACGCATTTAACCCCTTTTCTACCTTTTACGTGATGGAGCTCCTTTCGGAAGTAGAAATCTTTTTTGTGTTTTTTTTTTTTTTTTTGTGTGTGTTTTTTTTTTACAGGGACAGCAGGACAATGTCCTTTACCTGACGCAACTCTGGCATGACGTCGCGTACTACCTCCCCTTCCAGAGGAGAATCGGTAAGATCTATTCAAAAAATCAGTGAGAGGAATCATCTGTAAACTCCAGCATGTACCCCTTTTGGATTCCATTATTGACTCACAGGACCAAGTCCATTCCCGGACTTACTGAAGAGTAGTAGACGAGTTCCCACCAAAGTGGGCTCCTGCCAGATAGACCCAGCGACCTGTGGTGGATGTGGTAGAAACAGAAAACGACATCCGCTTCTGCGAACATAACAAGGCTGCAGAACTCTTACTTTTTCACCTTCCACAATCTGCACCGAAAGGGAAAAAAGAACGGTATCAAACCGGTTAAAATGACTGCATCCCACAACAGAATGCGTCACCAACCGTTGTGAGGTAATCTAACTAACGAAGTTAGACTTACCAGTGGTATCCGCCGAGATTGACTGAACTGAGGCCTCCCCACACAGAGGTACACCGTCCCAGGGAAACACTCCAGTATCTTTCGGAGTCAGCCTCAGCATTTCTTATGCAGTCGCACGGCAGCCTGCCGCCATGTTATAGAGAAGACAACATAAGAAACATCCCCTCTCTCTTTAGGGTAATACTATCGGATGCCTTTCCGAATATAAACACTCCCCCATGTGCATGTAATGCAAATAACTCCAAAGCATAGAAATAAAATATCACTTAGCTTCCTGTGAACGATCCTTTGTGACAGGGCCCCGTGTCGACCAGGAGTCTACTTTCACAGTATTCTATCCGCAGCGGGAAAAGAATAAACATTCGGACTCCTTGTGAGGATCTGCTCGTCACGGCCGACTTAGAGCTTTATCAACAGAGCGACCAGCACATGAGAGAGAATACTTTTACTTCAGCATTCAGTATAAATCATAATGTAATACACCAATACACACATAATAAAAAAAAAAATATATATATATATATATATATATATATATATATATATATATATATATATATATATAACATACACATAAGCGGCTTGTCCAGAACCGTAGGGTCCCTAGTGACATTAATGTGTTCTGAATGTGTATGACCATGTACTGAAAGCCCCAGTTGTGGATCTAACAGGAAACCTTATGGTCGACAGAAAACCTAGTATTCGTCGACAACAGGGAGTAGTAACCAGGCAAAATAACCTTCTGGCGACCCCGAGAGGTCAGGGGGAAGTATACATATATAATTTTAATAACACTCCCCCACACATTCTACCATATCTGTGCTCGAGCTACAGGCCCAAGGAACCGTACCATACATATAAATATATATACAGGTATAAGGCAGTTAAAGCATGTTAATTTACACTCAGTAATAACAGTTGGTGCCGACAGGGTCACCCACATACCACTGTCTCTCCCCTACAGTGTTTACTTTTGACAAGCAAACAACTACCGACCTGCTGACACTACATCTACTGAATCAAGTTCCAACAGGCGTCGGCGATGCCGACAGTGATCCCCATAACTGTTTGTGACAGCACTCACGCCTCTTGACATATGTCGACTAAAAAGCTATAGTGGGTAATTCTGACAGGGAACACACAGATATATGCACAACACACAGATTACAAGCCCATTTATCTAAAATAGTGTTATATTGTCGTCTATATAGCACTAAACACTGTGCCCCCCCCACGTTTGCACTGTTTTCATTGCTATGGAGGGGACATGGAGAAAAATGGCGCTGAATCTTGTTGAGGGCTAAGCCCCGCCCCTTCTCGGTGCGCTTCAGCCAGCTTTTTTGTTTATGCTGGCGGGGGTCCATATACAGTGTCTACACACTGTATACATGCGTTGCCACCCTCAAAAAAGATATATACTGCTGCCCCGTGCGCCCTGCACCCTTGTAAAGCCGTCGGCGTGGGAGCAATGGCTCGCAGCGCAACCGCTGCTTTATACTGGCGGGGGTATGGTACACGGTGCCCGGGCACCGAATATGCGTCTTATGCCTGTGTAGAGACCATCAGTAACTTGCTGCCCAGGGCACTCCTCCCCCCTCACCCCCCAGCGCCCTGCACCTAGTGAGTGCTGTTGGTGTGTGGGAGCATACCTCCGTCACTGAAGTCTTCTGTTCTTCTATATACTCACCTTTCTTCTGGCTTCTGTGAGGGGGTTGACGTCGCGGCTCCAGGAACAAGCAGCTAGGCGCACCAAGTGATTGAACCCTCTGGAGCTAATGGTGTCCAGTAGCCTAAGAAGCAGAGCCCTTGAACTAAGAAGAAGTAGGTCTGACTTCTCTCCCCTCAGTCCCACGAAGCAGGGAGCCTGTAGCCAGCAGGTCTACCTGAAAATAAAAAACCTAACAAAGTCTTTTAGAGAAACTCAGTAGAGCTCCCCTAGTGTGTGTCCAGTCGCTCCTGGGCACAGAATCTAACTGATCTCTGGAGGAGGGGCATAGAGGGAGGAGCCAGTTCACACCCATTCAAAGTATTATAGTGTGCCCATGTCTCCTGCGGATCCCGTCTATACCCCATGGTCCTTACTGAGTCCCCAGTATCCTCTAGGACGTATGAGAAAGGAGATAAGTCTGCTGGACGGAACTAACTAAGTTTGAAAAGGGGATCATCATAGGCTGCATATGTCATGTCTCCATGGCGACTCTGGACTGGTATACAGAAAATTCTGGTTCTCTGATGGACTGGCCAGGTCAGAGTACAGATAGAGAACCTCTGGGACAAATTGAGCGGCGGGTGTGTTCTAGACAAACTCCACCTTTTCAGTGTCATAGTTGCTTCCTGTACTTAAGGCGGAATGGCAAAATATATACCACCTGCTGTTGTGTAGGAACTTGTTGACAGTTTGCAAAGATGGGTGCTTGCAGTAATCGCTGCACGTGGTGGACCTACAATGTAGTGACATCAATAAAATTGCGTTGATCTATTTGCTCTCAGTATCCAATCACTTTTGTCTACATAGTGCACTTTCTTATATTTCTTTTGTCACTTGACCTCTCTACTGCCACCTGCAGATGCTTTGCAATCCAGCTTCCACCCATTGCATACCTGCCCACACATGCGGCGCACTTTTCGGGTCACCCAGGATTACTGTATCATTTAAATGTATGCCACTTGACTTAGTATAAACTGTGTTCCTAAAAAGGCTACGAGACTGACGTCAATACCTCCCAGGCAACAACAACCTCCCCTGCTGATTCTTTTTACCTATCAGATAGTGTGGACTAATTGTCATCATCTGCTTGCTTAGACGCTGCTGAAGGTCAAGAAGCCCAATTGGATGACATTCAACAAGATTTCCACTCAAAACAGGATTTTCTCCGTCAGGATCCACAGGTTATCCACAGGATAACATTGGGGTATGATGACGCGACAGCGGGTTAGCACCAATCGATCAAAGCTTTTGGCCTCCTAGCATGCAACGGGCCCGTCCATATAGCCCGCCTCCGGGCTCAGACAAATCGGTCTTTCTCCAGCAAAGTCCACAGGATAACAATGGGATATGAAGCGACAGCGGATTTGCACCAATCTGTCAGCTTTCTGGCCTCCCAGCATGCAACGGGCCCGTCCATATAGCCCCGCCTCCTAACTCAGGCAAATCAGTTTTGTTTGGTGCGGCAGGAGCCGGACCATGGTCAGAGGGCTGCTGGTTTTAGCAGCCCTAAGCTTTCTTATTTTATTTTTATAGTCTTACTATTTTTTCTGAACAGCGTCTTATACGTACCTTAGAAAGAGTTGCTCCAACAACTCTACTGGGTTGCGACAATGCTTACACACTAGTACAGTGCTGTTTCGTCGGGCGTTTGTGTCTGGTATACTAGCAGGTCCAGCAGAAGTTACCAGGCTGTGGCCGGAGCACGGGGAGAAGGTAAGGCTTCGGTTCCGCTTAGAAGGGGAATACGGACACAGCCGCACTGTTTTGGGAGGAGATTACCAAACAGTTGCTGATGCGGCTGCCACGTATGGTGCGCTAGGCCTTAGGGATCATAGGCTCCAGGAATAGTATGAGGCCGCGATCCCTAGGGTTGATGTCAGCAGTGCGGAGTCAGACGCTCTCCTGGTCGCTCCTCTCCTCGGTTCATGACCAATTTCCTCCGAGTCTCCCACCGTGAACTGTTTTCCCACTTCCATCTCGGACGTTGTACATGAAGGGACCCGGTCGCAGCATAGGCGGCTGTGTGACTGGTGCGTCTGTGTTCACTATAGGTTCATGGAGCAACAGTGTACACTAGAAGCATCTGGATCCACTAATCGTTCACTAATGTATTGATCGGTCCTGGAAGCGAGTTGATTCTCCCTATATCCCACGCTACTGGGTACGGGTAATACAGCACTAAATCTCTATCTACCTTTTGAGTATGAATAGTTAAATAAGTGTCTATTGTATATGAGTTTGTATACATATACTGTTTCTTTCTCAATGCGTCTGAATACGGTAGATCTGTTTAAACATGATTCAGTAATATGTTCTACATACTTGAAATATAGTTGTTGTAGTTGATGATGTGCTCATATTGCTTATTATAATAATGTATAACGTGACTGACTGCTAGTGTGATTGTTGACTTTACTATATTTCTGTCAGTTTGTTTTATTCCGATCCTCAATGCTGGTACATGGGTAGGATTGCATGTCTGTTTAGGAAGTTTAAAGTGATTACAGTCACAAAATGTGTAGTACACTGTGGAAGTGTTGATTATTTATCTTGTCTAAGAGCGGCAAAGATGAAGAAGGTACACTCACAGCAACACCAACACTTATATCATATTTGTCTTGCAAAGACGTGTTATCCTCAGGATCTGGTTCAGGATGGTTTGTGTGCAAATTGTTTTAGCTTTCACCAGGGGTTCTTGAAAAATACAAGGCACTTTCAGGTGCAGATGGATCCACCTTGGGCTATGTTTGCACATACTTTATCCAGTATAGCTGAACAGATAATTCCTTTAACTCCTGTACACGATTAACCCTTAAATGCTGCTTCCCACTTGTGGTGGATCACTTCCAGCAGCAGTTTCTCAGAAGAAACAGGCTGATAAGCCGGTGGTAAGTAAATCTTCATCCTCACAGGCTACACATGGTTCAGATGAGGATTCATTGGAGGATGAAAGCTCAATTCTACTTTAGCATACTAAGAGGAGGAAGGTCTCCGCTCAGTCGATATAGTGGAGTTAATTAAAGCAATGAAAGCCATTCTATCCTTAGAGGATTCAGCGGAGCCTGTGTTAAAAACCAAGGCACCTGTGTTTAAACGTCCCAAAACAATTAAGACTGAGTTTCCAGGGTCAGATCAGCTGACGGAAATCATGGAAGAGGCTTGGGCTACGCCTAATAATAATTTTAGAATTCCTAAGAAATGGAATTCCAATTATCCTCTTCCAGCTGGGGATTGTTTTGAAAGGGAGGTGGCTTCTAAAGTAGATACGCATGTGATTCGGTCAGTGCGAAAATCTACATTACCTTTGCCTTCAACATCACGGATAGGATTTTTTCCCTGTCTGGGGCAATCATAAGGCCAGCCATGGCTTCAGCTTGGATGGTAAAGGCAGTGGCTTCCTGGGCTAATGCATTGGAGGGGGATTTTTGTATAGCTTCTAGAGAGCAAAAATCCCATATAGCACATATAAAACAGGCTGCAATGTTCTTGGAAGAAGCAGTATTGGAAATGGGTACTATTGCCTCCAGGGCATCGGCTTCAACAGTAGCTTCTCGCAGAGCAGTTTGGCTACGTACGTGGAATTTCAGAATCTAAGCAGGTTTTGGAATCTGACTCCAAGAAGGTCAAGTTTCCATCCACATACAATTTCAAATCTAAAGTTCCGTCTTTTCGTCCCTTTCTGTCTCAAGGAAAAGCTAAAGGCAAAAGTGATAGCAGGTAGTCCCAATACAACAAGTCTGGTAAAACTAAAAAGCATTGGGCTACCAGAGGACCGGTTGGTAAAACAGATGATAAGCCATCAGCCAGATGGTGCGGGCATCCACCTGGGGGACCCCAGGGTGGGGGGCTGACTTCTTAAGTTTGCACAGATCTGGCAGCAGTCTACAACAGATGCCTGGGTGCAGGAAACGGTATCTCTAGGTTATGCTTTTGCCTTCAAGAAGTACCCTCCCTTGAAGGGTTTTTTTTTTTTTTTTTGTACCAGCCCGTCACGGGTAGAGACGAAGGCCAGGACTTTGCAAGAGGCAGTTACAAAATTCCTTCAGTCAGGAGTAGTAATTCCAGTTCCTCCTGCACAACGAGGACAGGGTTTTTACTCCAACCTGATTTTAGTTCAGTAGCCAAATGGGTCATTTCGGCCCATTCTCAATCTCAAACTACTGAACAAAAACATTTGGGTACCTCGGTTTCACACGGAGACCTTACGTTCCATCATTTTGGCCATGGAGTCGGGATTATATTGTATCCCTGGATATACAGGATGCTTACCTACATGTTCCGCTATCCTCCAACAGCATTTTCAATTCCAGGTCCTACCTTTTGGATTAGCCACAGCCCCCAGATTATTTACCAAGATTATGGTGGTAATGGCAGTTTACATCCGACAGCAGGGGATAAGAATTTTTCTATACTGCGATGATCTTTTAATCCTGGCACAGTCGCAGGAATTGCTCATATGTCATCTGCAGCAGACAATAATGTGTCTGCCGTACCACAGGTGGCTCATAAATTGGGCACAATTGTCTGTGGTTCCGTCACAGCAGATGCCACTCACTTGGGGGCTGTACTGGATTAAAGTCTTCAGAGAGTAATGGTACCTCTGAACAAGATATCCAAGGTTCAGTCAAGTATTCAGGACTTGCTACACAGTCAAAAGGTATCCATTCACGCAGCAATGCGTGTGATGGGTTTGATGGTGTCAACATTCGACATGGTGGAGTATACACTATTCCACTCTAGGCCTCTGCACTGTCTGATTCTTGCCAAATGGAATGGGCTGCAACAGACAATAAAAACAGACCGTTTCTTACGATAGAAGTAAGAAGGTCATTAGCCAGGTGGCTACAGACATCCCATCTGGACAAGAGGAGACCCTTGTGGGTATCGGACAACGGATGCCAGTCTTCAGGGCTGGGGAGCAGTGTCAGGAAGGTTGTGTTTCCAAGGGCAAGGCACCTAGGAAGAAGGTTGCCTGCAAATAAATATATTGGAACTTCGGGCCATATACATGGCGCTGATTCAGGCAAAGGACATTCTTCTAGGAAAACCGGTCCAGATCCACTTAGACAATGCGATGGCAGTAGCGTACCTCAACCATCAGGGAGGAACTCGCAGCCGAAAAACGATGAAGGAAGTAAGTCACATACTAAAGTGGACAGAACTTAATCTTCCAGCCTTGTCCGCATTATTTGTTCTGGGAGTCCTAAACTGGGAAGCGGACTTTCTCAGTCGACACGCCATTTGGGCAAGTGAATGGGCTCTACACCCAGGGGTCTTCCAGACTCTAGTAGACAAGTGGGGGTTGCCAGAGATAGATCTCATGGCATCCCGTCTGAACAAGAAAGTGCTCGCATATGGGTCAAGAACAAAGGATCCCAGAGCGATCTTTGTGGATGCCCTGTCGGTGAGATGGGAATTTCATCTGGCTTATGCGTTTCCTCCAATCACCCTATTACCAAGGGTGGTGAGAAAGATAAAGCAAGGGAGAGGTGCCGTGGTACTAATAGCTCTGGCCTGGCCCAGAAGGCATTGGTACACAGATCTGCAGAGAATGTCGATGGATGCTCTACTTCTGCTACCTCAATGTCCAGATCTACTGATGCAGGGTCCTTGTTATCACAGACATCTGGATCGACTGTCTTTGACGGCGTGGCTCTTGAAACCTATATCCTGAAGTCAAGAGGATTCTCACAACAGGTAATTCAAATTATGCTTAGAGCAAGGAAACCTTCCTCAGCCCGCATTTATCACCAAATATATTCATTGGTTCAGTTAACAAAAAATGGACCCGAAGTCTTTCAGAGTTTCCAGGGTCTTAGCATTCCTTCAGGCAGGAATGGATAAAGGTGGCTTCCTTGAGAGTGCAAGTGTCAGCATTGACTGTATGGTTCCAAAAGAAAATTGCCAATTTACAGGATTTGTGTACTTTTTTCCAGGGAATGCTCCTCAACCTCCTTTTGTTCCTCCAATAGTGCCTTGGGACTTAAGTCTAGCCCTGAACGCCCTTCAAGTTGCCCCGTTTGAACCACTTAATAAAATGTATCTTAAATGGTTGACAGCTAAAGGTCTCTTTCTACTGGCTATGGTGTCGGCTAGAAGAGTATCAGATTTAGGGGCTTCATCATGTCGTTCCCCATTTCTGATTTATTTATTTTTTTATCAGATAAAGCAGTTCTAAGAACTAGGTCTGGGTATCTTCCGAAGGTGGTGTCTAAATTCCACCTTAATGAAGAAATTGTAGTCCCAGCTTTCCAGGTACTTGTATTTCTGCGGGAGACGCATCGCTGGACGTGGTCCGTGCATTAAGGATCTACGTGGATCGTACCAGTGCCAGCAGAAAGACAGACACTTTTCATTCTCTACGGATTTCACAAGAGAGGATGGCCTGCTTGATAAGCAGACACTGGCAAGATGGCTTTGGTTGACTATTTCAGAAGCATATTCTTAGGCTGATCTCACTGTTCTGTCTAATGCCCCTGCTCACTCGACTCGTAAGGTAGGTCCATCATGGGCAGCACAACGTGGTGCTTCAGCAGAGCAAATATGTAAGGCAGCCACATGGTCTTTCATTAACACATTCATTATACATTATACCATGGATACCTTTGCCTCTCATGACTATGAATTCAGGCGAAGGATTCTCCTGTCCAGTCAGGAGCGTCCCCACCACTAAATTGCTTTGGGAAATCCCATTGTTGTTCTGTGGACCCTGCCAGAAAAATATACATTATGATAAGAACTTACCGTTGATAACAGTATTTCTCCTAAGTCCACAGGATACACAGGAATCCCACCCTAACGCACCTGATTTGAGGATCCTTTTACTCACAAACCTCTCCCTTCTTGTACGGAAGGGTATGCATGTGTGTTGTTATCGCCTGATTAGGGGTATCTATGATGCTACTGCCTTGAGCTTTGGAATACAACTGATTTGCCTGAGCAAGGAGGCGGGGATATATGGACGGGCCCGTTGCATGCTGGAAGGCCAGAAAACTTTGACCGATTGGTGCAAATCCGCTGTCACTTTATCATATTCCATTATGATCCTGTGTACTTAGGAGAAATACCGTTATCAACGGTAAATTCTTACCATAACGTATATTTTGTTTGGTGCAGCAGAAACCGGACCATGGTCAGAGGACTGCTGGTTTTTAACAGCCATAAGTTGTTGTTGTTGTTTTTTTTTAATTTTATTTTCTCTGACGTCCTAGTGGATGCTGGGTACTCCGTAAGGACCATGGGGAATAGACGGGCTCCGCAGGAGACTGGGCACTCTTAAAAGTAAAATTAGGTACTATATCTGGTGTGCACTGGCTCCTCCCTCTATGCCCCTCCTCCAGACCTCGGTTAGAATCTGTGCCCGGCCAGAGCTGGATGCACCTAGTGGGCTCTCCTGAGCTTACTAGAAAAGTTTGTTAGATTTTTTATTTTCAGTGAGATCTGCTGGCAACAGACTCACTGCTATGAGGGACTGAGGGGAGAGAAGCAAACCTACCTGCTTGCAGCTAGCTTGTGCTTCTAAGGCTACTGGACACCATTAGCTCCAGAGGGATCGAACACAGGGCCCGACCTCGATCGTCCGTTCCCGGAGCCGCGCTGCCGTCCCCCTTGCAGAGCCAGAAGACGGAAGAACCAGGAGAAAATCGGCGGCTGAAGACTCCGGTCTTCAATAAGGTAGCGCACAACTGCAGCTGTGCGCCATTGCTCCCACAGCACACCACACGCTCCGGTCACTGGTGGGTGCAGGGCGCTGGGGGGGGCGCCCTGGGCTGCAATAAGTATACCTTTTGGCAAATGTGCACATAATACAGTTATAAACTGTATATGTGCCTAATCCCCCGCCATTAACATTATTAAAAAAGCGGGAGAAGCCCGCCGCAGAGGGGGCGGGGCTTTCTCCCTCAGCACACCGGCGCCATTTTCTCTTCACAGCTCCGCTGGAAGCACGCTCCCCAGGCTCTCCCCTGCAGTATACACTACAAGAAGGGTAAAAAAAGAGAGGGGGGGCGCATAAATTTAGGCGCAAAAGTTGATATAAGCAGCTATTGGGGGAAAATTCACTTTGTGTTAGTGTAAATCCCTCTGTTATATAGCGCTCTGGTGTGTGCTGGCATACTCTCTCTCTGTCTTCCCAAAGGACTTTGTGGGGTCCTGTCCTCAGTCAGAGCATTCCCTGTGTGTGTGCAGTGTGTCGGTATGGATGTGTCGACATGTTTGATGAGGACGCTTACGTGGAGGCGGAGCAGGAGCCGATAAGTGTGATGTCGCCCCCTGCGGGGCCGACACCAGAGTGGATGGATATGTGGAAGGTATTAACCGACAGTGTCAACTCCTTGCATAAAAGGTTCGATGACGTAACAGCTTTGGACAGCCGGCATCTCAGCCCGCGCCTGCCCAGGCGTCTCAGAGGCCATCAGGGGCTCAAAAACGCCCGCTACCTCAGATGGCAGACACAGATGTCGACACGGAGTCTGACTCCAGTGTAGACGAGGATGAGACAAATGTACAGTCCACAAGGGCCATCCGATGCATGATTACGGCAATGAAAAATGTGTTGCACATTTCTGACATTAACCCGGTTACCACTAAAAAGGGTATTATGTTTGGGGAGAAAAAGCAGCCAGTGACTTTTCCCCCATCTGATGAGTTAAATGAATTGTGTGAAGAAGCGTGGTGTTCCCCAGATAAGAAATTAGTGATTTCTAAGAGGTTACTAATGGCGTACCCTTTCCCGCCAACGGACAGGTTACGTTGGGAAACATCCCCTAGGGTGGACAAGGCGCTCACACGCTTATCAAAAAAGGTGGCACTGCCGTCTCAGGATACGGCCGCCTTAAAGGAGCCTGCAGATAGAAAGCAGGAGGCTATCCTGAAGTCTGTTTATACACACTCAGGTACTATACTGAGACCTGCAATTGCTTCAGCATGGATGTGTAGTGCTGCAGCTGCTTGGTCTGATACCCTGTCAGATAACATTGATTCCCTTAACAGGGATACTATTTTGCTAACCATAGAGCATATTAAAGACGTTGTCTTTTATATGAGGGATGCACAGAGGGACATTTGCCGGCTGGCATCTAGAATTAATGCAATGTCCATTTCTGCCAGGAGAGTATTATGGACTCGGCAGTGGACAGGTGATGCTGATTCTAAAAGGCACATGGAGGTTTTGCCTTATAAGGGTGAGGAATTGTTTGGGGACGGTCTCTCGGACCTCGTATCCACAGCAACAGCTGGGAAGTCGACTTTTTTACCTCAGGTTCCCTCACAGCCTAAGAAAGCACCGTATTATCAAGTACAGTCCTTTCGGCCTCAGAAAGGCAAGCGGGTCAGAGGCGCGTCCTTTCTGCCCAGAGGCAGGGGTAGAGGGAAAAAGCTGCACCAGACAGCCAGTTCCCAGGAACAAAAATCGTCCCCTGCTTCCACTAAGTCCACCGCATGACGCTGGGGTTCCACAGGTGGAGCCAGGTGCGGTGGGGGCGCGTCTCCGGAACTTCAGCGACCAGTGGGTTCGCTCACAGATGGATCTCTGGGTTCTACAAGTGGTATCTCAGGGATACAAGCTGGAGTTCGAGGCGTCTCCCCCTCGCCGTTACCTCAAATCAGCCTTGCCAGCTGCTCCCAAGGAAAGGGAGGTAGTACTGGCGGCAATTCACAAGCTGTACCTTCAGCAGGTGATAATCAAAGTTCCCCTCCTTCAACAGGGACGGGGTTACTATTCCACAATGTTTGTGGTACCGAAACCAGACTGTTCGGTGAGACCCATTCTAAATTTGAAATCCTTGAACACTTATATAAGGAAGTTCAAGTTCAAAATGGAATCGCTCAGGGCGGTTATTGCAAGCCTGGAAGAGGGGGATTTTATGGTGTCACTGGACATCAAGGTTGCTTACCTACATGTCCCCATTTACCCACCTCACCAGGAGTACCTCAGGTTTGTGGTACAGGACTGTCATTACCAATTCCAGACGTTGCCGTTTGGTCTGTCCACGGCACCGAGGGTATTTACCAAGGTAATGGCATAGATGATGATACTCCTTCGAAAGAAGGGAGTTATAATTATCCCGTACTTGGACGATCTCCTTATAAAGGCAAGGTCCAAGGAGCAGTTGTTAGTCGGAGTAGCACTATCTCGGGAAGTGCTACAACAGCACGGCTGGGTTCTGAATATCCCAAAGTCGCAGCTGATTCCTACGACGCGTCTGCTGTTCTTGGGCATGATTCTGGACACAGAACAGAAAAAGGTGTTTCTCCCGGAGGAGAAGGCCCAGGAATTGTCATCTCTGGTCAGGGACCTCCTGAAACCAAAACAGGTGTCGGTGCATCACTGCACGCGAGTCCTGGGAAAGATGGTAGCTTCTTACGAAGCAATTCCCTTCGGCAGGTTCCATGCAAGGATCTTTAAGTGGGATCTGTTAGACAAGTGGTCCGGATCGCATCTTCAGATGCATCGGTTGATCACCCTGTCCCCGAGGGCCAGGGTGTCTCTGCTGTGGTGGCTGCAGAGTGCTCATCTTCTCGAGGGCTGCAGATTCGGCATTCAGGACTGGGTCCTGGTGACCACGGATGCAAGCTTCCGAGGTTGGGGGACAGTCACTCAGGGAAGAAACTTCCAAGGACAGTGGTCGAGTCAGGAGACTTCCCTACACATAAATATTCTGGAACTAAGGGCCATTTACAATGCCCTGAGTCAAGCAGAACCCCTGCTTCAAAACCAACCGGTGCTGATTCAGTCAGCCAACATCACGGCGGTCGCCCGTGTAAACCGACAGGGCGGCACAAGAAGCAGGATGGCGATGGCAGAAGCCACAAGGATTCTTCGATGGGCGGAGAATCACGTGCTAGCACTGTCAGCGGTGTTCATTCCAGGAGTGGACAACTGGGAAGCAGACTTCCTCAGCAGGCACGACCTCCACCCGGGAGAGTGGGGACTTCATCCAGAAGTCTTCAAGCTGATTGTAAATCGTTGGGAAAGGCCACAGGTGGACATGATGGCGTCCCGCCTCAACAAAAAGCTAAAAAGATATTGCGCCAGGTCAAGGGACCCTCAGGCGATAGCTGTGGACGCTCTAGTGACACCGTGGGTGTACCAGTCGGTTTATGTGTTCCCTCCTCCCTCCTTCTACTGAGGATAATAAGAAAGAGGAGTAAGAACTATACTCATCGTTCCGGATTGGCCAAGAAGAACTTGGTACCTGGAGCTACAAGAAATGATCTCAGAGGACCCTTGGCCTCTGCCGCTCCGACAGGACCTGCTACAGCAGGGGCCCTGTCTGTTCCAAGACTTACCGCGGCTGCGTTTGACGGCATGGCGGTTGAACGCCGGATCCTAATGGAAAAGGGCATTCCAGATGAAGTCATTCCTACGCTGATAAAAGCTAGGAAGGAAATTTCAGCTGGGTCGATTTCTGCACTTCCTACAGTCAGGAGTGACTATGGGCCTAAAATTGGGATCCATTAAAGTCCAGATTTCGGCCCTGTCTATTTTCTTTCAAAAAGAACTGGCTTCACTGCCTGAAGTTCAGACGTTTGTTAAGGGAGTGCTGCATATTCAGCCCCCTTTTGTGCCTCCAGTGGCACCTTGGGATCTCAACGTTGTGTTGGATTTCCTAAAATCACATTGGTTTGAGCCACTTCAGACCGTGAAGTTGAAGTATCTCACGTGGAAGGTAGTCATGCTGTTGGCCTTGGCCTCAGCTAGGCGTGTGTCAGAATTGGCGGCTTTGTCCTGTAAAAGCCCATATCTGATTTTCCATATGGACAGGGCAGAATTGAGGACTCGTCCCCAATTTCTCCCAAAGGTGGTATCAGCGTTTCATTTGAACCAACCTATTGTGGTGCCTGCGGCTACTCGGGACTTGGAGGATTCCAAGTTGCTGGACGTAGTCCAGGCCCTGAAAATCTGTTTCCAGGACGGCTAGAGTCAGAAAAACTGACTCGCTGTTTATCCTGCATGCACCCAACAAGTTGGGTGCTCCTGCTTCAAAGCAGACTATTGCTCGCTGGATCTGTAGCATGATTCAACTTGCACATTCTGCGGCTGGACTGCCGCATCCTAAATCAGTAAAAGCCCATTCCACGAGGAAGGTGGGCTCTTCTTGGGCGGCTGCCCGAGGGGTCTCGGCTTTACAACTTTGCCGAGCTG
Source organism: Pseudophryne corroboree (assembly GCF_028390025.1). NCBI lineage: Eukaryota > Metazoa > Chordata > Amphibia > Anura > Myobatrachidae > Pseudophryne > Pseudophryne corroboree. The sequence goes on from NC_086444.1 coordinate 119,239,221, forward strand.
CTACTTGGTCGGGATCAAACACTTTTGCAAAATTCTACAAGTTTGATACCCTGGCTGAGGAGGACCTTGAGTTTGCTCATTCGGTGCTGCAGAGTCATCCGCACTCTCCCGCCCGTTTGGGAGCTTTGGTATAATCCCCATGGTCCTTACGGAGTACCCAGCATCCACTAGGACGTCAGAGAAAATAAGAAATTACTCACCGGTAATTCTATTTCTCGTAGTCCGTAGTGGATGCTGGGAGCCCGTCCCAAGTGCGGACTCTCTGCAATACATGTATATAGTTATTGCTTAACTATAGGGTTATTGTTATGAGCCATCTGTTGAATGAGGCTCGGTTGTTGTTCATACTGTTAACTGGGTATAGTTATCACAAGTTGTACGGTGTGATTGGTGTGGCTGGTATGAGTCTTACGCTGGATTCCAAATCCTTTCCTAGTAATGTCAGCTCTTCCGGGCACAGTTTCCCTAACTGAGGTCTGGAGGAGGGGCATAGAGGGAGGAGCCAGTGCACACCAGATATAGTACCGAATCTTTCTTTTAATAGTGCCCAGTCTCCTGCGGAGCCCGTCTATTCCCCATGGTCCTTACGGAGTACCCAGCATCCACTACGGACTACGAGAAATAGAATTACCGGTGAGTAAATTCTTATTTTTAGTCTTACTATTTTTTGAGCATCCTTGTCTAAAAAGTGTCTTTAACACGCACCTTAGAAAGAGTCACTTCAACAACTCCCCACCGGGTCGCGACAACGCTTACCCACATGTACAGTGCTGTTTTGGCGGGTGTCTGTGTCGGATATACTAGCAGGTCCAGTAGACGTTACCAGGCTTTGGCCGGAGCACAGGGAGAAGTTAAGACATCGGTTCCGCTTAGAGGAGGAACATGGACCAGCCGCACTGTTTTGGGAGGAGACTACCAAACATGCGCTGACGCGACTGCCACCTAGGGTGCACCAGCGCTATGCCCTAGGGATCATAGGCTCCAGAAATAGTATGAGGCCGTGATCCCTAGGGCTGATGTCAGCAGTGGGGAGTTAGATGCTCCCTTGGTCGTCCCTTCCCCCGGTACCTGACCAGATTCGTCTGAGTTTCCCACCATGAACGGAGTTCCTGCTTCCGTCTTAGACACTGGGTATCTAGAAGGACCCAGTCGCAGCATAGGCGGCTGCGTGACTGGTGCGTCAGTGTTCACTTGGGCGTCTGTGTTCACTGTAGGTTCACGGGGCGAGTGTGTACACTAATAGCGAACGCTGAGTGGGTCCAGACGCTAATGTATTGATCGATCCTGGAAGCAGGGTGAAGTCTCCCTGTATACCACTCTCCTAAGCGGGGCAATACAGCACTAAGTCTCTAACTACCTTGTGAGTACGAATAGTTGGATAAGTGCTTCATGCATACGAGTCTGTATACTATTGCTTCTGTTTTCTTTCGCTGTGCGACTGATTACGGCTAAAACTCCTATATAAGGTAATGCAGTAATGTTTCTCCTACATACTTGAAATGTATTTGTAGTTTATTTTGTGCTCATATTGCTTATTATACTAATTTATAACCTGCGACTGATTGCTAGTGTGATTGCTGACTTTACTATACTCTCAGTTTTTCCTGTATATTCCGATCCTCAATGCTGGTGCAAAGCAGGGTAGGGTCAGATAGTTTGTCACTTTACCAAATTTTAAAGTGATTGCAGTCACAAATTGTGTATTAACACTGTAAGGTGTGTTATTTATTTAAAATGTCCGAGTGGCAAGGGTGAGAAAAATACACTTTCCACAGCAGTACCAACACTCATTTCAGGTTTGTCTTGCAAAGCTGGGTTAACCTCTCAGGATCTGCTTCAAAATGGATTATGTGCAAATTGTTTTAGCTTTCACAGAAGCCTTTGAAATTATCCAAGGCGGGCACAGGTTCACGTTGAAACCCCATGGGCTGCTTTTGCTCAGACATTATACAGTATAGCTGAGCGGATAATGCCAGCTCCAATACCAGGGACATGTTACCCTGTTAACCCTTACATGCAACCTTCCGCCTGGGGTTTATTACATTCAGCAGGGGATGCAACAGCCTCTCAACAGACAGGGTGAAAGGCCGGGGGTAAGTAAATCACATAGATATGAAACAACATCATCACAGTCTACTCATGTTTCGGATGAGGACTCGTTGGAGAATGAGGACTTATCACACTCAGGGTCTGCATGTGAAGAGGGGAGGAAGGACTCTCTGTAGACATACCTGAGCTGATTGGTGCAATGAAAGCCATTCTTTCCTTAGAGGAGGAGGCAGAGCCTGTGTTAAAATCCAAGTCACCTGTGTTTAAACGTCCTAAAACAGCTAGGACTGAGTTTCCTGGGTCAGAACAGCTGATGGAAATTGTGCAAGAGGCTTGGGTTATGCCCAGTAAGAAGTTTAGAAATCCAATGAAATGGAATTCCAGTTATCCTCTACCGGCTGGAGACTGCTTAAAAAAAGGGGGGGTGGCTCCCAAAGTAGATAAGCATGTAATTCGACTAATGCGAAAATATACATTACCTCTGCCATCAACATCATTAAATGATGTCACGGACAGGAGAATTGAAGGTTTTCTTAAAACCATTTCTCTATCGTCCTAAGTGGATGCTGGGGTTCCTGAAAGGACCATGGGGAATAGCGGCTCCGCAGGAGACAGGGCACAAAAAAGTAAAGCTTTACTAGGTCAGGTGGTGTGCACTGGCTCCTCCCCCCATGACCCTCCTCCAGACTCCAGTTAGATTTTGTGCCCGAACGAGAAGGGTGCAATCTAGGTGGCTCTCCTAAAGAGCTGCTTAGAGAAAGTTTAGTTTAGGTTTTTTTCTTTACAGTGAGTCCTGCTGGCAACAGGATCACTGCAACGTGGGACTTAGGGGGAAAGTAGTAAACTCACCTGCATGCAGAGTGGATTTGCTGCTTGGCTACTGGACACCATTAGCTCCAGAGGGATCGAACACAGGCCCAGCCGTGGAGTCCGGTCCCGGAGCCGCGCCGCCGACCCCCTTGCAGATGCTGAAGCGTGAAGAGGTCCGGAAACCGGCGGCTGAAGACTCCTCAGTCTTCATAAGGTAGCGCACAGCACTGCAGCTGTGCGCCATTTTCCTCTCAGCACACTTCACTGGGCAGTCACTGAGGGTGCAGAGCGCTGGGGGGGGGCGCTCTGAGAGGCAAATATAAACCTTATACAAGGCTAAAAATACCTCACATATAGCCCATAGGGGCTATATGGAGATATTTAACCCCTGCCTGACTGGAAAAATAGCGGGAGAAGAACCCGCCGAAAAAGGGGCGGGGCCTATCTCCTCAGCACACGGCGCCATTTTCTGTCACAGCTCCGCTGGTCAGAACGGCTCCCAGGTCTCTCCCCTGCACTGCACTACAGAAACAGGGTAAAACAGAGAGGGGGGGCACATTAATGGCTATATATATATATATATTAAAGCAGCTATAAGGGAGCACTTAATATAAGGATATCCCTTGTATATATAGCGCTTTGTGGTGTGTGCTGGCAGACTCTCCCTCTGTCTCCCCAAAAGGGCTAGTGGGTCCTGTCTTCATTAGAGCATTCCCTGTGAGTTTGCGGTGTGTGTCGGTACGTGGTGTCGACATGTATGAGGACGATATTGGTGTGGAGGCGGAGCAATTGCCAAATATGCAGATGTCACCCCCCAGGGGGTCGACACCAGAATGGATGCCTTTATTTGTGGAATTACGTGATGGTTTATCTTCCCTTAAACAGTCAGTTGAGGACATGAGGCGGCCGGACAATCAATTAATGCCTGTCCAGGCGCCTCAAACACCGTCAGGGGCTGTAAAACGCCCTTTGCCTCAGTCGGTCGACACAGACCCAGACACGGGCACTGATTCCAGTGACGACGGTAGAAATTCAAACGTATTTTCCAGTAGGGCCACACGTTATATGATTTTGGCAATGAAGGAGACGTTACATTTAGCTGATACTACAGATACCGTAAAACAGGGTATTATGTATGGTGTGAAAAAACTACAAACAGTTTTTCCTGAATCAGAAGAATTAAATGACGTGTGTGATGAAGCGTGGGTTGCTCCTGATAAAAAGTTGATAATTTCAAAAAAGTTATTGGCATTATACCCTTTCCCGCCAGAGGTTAGGGCGCGCTGGGAAACACCCCCTAAGGTGGACAAGGCGCTCACACGCTTATCCAAACAAGTGGCGTTACCCTCTCCTGAGACGGCCGCACTTAAGGATCCATCAGATAGAAAGATGGAAGTTATTCAAAAGAATATATACACACATGCAGGTGTTATACTACGACCAGCTATAGCAACTGCCTGGATGTGCAGTGCTGGAGTAGTTTGGTCAGAATCCCTGATTGAAAATATTGATACCCTAGATAGGGACAATGTTTTACTGTCGTTAGAACAAATAAAGGATGCATTTATCTATATGCGTGATGCACAGAGGGATATTTGCACACTGGCATCTCGGGTGAGTGCTATGTCCATTTCAGCCAGAAGAGCCTTATGGACACGACAGTGGACAGGCGATGCGGATTCAAAACGTCACATGGAGGTTTTGCCGTATAAAGGGGAGGAGTTATTTGGAGTTGGTCTATCAGACTTGGTGGCCACGGCTACTGCCGGGAAATCCACTTTTTTACCTCAAGTCACTCCCCAACAGAGAAAGGCACCGACCTTTCAACCGCAGCCTTTTCGCTCCTACAAAAATAAGAGAGCAAAGGGCTTGTCGTACCTGCCACGAGGCAGAGGAAGAGGGAAGAGACACCAACAGGCAGCTCCTTCCCAGGAACAGAAGCCCTCCCCGGCTCCTGCAAAAACCTCAGCATGACGCTGGGGCCTCTCAAGCGGACTCGGGGACAGTGGGGGGCCGTCTCAAAAATTACAGCGCGCAGTGGGCTCACTCGCAGGTAGACCCCTGGATCCTGCAGATAATATCTCAGGGGTACAGGTTGGAATTAGAGACGGATCCTCCTCATCGTTTCCTGAAGTCTGCCTTACCAACCGTCTCTTCCGAAAGGGAGAGGGTGTTGGAAGCCATTCACAAGCTGTACGCTCAGCAGGTGATAGTCAAAGTACCCCTATTACAACAAGGAAAGGGGTATTATTCCACTCTATTTGTGGTACCGAAGCCGGATGGCTCGGTAAGGCCTATTCTAAATCTGAAGTCCTTGAACCTCTACATAAAAAAGTTCAAGTTCAAGATGGAGTCACTCAGAGCAGTGATAGCGAACCTGGAAGAAGGGGACTTTATGGTATCCTTGGACATCAAGGATGCGTATCTACACGTTCCGATTTACCCCGCACACCAGGGGTACCTCAGGTTCATTGTTCAAAACTGTCACTATCAGTTTCAGACGCTGCCGTTCGGATTGTACACGGCGCCTCGGGTCTTTACCAAGGTAATGGCCGAGATGATGATTCTTCTTCGAAGAAAAGGCGTATTAGTTATCCCATACTTGGACGATCTCCTAATAAGGGCAAGGTCCAGAGAACAGCTGGAGACAGCTTTAGCACTATCTCAAGTGGTGCTAAGACAACACGGGTGGATTCTGAATATTCCAAAATCCCATTTAATCCCGACAACTCGTCTGCTGTTCCTAGGAATGATTCTGGACACGGTTCAGAAAAAGGTTTTCCTTCCAGAGGAAAAAGCCAAGGAGTTATCCGATCTGGTCAGGAACCTCCTAAAACCAGGGAAAGTGTCAGTACATCAATGCACAAGAGTCCTGGGAAAAATGGTGGCTTCTTACGAAGCAATTCCATTCGGCAGATTCCATGCAAGAATATTCCAAAGGGATCTGTTGGACAAATGGTCAGGGTCGCATCTGCAGATGCACCTGCGAATAACCCTGTCACCAAAGACAAGGGTGTCACTTCTGTGGTGGTTGCAGAAGGCTCACCTATTAGAAGGCCGCAGATTCGGCATTCAGGATTGGATCCTGGTGACCACGGACGCCAGCCTGAGAGGCTGGGGAGCAGTCACACAAGGAAGAAACTTCCAGGGAGTATGGACGAGTCTGGAAAAGTCTCTTCACATAAACATTCTGGAACTAAGAGCAATCTACAATGCTCTAAGCCAGGCGGAACTTCTCCTGCAAGGAAAGCCGGTGTTGATTCAGTCGGACAACATCACGGCGGTCGCCCATGTAAACAGGCAGGGCGGCACAAGAAGCAGGAGTGCAATGGCAGAAGCTGCCAAGATTCTTCGCTGGGCGGAGAATCACGTGATAGCACTGTCAGCAGTGTTCATCCCGGGCGTGGACAACTGGGAAGCAGACTTCCTCAGCAGACACGATCTTCATCCGGGAGAGTGGGGTCTACATCCAGAAGTCTTCAACATGTTAATAGACCGTTGGGAAAGACCAATTGTAGACATGATGGCGTCTCGCCTCAACAAGAAACTGGACAAATATTGCGCCAGGTCAAGAGATCCACAGGCAATAGCTGTGGACGCACTGGTAACTCCTTGGGTGTACCAGTCAGTGTATGTGTTTCCTCCTCTGCCGCTCATACCAAAGGTATTGAAGATCATACGGCAAAGAAGAGTAAGAACAATACTAGTGGTTCCGGATTGGCCGAGAAGGACTTGGTATCCGGAACTTCAAGAGATGCTCACGGACGAACCGTGGCCTCTACCTCTGAGAAGGGACCTGCTACAGCAGGGTCCCTGTCTTTTTCAAGACTTACCGCGGCTGCGTTTGACGGCATGGCGGTTGAACGCCAGATCCTAAAAGGGAAAGGCATTCCAGAAGAAGTCATTCCTACCTTGATTAAGGCACGGAAGGAAGTCACCGTGAAACATTATCACCGCATTTGGCGAAAATATGTAGCGTGGTGCGAGGATCGGAGGGTTCCGACGGAGGAATTCCAACTGGGTCGTTTCCTACATTTCCTGCAATCAGGATTATCTATGGGTCTCAAATTGGGATCCATTAAGGTTCAAATTTCGGCCCTGTCAATATTCTTCCAAAAAGAATTGGCCTCTGTCCCTGAGGTCCAGACTTTTGTCAAGGGAGTACTGCATATACAGCCTCCTGTGGTGCCTCCGGTGGCACCGTGGGATCTAAATGTAGTTTTAGATTTCCTCAAATCCCATTGGTTTGAACCATTGAAAAAGGTGGATTTGAAATATCTCACATTGAAAGTGACTATGTTACTAGCCCTGGCCTCTGCCAGGAGAGTATCTGAATTGGCGGCTTTATCTTATAAAAGTCCTTATCTAATCTTCCATTCGGATAGGGCAGAACTGCGGACTCGTCCGCATTTTCTCCCTAAAGTGGTATCAGCATTTCATCTGAACCAACCTATTGTGGTGCCTGCGGCCACTAGCGACTTGGAGGACTCCAAGTTGTTGGACGTTGTCAGAGCCTTAAAAATATACATTGCAAGGACGGCTGGAGTCAGAAAATCTGACTCGCTGTTTATATTGTATGCACCCAACAAGTTGGGCGCACCTGCTTCTAAGCAGTCGATTGCTCGTTGGATTTGTAACACAATTCAACTTGCACATTCTGTGGCAGGCCTGCCACAGCCTAAAACTGTAAAAGCCCACTCCACAAGGAAGGTGGGCTCATCTTGGGCGGCTGCCCGAGGGGTCTCGGCATTACAACTCTGCCGAGCAGCTACGTGGTCGGGGGAGAACACGTTTGTAAAATTTTACAAATTTGATACCCTGGCAAAGGAGGACCTGGAGTTCTCTCATTCGGTGCTGCAGAGTCATCCGCACTCTCCCGCCCGTTTGGGAGCTTTGGTATAATCCCCATGGTCCTTTCAGGAACCCCAGCATCCACTTAGGACGATAGAGAAAATAAGAATTTACTTACCGATAATTCTATTTCTCGGAGTCCGTAGTGGATGCTGGGCGCCCATCCCAAGTGCGGATTATCTGCAATACTTGTACATAGTTATTGTTAACTAATTCGGGTTATTGTTAAGGAGCCATCTTTAAGAGGCCCTTTCTGTTGTCATACTGTTAACTGGGTTTAGATCACAAGTTGTACGGTGTGATTGGTGTGGCTGGTATGAGTCTTACCCGGGATTCAAAATGCCTCCCTTATTGTGTATGCTCGTCCGGGCACAGTACCTAACTGGAGTCTGGAGGAGGGTCATGGGGGGAGGAGCCAGTGCACACCACCTGACCTAGTAAAGCTTTACTTTTTTGTGCCCTGTCTCCTGCGGAGCCGCTATTCCCCATGGTCCTTTCAGGAACCCCAGCATCCACTACGGACTCCGAGAAATAGAATTATCGGTAAGTAAATTCTTATTTTTTTCCTTGTCTGGGGCAATCATTAGACCAGCCATTGCTTCAGCCTGGATGGCAAAGGCACTGGCAGCCTGGGCTGATGCATTGGAGGGGGATCTTTCAATGGCATCTAGAGAGCAAAAATCTCATAGTGAACATATCAAACAGGCAGCAACGTTTATGGAAGAATGGGTACAATTGCCTCTCAGGCATCCGCTTCAGCAGTAGTAGCTTGCAGAGCAGTTTGGCTACATACATGGAAAGCTGGCTCAGAATCCAAAAAGGTTTTGGAGTCTTTGCCTTTTACTGGAGATATTCTTTTTGGTACAGAATTGAACAATATTTTGGAGTCATAAGCAGATTCCAAGAAAGTGAAGTTTCCTTCCACATACAAATTCAAACCTAGAATTTCATCTGTATGGCCCTTCTGGAATCAAGGAAAAGCGAAAGGAAAGGGTGATGGCAAACATAATCCTACAAGTCTGGTAAGACTAAAAAGCATTGGGCTACCAGAGGATCAGCTTCTAAATCAGAAGATAAGCCATCAGCCTGATGGTGCGGGCCCCCACCTGGGGGAACTCTGGGTGGGAGGCCGACTTCTTAAGTTTGCACAGATCTGGCAACAGTCTTCCACAGATGCCGGTTATGCATTTGCTTTCAAGAAACACCCTCCTCAAAGGTTTTTTTTTTGTACCAGCCTGTCTTCAGTGGAAACGAAGGCCAAGGCTTTGCAAGAGACGAGGACAAGGTTTTTACTCCAACCTGTTTTTAGTCCAGAAGCCAAATGGGTCGTTCCTGCACATGCTCAATCTCAAAGCACTGAACAAGTACATTGGGGTACCTCGGTTTCATATGGAGACTTTACGTTCCATTATTTTGGCCATAGAGCCGGAGGATTTTATGGTTTCCCTGGATATCCAGGATGCTTACCTACACCTTCCTATAGCACTGTCCCATCAGCGCGATCTCAAGTTTGCCAACCACTAGCATAATTTTTCAGTTTCAGGCCCTACCTTTTGGGCTGGCCACAGCTCCCAGAGTATTCACCAACATTATGGTGCTAATGGCATCTTATCTCCGTCAGCAGAGGATAAGGATTTTTCCATACCTAGACAACTTCTTAATCCTGGCACAGTCTCAGGAATTGCTTCAGTGTCATCTTGAACAGACAATGGCTTGTTTACAGAGACACAGTTGGCTCATAAACTGGGTAAAGTTGTCCCTGGTTGCGTCATGACGGCTAAGTCATTTGGGGGCTGTGCTGGATTCAGGTTCATTCTTCCTCTGAACAAAATATCCAAGATTCAGTCAAGGATTCGGGACCTGATACACAGTCAAAGGATATCCATTCATGCTGAAATGTGTGTGATGGGGTTGATGGTGTCGAAATTCGACATGGTGGAGTATGCTCCGTTCCATTCAAGGACTCTGCAATGTCTGATCCTTTCTAAATGGAATGGTTGTCATCAGACAATAAAAACACAGACTTTGGTCCTTCCTCTGGGAATAAGGAGGTCATTAGCCTGGTGGTTACAGACATCCCATCTGGACAAAGGGAGACCCTTTTGGATATCACATTGGGAAATTCTGACAACGGATGCCAGCCTTCAGGACTGGGGAGCGGTATCAAGAAGGAGTTGCTTCCAAGGGCAGTGGACCAAGGAAGAAAGTTGCCTTCCAGTGTGTGTGTGTGTGTGTGTGTGTGTGTGTGTGTGTGTGTATATATATATATTTACTCTATGTATGTATCTATGTGTATATATCTTACTCAAGCAACGACATCCTTCACGGGGGTAACCAGTCCAAATCCGCTCGGACAATGCAACGACAGTAGCGTACCTCAATCATCAGGTAGGAACTCGCAGGCAGAATGCAATGAAGGAGGTGTGTAACACATTAAAGTGGGCAGAACTTCATCTTCCAGCTTTGTCCACAGTGTTCATTCCAGGAGTCCTAAACTGGGAAGCAGATTTTCTCAGTCGACACGCCATTCATGCAAACGGAATGGGCTTTACACCCAGAGGTCTTCCAAATTCTTGTAGACAAATGGGGGTTACCGGAGACAGATCTCATGGCGTGACGCCAGAACATCAAAGTTCCAGTGTAATACGGGTCAAGAACAAAGGATCCCGGAGCGATGCTGGTCAGTAAGGTGGGACTTTAATCTAACCTATGCGTTTCCTCCCATCGCCCTGTTACCCAGAGTAATGCGAAAGGTAAAACGAGGAAAGGGCACCGTGATTCAAATAGCTTCGGCTTGGCCCAGAGGACATTGGTACACAGATCTGCATAGGTTGTCGATGGATGCTCCATTCCTACTCCCTCAACGTCCGGATCTACTGTCCCAGGGTCCTTGCTATCACAAGCACTTGGATCCGACTGTCTTTGATGGCGTGGCTCTTGAGGCTTCCATCCTGAAAGCAAGAGGATGCTCACAACAGGTAATACAAACTATGCTCCGAGCAAGGAAACCTTCCTCAGCTTGCATTTATCACCGAATATGGCAAACCTATATTTAATGGTGCTGTGACCGGAAATTTGATCCTGGGTCGTTCAGTGTCTCTAGAATCCTGGCATTCCTTCAAGCAGGAAAGGACAAAGGTTTAAGGGTGGCTTCCTTGAGAGTGCAAGTGTCATCATTAACTGTATGGTTCCCAAAGAAAATTGCTAACCTACAGGATGTGCGCACTTTTTTCCTAGGAGTGCTGCACATTAAACCTCCTTTTGTTCCTCCTACAGTGCCTTAAGACTTTAGTTTAGTCCTAAATGCTCTTCAGGTTGCCCTGTTTGAACCACTTAAACGAGTGGATCTTAAATGGTTGACGACTAAAGTTCTCTTTCTACTGGCTATTGTTTCAGCTAGAAGAGTTTCAGATTTAGGGGCGTTATGTCGCCCTCCTTTTCTGATTTTCTTTTTTTTTTATCCAGATAAAGCGGTTCTCAGAACCAAATCTGGGAATCTTCCTAAGGTAGTGTCTAATTTCCACCTTAACGAAGAAATTGTAGTCCCGGCCTTCCAGGGGCCGGACCTTTCTGTGGGATATGCATCGTTGGATTAAGGATCTACGTGGATTTTACCAGTGCAATCAGAAAGACAGACACACTCTTCGTTCTATACGGATTTGACGAGAGGATTGCCTGCTGATAATCAAACACTGGCGAGGTGGCTTCGGATGACTATTTCAGAAGCATATTCTCAAGCTGATCTCCCTGTTCCTGGTAATGTCTCTGCTCATTCTACTCATAAGGTAGGCCCATTATGGGCAGCACAACGTGGTGCTTCTGCAGAACAGATATGTAAGGCAGCCACATGGTCTAACATTAACACATTCATTAGACATTATGCCTTTGATACCTTTGCTTCTCAGAATGCCAGTCAGGAGTGTCCCCACCACTAAAATTGCTTTGAGACATCCCAATGTTAACCTGTGGATCCTGCCGGAGAAATTTTTCTTAAGAACTTACCATTGATAACGGTATTTTTCCTAAGTACACAGGGATCCCACCCTGAAGTACCTAATTTGAGGATCCTTTCAATCACCAACCTCTTCCATCTTGTACAGAAGGGTGTGTATGTGTGTTCTTCTTCTCGCCTGATTAGGGCTCGCTATGATGCTCCTGCCTTGAACTTAGGGAAAAACAGTTTATTTGCCTGAGCCAGGAGGCGGGGATATTTGGACGGGCCCGTTGCATGCTGGGAGGCCGAAAGCTTTGACCAATAGGTGCAAATTTGCTGTTGCGTGATCATATCCCAATGTTATCCTGTGAACTTAGGAGAAATACAGTTATCAACGATAAGTTCTTACCATAACTAATATTTCTCGAGTTATAGGAAAGGCTCACTGCCACAGTAAAGGCAGAGAATGCTACAGTACAAGTTAACATTTCTCATATTTCCCACTGCCTTATTCTGTAGGTTCACACTGAAGTGGCGTTTGAACACCAAGCTAAAATTTTAAGACACTGTCACAAAGGTAGCTTTGGTGTGTGCTAGGTAGCTCAGACAGCTTGTTCAGCGATCAACGCAAAAGTCACAATGCAAAAATATTAATGGTGCAGACGTGTCTTGTGTAAATAAACTTCTGCCGACTTATGTGATCTGTGACTGCATCCAAATACGCTGCATCATATCTGCATGAACATCTGTCATCTTAGTAACCCTCAGGTTACTCAAAATGGCCAGTGTTATGCTTCATGGACCAGTAAAGCTGCTTCGGAAGGCACAGCCTGGCCTCTGCATGCCTACAAAACGGGGTTAATGGCCCCATTTTGAAAAACTGTCGCTTCACCACCCCTAAACAGCTGCAGACTGTCCCTCAGCTCGCTTCAGCTGCTGTGTCACGTCTGATGACTCTGGACCAAATCTGGTTATGTGCAGTACAAGTCCTGCACATGCGCAGTTGAACAATCATTGGAGACGTACATAAACCGTCATGAGTGTGTACATCTCTGAATTAGGCGTTTGGACAATAGAGGTTTGTGCAACAACCTTTGGCCAATCCTGATAATACTCCTCCTTGGGATATCGGTCGTCCCCATTACCATAATGTCAAAGAGGAGATCCATAGTAAAGCCAGTAACTGGAGGCTCTCGAATTCAATGGTACCAGAATTCACGTGACCTCTCCTAGAGTGCGGTCTTATAAAGGGAGGTATCATATTAGTAGCGGTAATTTTCCGCTGCTAATATGTTCAATGCTGCGGTCTCCTCCCCCCGAGGCCGGCACTTACAGTATTGGTGTTAAGAAGCATAATCCGTGATAAATGGTCACCCTGGAGCTGCGATAACACAGCCCATGTGTTATCGTACGATAGAGTCCATTTTCAGCTGATAAAACCGGCTCTAATTGGATACCGCGATAATGACCATCAGCCAAAAATTGTGATATCAGAATGTTTTTATAGGCGAAAAACAGCTTCTAATTGGATACCCCCATCCCTCCAAAGTCTCTCCAAGCCACATCTCTTTTAAAGCAATACTGCATCAGATCCAACTGTGGTTTCCCAGTTGGTATACAAGCCTATTGTAATGCTTCTCTAAAGGATTCTGATGACCGTTAAGAAGTTTTTGTGAGACTAGAGATCCAAAGTGAAATTCTGACACAATAGGAGGCCAAACAATTTGCTCTAGTATCTTCTCATTTTATCTTTCTATGAACCGGTTTGAGCTTTCCTCTTCCTGTTTATTGATTTGTTGTTACTCCATTTTTGCGATGGTTTCTCTTTCCACCACAGTCTATGCAGGATATTGTTAGATTTTTCCTTTGTATATCTTACTGTACCTCCTTACATGATGTTTCTTAATTCTGTTTTGATATGTTCCTTACTGTATTAGTTCCTCTGCATCCTCAGATGGTATGGGTGGTGCTGACCACAGTTCAACTCCAGTTGCATTTTTCTCTGTTTTTACTCTCTGACCGTGGGTGATCTTTGTTTCACATTTGCTTTGACCACGAGCGTTTCATTCGGTAATATTGCTTAGGGCCATATCAATAGCTGTCGGAAGCTGCCGTCTTGTCGGAAGGACAGCAGCTTCCGACAGATTTCTGTCAGAAGGGGTTCCGACCTATTCAAAGAGGGCACTTTTTTTCCAACGACTTGTCGGAAAACACGTGGATCGGCGGAATAGGCGCCGATCCACGTGCTTTTGTCGGAAACTGGGCTAAATCCGACAGGTTTTGGCCCCCTTTCCGGCCATCTCAGTCCAACTTTAAAAAAAAGTCGGATTGAGCAGGGTGTCCCCCTGCCCAGCGGGGATCGGGGTGAGCAGCAGCAGCAGTGGCCAAATCAGACAGTCGGATTTGGGAGCATATTGAATAGGTCATTGTCGGATCCTTTCCGACAAGATCCGACACTTACTGAATATACCCCTTGGTTGGTGTTTTTATTTTGTTTGTTTTTTTTTACATATTCCTTCATGTTTATAGCCCCGTTTTCTCCTCTAACCCTTCCTCCCTCTCCCTAATTGTCTTTCTTTCATATGCTCTCTTGGTCTGTTTTATTTTTTGGTACCACGATTTTCTCCCACTGTGATTCAGGGAATGGTTTTGCTCCGCATACCCCTGAATCTAATGTTCGCACCTACTCCAGATTCTTTGACATTGTACTCCATTAATGTTAAAGAGCGCAGTATTCCCAAGAAATATTTTACATTAAGAGAACTCCGTTCCAATAAGGTAAAATTTGCCTTTGTCTAAGAGACCCATTGTAAACTTTTCCCCAAAATGTAGTAATTATCATCCCCATGTAATCCTTTATGGGGGTAGAGGTCAGGTCTTAAGTCAGTTGTAGACTTAATCCTTGATGGGGGTAGAGGCAAGATCTTTAGTCAGTTGTAGACTTGTTAACTTTTACTCCCGAAATCAGCACTAACTACAATTTCTAGACAGGATTCTGCGCCGTTGCAAGAGGGGTTCCTAGTTGTTGGTGATTTTAATAGGCCTAAAGACCCTGTTCTGGATTTCCCTTTCACTCCCTCCCATTTCCTACTCCGCCACCACTGTGTCAGCTTTTGCTTGATTACCAGTTGGTTGATGATTGGAGGCTGTGTATGTATGTGTGTGTGTGTGTATGTGTGTGTGTATATATATATATATATATATATATATATATATATATATATGCCGCGGAATCCCGGCAATAGAATGCCGGCAGGGAGGTTGAGCGCAACATTGCTCCTTGCGCCACAGGTTGTGTTCCCACTCTGTGGGTGTCATGGACACCCACGTGTGGGAGTAGTCCCAGCTAGACTGCACGCCAGCTGTCTGGATTTAGAGGGGGGTGGGCGGGATGTACCATCTGTATTGTGACCCACGGTCTCCTGACCACCGCTCACATAACTACATTTATATATATATATATATATATATATAATTTGTATTTATTTTTTCCCTCCATACTCCTGATACTCTAGGATTATTTCCTCAGAGAACACTACCATCGACCCTCTGAAGAGGATTCTCTGTACCTAGAGGTGTCTTTTGCTATTGAAGATTTGGAGGTGGCTTTCTTCAGGCCCTAGAGAAAAGAGACCAGGTTCTGATGTTTTTCCAGTCAATTACTACCAGACCTTTTGTAACTCCCTTAAACCTCTTTCTCAAAGCCTGCAATACGGCTACTGCAGAAGACACACTTTCTCTTCAATCACCTAAAGTAATAATTTCTAGAAGACTAAAGGAGCCCAAGGAACCAATCTAATACTTAAGCTATCTTGCTTTTAAACCTAGACTTAAAACTTTTCACCAATCCTTTAAGCAACCTTTTTCTGCACCTGATTCATCAGTACCAGGTACTGTTTGTTGTTGGGAGAGACAAAGAACAACACAACTAAAGTTATTGACCTTACCCAATATATACAGGCAGGGTCCTTCTGTCTACCAATGCGGAGAAGGCATTTACTGTTTGTGATCAAGAGGATTATATTTTTTTTGTTTGTCCTCTATCATATGGGTTTGTGTCCTACTTGTTAGCATATGAAGAGATTTTGGTTTAAAAAAACAAAACTTCAATTAAATATGCAATCATACATTCATAAACACAATTCTTCCATCGAAGACATTAAAAAAAGTTCCTTTGTAGAGCGAATAAACGAGGCCAATGTCATTGATAAGTATAGTGAAATCACTAGTTGTTTAAAGTGCCTGATATACAAGGCTTTAGTCTCAACTTTACTGATCACAGTCCATAGTGTTTTCAAATAAGCAGTTGCATTTGCCACATAGTACTAGTGGAATATAGATACCTGCCAGTCACTGGTGTTGGAGTCGTTAGTTATAATTCCTGTGAATCGGGGGATGATTATCCAAGTAGGTGATACTTTATCTGAGTTATCAAAGAATTACCATCAGTTCAAAATTGGTGCAGGGTCTAGCAAGTGAGCCAGCATATCCCGGAAAGGATTCCCAATCGGCCTGTCTTTGTTTAAAGACGGTGTGCTGGTCTAAACGCCACTGCTGCAGCAAGCTCCAAAAGGCAGTACTCCAGCAATCACCTGCATGCACAGTGTTCCTACTACTGCCGTAGCTTCTGTACACAGAGTTGTGGTTAAGGACTTCCAAGTGGCTTAGGCAGTCGTCCAAATAGTGACAGGTCAGGTAGCGCTATTCTGCAACCTTTTTCGCTGTCATTACCATTTGACCGTTTCATCTTTCTGATGAATCTGTCAAATGGTAATGACAGAGAAACAGGTCAAGAAATAAGTATTTCTGAAAATACCAACTAGTAAGTGCTCATGTCACTTTTATCATTGTACAAACAAGTATTGCCAGAGAAATTGTTGGTTGATAACCTCATGTTCAGCAAAGTTAATTTTTATTCAAATGTATTCAGGTCATGAACGTACCATGGTGTTTGTGAAGACAAAAAAGAAAGCGGATTTCATTGCTTCATTTCTTTGTCAGGAAAAAATATCAACAACCAGCATCCATGGGTAAGCCAGTTTTTAGCAGAGTCATAACATTATGCTAGAGATTTGACTTGCATTGAAAAACTTCACAAGTTTGAAAAAATGCATGGTATGCTGTATATAGAAATGTGGCTTGTTCTGTAGTGAAACTTTTGGAGATTGAAATCCAAGGTTATGTGGGTTGAAAGGTATGGGAATGTTATACATGTTGGCTTGTAGTTAAAGATATGGGGGGGGTCATTCCAAGTTGATTGCTAGCAGAAAATGTTCGCTGTGCAGCAATGATGCAAAAAAAACTGCATTTCTGCGCATGCGGCGCAATGTACTTACACAACGGCCAATGTAGTTTCACACAAGGTCTAGCGAAGCTTTTCAGTCGCACTGGTGGCCGCAGAGTGATTGACATGAAGAGGGCGTTTCTGGGTGTCAACTGACCGTTTTCAGGGAGTGTTTAAAGAAATGCAGGCGTGCCAGGAAAAACGCAGGCGTGGCTGGGCGAACGCAGGGCGTGTTCGTGACATCAAAACAGGAACTGAACAGTTTGAAGTGATCACAAGCGCTGAGTAGGTCTGAAGCTACTCTGAAACTGCACAAAATTATTTTGTAGCTGCTCTGCGATCCTTTCGTTCGCACTTCTACTAAGCTAAAATACACTCCCAGTGGGAGGCGGCATAGTGTTTGCACGGCTGCTAAAAACTGATAGCGAGCGAACAACTCGGAATGACCCCCATGGTTATAACATTCTATTGCGAGTTTGTAATCACTTTGGCAAATAACATTACATATATGTTTGTATTGATCTATCATACAGGATTCAGTTAGCACAATGTCGTCATCCATTACTTTTTTGAAGCATTCTTGCCAACTTTGAGAGTCTCTGTATGAAGACCAGAGAAGATGCATGCTGACCGCTCTTGGAGCGGACCTAATGTCATTAGGCCCCACCCCCATCATAGCAAATACCACAATTTGCAGTTTCGTGAGGAGAGGGTGTGGTTCAAATGATGCAAATTGCATTATTTAGACTCTCTCTCTCCCTCCCTACAAACCCACGACCCCTGGTGTTATTTCCCTATCCTGCCCACTTAACTAGGAAGTACAGTATGCCGGAGATCCACCTACTACTCTTCTAGCGGTACGAGTGACAAACCAAATCGGGAGTGAAGGCAAGTATGTTTTTAAGAGTAGTGTACCTGGTCCAAGACTCAGACACAGTATTGACTTTTTCTCGAACGTCCTAGGGAGTACTGGGATGATCTTAGTGCCATGGGGTATAGATGGGGTCCATTGGAGCCATGGCTCTTTAAAAATTCTTCAATGTGCTGGCTCCTGCCCTCCATGCCCCTCCTGCAGACTCAGTTTAGAAAAATGTGCCCAAGGAGCCGGATGCATATTCTGGAGCTCCATGGTTTTGTTTTTTTTAAACTTGGTTAGTTTATTATTTTCAGGCAGCACTGGTTGGCACCAGTCTGCCTGCGTAGTGGAACTTGGGGGGAGGGCGGTACCAACCACTTGAAGAGTTAATGGTCCAGATCCCCGCTGACAGGACAATAGCTCCTGAGGTGGTGTTACACATATCCCCAGGGTGTGCGTGCACTGCAACAGCATGCCGCAACCCCTAACAAAGCTGAAGAAGCTGGAGTGGTGAGTACTAAACCGGGGTCCCGGTTAGGGGTTCCCAGTTCAATGGCGGCGCTGTGGGGGATGTGCTGCCCGCTGCATACTCGCATACTGGCGCTGGCATGGAAAAGGGGTTTTAACCCTGTTCTCTACATTTGGGAGACATTTGGCGGTATTAAATATGTAGGGAACCAGCAGCTCAGAGGCGCCATTTCCTGTTGCATAAGACTCCAGGCTGCTCCTCTAAGGACTGCACCTGTAATTGGTGCCAAGGGGGTTTGTAGAAGGGGAGGGGGGAAGCAATTTATATGTGATACAGCTATTGTACCTTACATAAAGTTATGGCTACTGCCCGGCAAAGCACTGCTTTAGCTTTGTAGCAGAGTTTGCAGGCTTCTCCTCTCTGTCTCAATCCTTGCAGGCTGTCTGAGTCATTGGGGCAGATGTATTAACCTGGAGAAGGTATAAGGAAGTGATAAACCAGTGGTAAGTGCAAGGTGATAAACGCACTAGCCAGTCAGCTGCTAACTGTCAATTTGCATATTAGAGATGATTGGCTGGTGCGTTTATCACCTTGCACTTTTCACTGGTTTATCATTTCCTTATTCCTTCTCCAGGTTAATACATCTGCCCCACTGTGTTATATTTAACCTATTCCTCTGTGTGCGTTCTGCTGTTCAGTACTGTATGTCTTGAAAAAAGGTTACAGGTCAGTCCTGTAGCACGTTTTCCCCTACCCCACGGGGGTCTCTCTTGTGTACTCAGTGCAGTATCCCTTTTCAGGGTAACAGCTCTCAGGAGCCAGCATGGCTGGACTCTATTAAAGGGATGATTATTGATATCACCACCGAACTAGCAACAGCCAAGCAAGAAAGGCAGGTGTTTAAAAAAAATCTATGGATGATTTTCTACTTCAGACTGGTGACCTGAGAACAGCTTTGGAACCCCCTCTGCCAGTTTCACAGAAACGCACACTGCCCCATGTGCTCCAGTCCGACTCTGATAATGACATGCCAGATTTGGAGGAGGGGGAAGTTGAGGGGGATAAAGCAGAGAGTACTCTGTCTCAGGGTGTGGAAGCTGTGATTTATTCAATTAGAGAGGTCCTAAATATCCCTGATAAGGAAACAGAACCTGATGAGGAATTGTTTTTCAGTATAAAACCTAAGTCTCATGCTATATTCCCTTTTTCCAAGGAATTAAACACACTTTTTAAAGAAGCGTGAATTAATCCTGCCAAAAAGTTTCAAACCCCTAAAAGAGGTACCCAAACGCTATCCTCAAGGCACCCCAATGGTCCAGGTTTTAAATGTATCCATGCTTGGCCACAGGTGACGTAATTAGCACCTCAGTCAATTTGATTTAACCATCTGTACTGAGCCGTGGATATACCTAAATCCTGGACTATTGAGGTGCCTTGAGGACCGCGTTTGGGAACCTCTGCCCTAAAAGGTTGTTGGCTTCCTTCCCATTTCCCTCTGAAGATAGGAAGGTGTGGGAGACTCCTCCTGCGGTGAATACTTAAGTGTCCAGGCTGTCACGAAAGATTGTACTGCCTGTACCAGGTGCTATCTCCTTAAAGGATCCTGCGGATCGCAAGATAGAAACTACTCTCAAATCCATTTACACTGCAGTGGGTGTCGCTCAGAGACCCACAATTGCTTGTGGTTGATCACAAGGGCCATTGTTAATTGGACCGATAATGCACCATGCCTCAGGATTAGCTTATAACACTCCTGCATCATATTGAGGATACAGCTAACTTCATGAGTGAGGCTATAAAGGAGACCGGCATTATCAATTCACGCCCTACGGCTATGGCTGTGCCGACGCGCAGGGCTCTGGGTGCGACAGTGGACAGCGCATGCTGATTCCAAGAAGGGCGTTGAAAATCTCCCCTTAACAGGGGAAGCTTTGTTTGGAGAGGAACTAAACAAGTGGATTTCACAAGCTACTTTCGGTATGTCCACCTATCTGCCGACTGGGGCTCCTCCTGCTAGGCGTGCTTATCCAGGTCCCCCTCTCCAATCCTTTCGTGTTGCTTCTAACGCTGCCCGAGGTAATTGAGGTAAATCACGCAGAACAGCAGCCGATGGTTCCCTGAAACAGGGTTCAGGCTCTACCTCTGCCAAGCCCTCCGCGTGACGGTTGGCTCCGGTTTCAAGGGGAATGTCAGGTGGGTGCTCGCCTGAAGTATTTCAGCCATATTTGGGCGGATTCATGCCGGGATCTTTGGGTAAGAAACCTAATCTCCCAGGGATACCGGTTGGAGTTTCATGGGCTCCCTCCTCACAGATTCTTCAAATCGGGCTTGCCAGCTTTACCTGCATCACGAGTTGCCTTGCTGGCAGCCGTCCAACGGCTGCTACAAACACGGGTTATTGTTCCAGTCCCCCCTCTACTCAGAAACAAGGGATTCTATTCCAGCTTGTTCGTGGTACCAAAACTTCTGAACTTCAAGTCTCTGAACTATTACCTACAGGTATTCAAGTTCAAGATGGAATCCCTGGGAGCAATGAACTCAGGCCTGGAAGAAGGGGAATTCCTGGTATCCCTGGGTTGCAGACCTCCCACCTAGTGGAGGGTCGACATTTCGGTATTCAGACCTGGATTCTCTTAACTACGGATACGAGCTTCCACGGTTGGGGTGCTGTAACCCGGAGGGCTCACTTTCAAGGACGGCGGTCACCTCAGGAGGCCTCTCTTCCAATAAATATTCTGTAACTCAAAGCAATTTACAATGCCCTTCTACAAGCCGCTTCTCTCCTCCAACATCTGGCCATACAGGTCCAATCGGATAACGACACGGCGGTCGCATACATAAACAAGGTGGAACAGGAAGCATGGACGCAATGTGGGAAGTGTCCTGGATACTCCTCTGGGCGGTACGCAATGCCAGGGCCTTGTCGACCATCTTCATTCCAGGAGTGGACAACAGGGAAGCAGACTTCCTCAGCAGACACGATCTGCACCCGGCGGAGTGGGGCCTTCACCCCAGTTTTTCCAACAGTTGGTTCAACAGTGGGGCTGCCCCCTGATCGACATGATGGCTTCTCATCTCAACAGAAAGCTGCGGCACTACTGCTCCAGGACGAGGGATCCACAGGCTGCAGCGGTGGACGCTCTGACGGCACTGTGTATTTACCAGTTCGTCTCTCTGTTCCCTCCGATTCCTCTCATTCCCAGGGTCCTAAAGAGACTTAAAAATAGGATTTCAGTTACCTACCGGTAAATCCTTTTCTCATAGTCCAAAGAGGATGCTGGGGTCCATATTAGTACCATGGGGGTATAGAAGGGTCCACCAGGAGCCATTGGCACTTAAGAGTTTAATAGTGTGGGTTGGCTCCTCCCTCTATGCTCCTCCTACCAGACTCAGTCTAGAAACTGTGCCCGAGGAGACGACATACTTCGAGAGAAGGAATTACACAGATAGTGGCGAGATTCATACGAGCTCACACAACAGGCAGATCCGGCTAACATGCCGGAAAAACTCAGCAACAGCTGAAACGGTAAATAACGCAGAACTTACCTAGGAACCAGGCAGTACTGAACTATAAAACCAATGCAGGAAAACGCAGCGCTGGGCGGGTGCCCAGCATCCTCTACGGCAGTGTTTCCCAACCTCGGTCCTCAAGGCACACTAACAGTCCTGGTTTTAGTGATATCCAGGCTTGAATACAGGTGACTTAATTAGTACCTCAGTTATTTTGATGTAACCATCTGTGCTGAAGCCTGGATATCACTAAAACCTGCACTGTTGGTGTGCCTTGAGGACCGTGGTTGGGAATGCCTGCTCTACGGACTACGAGAAAAGGATTTATCGGTAGGTAATTAAAATCCTATTTTCTTTTTCATCCCCTAGGGGTCACTGGAGTACTCTTGGGATATGGTCCAGGCGTAGCCGGGAATGGCACATTTAAATATTTAAATTAGTAACTGGTTAACCCCACCATACTCCCATAGAGACTTCAGTATTTTTCTGTGCCTCATTCGGGAAGGTGCTAGTGGATGTCAGTTCCACAGAAAAACTTCAGGGTTTTTATTTTTTTGATTTTGATTTTTTATACTTCATCCCTTCCAACAAGGCGTGGGTCCGGGATAGTGGAAGCTGCTACACGCAGCTACTGGCGTGTCGGTCCTCTCTAAAAAGAGCACCCTCTCAGCCACGTGCGGACTACCTGCAGAATATATTTTTATTTTGGGCTGCAGCCTCCGTCTGCACATGGAAGCAGGACGGCGCTTAGCAGAGAAGCCCCGTCATGGCCTCCACGGGTGGTGCAGGTACCTCTCACTGCCGCCGCTCACTCACTTCTCTTACTATTATTTATATCATAACTGTTTATAATGATATTATCCTAAAGACTGCAAATCTGAATCATGGCTGTGGTCAGCCAAATACTGGCTTTGTTCACTGTTGTAAAGTAAGATGTGTTATACAATTGGTCAGCACATGGTGCTTAAAAAACAGTATCTGTGGAGCACTGCAAGCATTGTGAGTTCAGGTCTCACCTGCAGCAGCTTTGCTTAATTCACTTAGCCACACCACAATTGGATACGCCCGATTTCATCTGATCTTGGAAGCTAAGCAGTGTTGGGCCTGGTTAGTGCTTGATAGAAGACCACCTGGGAATACAAGGTGCTGTAGGTATTTTTAATCTACAGCCACACCACACTGGATACGCCCAGTCTCATCTGATCTTGGAAGCTAAGCAGTGTTGCATATTGTTCTGCCATCTGGGAGGAAACTGGTGATCCAACTAGATTGCATACTAATGCTTGCTAGTTTAACTGTTAAAAAGATACATTCTGGTTAGCTCAGTAGGTACAGTTTGGGCTTACACCATCAATATAAACCTACCATAGGTTTTACAGTCATGATAGCTCCCCAGAGCCCGCTCCCGGCGCCGGCCACTAGATAGGGCCCATTAACTAAGCTGCGGTTAAGCAGCAGACATGTCAGGTTTTTAAGCCTGTGAGAGGTCACATTTAATTTCAGACTTCTAAGAATTATTATACCTCTGAATCAGGATATATCTGGATATATGTATATGGGTATATAATATGTAAATGTGTGTGTGTATGTATGTATGTATGTATATATATATATATATATATATAATAGTGTAGGGACCGGCACTCTCATGAACACAACAGAAACTGCCCAGGTGCCTCCTCAAATGATCAATGGACCATATACATAACAGGCAAAGAGTGGCACTCTCAGGACTTCTATCAATCAGAAAAAGGACACAGCAGTCACAAGTTCGGTCTAATCGACGTTTCGATAATTTAATATCGTCTTCAGGATAACCAGAGTGAATACAAGACAACATTTAAATACACTCACCACCCCGTGTGTGTCCACGCCATCGCTGCGGGCGCTGGGTCGCAACTTGCGCCGCGCACTTTCTGTGCGCCCGGACGCTCGAGCGGTTGCCTGGAGACCAAAACAATCGTGACATAAACAAACAGTGGAAGGCATTGCAGGGGCATACAGGTCCGCTAAAAACATCAATTGGGAGATACAGCAAATATGTCTAAGCCTGTACATGCTGAAAGCTTAATCGCCATAAATATCAATACCAGCATATGTGACTTATTGAAAGAAGACACACAGCTCCCAGGTACATTAGGCGTAGATAGCAATATAAACGTGTTCCTCATATATATAAATTCACATATTATACAGCATAGACGACGATAATATGCTAATCCCCCAAAATAAAGCTAATAAAGAAACATCCTGTTGCTAAACAAAACAACTAAACATAAATAGAGCAAGATGTTATGGGCACAAATAACTTCACAAAAAGCAATTCAGCGGGAGGTTCTCATTTAACCCTTTTGGGGTAATTGTATTTAAGCGGTGTATCCACCTTGATTCTCTCTGTAGGAGGGCCCTGCCCCTATCACCCCCCCTCAGACGTTTGGGTTCAGTGTCAATGATTTTATACCGCAGTGTGGACAGGCCATGACCTAACAATTTAAAATGTCTGGCCACTGGTTGGTTGGATCCACCCTTACCCCCCTCCAGGGCATGTCTTATGGCAGATCTGTGGAGTGCCATACGCTCCTTAAACATCCTAGTGGTCTTCCCCACATAGAGGAGACCACAAGGACATCGAACAATGTAAATAACGTAGGTGCTAGTACATGACAGCACATGGCGTATAGCGATCCGTTCCCCAGAGTGTGGGGTGGGCAAAGGAATCACCATACTCCATGTAGCTGCATGTTGTACATCCGGTACATCTGTAGCAACCTGCTTTTCTAGTAAGAAAAGTACTAGGCCCACTACTTTTAACACTGGACACATCATTTTTGACAAGCCAATCCTTTATATTCCTGTTTCTAGTATAACTAGACAATACTTTAGAGTCCTTTAACATAGTCAGCTCAGGATCTGCTGTCACCACAGGCCACAAGTTCTTGACTATCTTCGCTATACGTGGACTAGCTGGGGTAAACAGTTGCACAAACGGAATACCGTCACCCAGACGTTCTTTCCTGTCCACAGACGGAATCAGGGTTTTGGACCGTGGAATCGCCAAGGCTTTCTCTTTGGCTTTAATAAGGTCCCCATATTTGTATCCTCTGGTCATTAATTGCTTGATCATACTATCAATCTCCCCCTCTGTGTTACCGATATCATCCGATATACGGTGTATTCTCAAAAACTGTGAGAACGGCAGTCCCTTCTTAGTTGAGATGGGATGTTGACTGCTCGCATGGAGTATCGTGTTGCGATCTGTGGCCTTCTTGTACAAAGAGGTACATACTTTGCCATTCTTCAAAGAGACTTGTACATCCAAATAATTTACGTACTGTGTACTCATCTGGTACGTGAATTTGATGGTACTCTCCGTAGCATTGATAGCTATCATAAGGTTGATGAATTCTGACTCCGTCCCTGTCCAAACCAGGAACAGGTCGTCAATATATCGTACAAAGAATGGAATTTTAGTCGCTGTGTCAGTCACTGAAGAAGGCTTGGCGTTCAACTTCAAACATATAGGTGTTCACGAAGGCTGGGGCCACGCAAGACCCCATCGCACAGCCTTGTTGCTGCACGTACCACCGGGAATCAAAAAGGAAGTAATTTCTCTTCAAAGTAAGCTCAAGCAATCTAATAAAGGAGATGTCTGGACCAGAATATAGCGGGCTAGATGACAGAAGCCTTGTAGACTGCCTCAAGTCCCCCCGAATGGGGGATGTTGGTATATAGGCTCACTATATCCAGTGTGCAGAGAAAGGCATTTTCAGGAAGTTTAGGTAACTTTTGTAGTTGTAATATCAGAGAAGTAGTGTCCTTCAGATAGGTCTTCTGGGCTTGGACTACTGGCTGGAGATAGACATCCAGATATTGTGAAATTCTATAGTAGACCGAGTCTCTAGCCGATATAATCGGACGGCCTGGTGGAGTCCTGGGATTTTTGTGTATTTTAGGCAGTGTGTACAGAACAGGGGCCACCGGATTCTCCTGAATCAGGGTGTCCCTCGTATTCCGGTTAATGACCCCTTGTGACACTGCCTCATCCAATACCCCTTTGAGTTCCAGGTTAAATCTGGCTGTTGGATCCACTGATATTTCTAGGTAAACAGTACTGTCCTCAAACTGTATGTAGATCTCATCCTTCTACTTCTGTAAATCTTGTAGGACAATCCCGCCCCCCTTATCGGCGGGCCGGATGACAATACTGTTATCTCTGCTTAAGTTATGCAGGATCTCCCAGTCAGTTTTGGACATGTTGGATCTGCCTGATTTCAGGGAACGGACCAATCCTTTAACCTCCTGGTCCAAGGACCGATTGAAGCACCTAAGTGAAGGATTCATACTGATGGGATCAAAGTTCGAAGCACCTTTAATCTTCTGTAGAGGATTAACAGCTGTGGAAGAGGTTGAAGTGGTAGGGCCAAAATGTTCACGTAGCCTGAGTTTCCTATTGAACCGATAAGATCCAAGCTTCCATTGAAAATCATTAAATGAAGAGGAAGGTATAAAAGACAAACCTTTGTTTAAAAGTCTCTCCTCATCTTGGGAGAGGTCTCTACTGGACAGATTGAAGATTATTTTTTCTTCTTCTTTGAGGTCTTGTTTTTGTGCTTTGAGGACCCTCCGCCATTGTCCTCCTCGTCTGGTAGAAGGTCCCCTGTGGCCTCTCGCTGTGCGCGTATGCTTACCCCTAAAGGGGGCTTACCAGTATTGGACCTGCCTGTTATCTCCGTCTCACTCTGGGACGACTGGCCCCCACTCGAAGTCTCCGTATCACCAGCAAACCTTCTAAAGCGCCTCTGACGAGGTTTGAAGTCCCTCTTATGGCCAGGATTGAATGCCCAAGTATATACCCTTCCCTCCGCGTAATCCTTCTGCACAAGGGTGAGCTTGTTATGTTTGAATCTGACTAGATCTTTACGGTATGTCTCAACCTGAGTGGCTAATTTGGCAAGCCAGTCAGTGTCCGTGTCTTGTTTGAGTGTAGATAAATGGAGTGCTTCAAATTCAGCCTTCTTTTGTTTGATAATCTTCAATTCTCTGGCTGACTCTTCTACTACCAATAGAATAAGATCAAGGCTGCATTTATTGAGAATTGCAGCCCATTTGCGGCAGAACTCCGTATTGAATTTCCCTATCGTCGGGGAATTTCTCACTCGGAAGCCCCTGGGTATTTGGCCACTCCGGTGGTAGTCTGACAGGGTCACTCCATGTAAAAAGAAATCAATCTCCTTTTTAGATAATCGAAGTAACTGAACGTAAAGCTGCTTCACAGATTCTGCTCCTTCAGTGTGCACAAAATGCTCCTTAAAACGAATGGTGTCTGCATCAGCATCCGAGAAGCTCCAGGTTTCCCGTGCTGGGAGTGAGATGTTTCTGATCCTTGTATTTTCCTGCATGCCCACAGACAGTTAAAAACAAACACAGGTGCACTGCTGCACTGCGTCAAGAGTGGTGAGACGATCTCCACACAGGTGGTGCCTTGTCAAAAGCAGTGTAAATAGCAACAGTCAGTTATAAACGTCCCGTAACCATAGTACACCTACATAAAATAGTGTAGGGACCGGCACTCTCATGAACATAACAGAAACTGCCCAGGTGCCTCCTCAAATGATCAATGGACCATATACATAACAGGCAAAGAGTGGCACTCTCAGGACTTCTATCAATCAGAAAAAGGACACAGCAGTCACAAGTTCGGTCTAATCGACGTTTCGATAATTTAATATCGTCTTCAGGATAACCAGAGTGAATACAAGACAACATTTAAATACACTCACCACCCCGTGTGTGTCCACGCCATCGCTGCGGGCGCCGGGTCCTCGGACGACAGCAACTTGCGCCGCGCACTTCCTGTGCGCCCGGACGCTCGAGCGGTTGCCTGGAGACCAAAACAATCATGTGACATAAACAAACAGTGGAAGGCATTGCAGGGGCATACAGGTCCGCTAAAAACATCAATTGGGAGATACAGCAAATATGTCTAAGCCTGTACATGCTGAAAGCTTAATCGCCATAAATATCAATACCAGCATATGTGACTTATTGAAAGAAGACACACAGCTCCCAGGTACATTAGGCGTAGATAGCAATATAAACGTGTTCCTCATATATATATAAATTCACATATTATACAGCATAGACGATGATAATATGCTAATCCCCCAAAATAAAGCTAATAAATAACTTCACAAAAAGCAATTCAGCGGGAGGTTCTCATTTAACCCTTTTGGGGTAATTGTATTTAAGCGGTGTATCCACCTTGATTCTCTCTGTAGGAGGGCCCTGCCCCTATCACCCCCCCCCCCCCCCTCAGACGTTTGGGTTCAGTGTCAATGATTTTATACCGCAATGTGGACAGGCCATGACCTAACCATTTAAAATGTCTGGCCACCAGTGGCCCAAAAGGGTTAAATGAGAGCCTCCCGCTGAATTGCTTTTTGTGAAGTTATTTGTGCCCATAACATCTTGCTCTATTTATGTTTAGTTGTTTTGTTTAGCAACAGGATGTTTCTTTATTAGCTTTATTTTGGGGGATTAGCATATTATCATCGTCTATGCTGTATAATATGTGAATTTATATATATGAGGAACACGTTTATATTGCTATCTACGCCTAATGTACCTGGGAGCTGTGTGTCTTCTTTCAATAAGTCACATATGCTCGTATTGATATTTATGGCGATTAAGCTTTCAGCATGTACAGGCTTAGACATATTTGCTGTATCTCCCAATTGATGTTTTTAGCGGACCTGTATGCCCCTGCAATGCCTTCCACTGTTTGTTTATGTCACATGATTGTTTTGGTCTCCAGGCAACCGCTCGAGCGTCCGGGCGCACAGGAAGTGCGCGGCGCAAGTTGCTGTCGTCCGAGGACCCGGCGCCCGCTGCGATGGCGTGGACACACACGGGGTGGTGAGTGTATTTAAATGTTGTCTTGTATTCACTCTGGTTATCCTGAAGACGATATTAAATTATCGAAACGTCGATTAGACCGAACTTGTGATTGCTGTGTCCTTTTTCTGATTGATAGAAGTCCTGAGAGTGCCACTCTTTGCCTGTTTTTTATATATATATATATATATATATATATATATATATATATATATGCATATCTATGCATATATGAAATATATATATACAGGTTGAGTATCCCTTATCCAAAATGCTTGGAACCAGAGGTATTTTGGATATGGGATTTTTCCGCATTTTGGAATAATAGCATGCCATAATGAGATATCATGGTGATGGGACCTAAATCTAAGCACAGAATGCATTTATGTTTCATATACACCTTATACAGACAGCCTGAAGGTCATTTTAACCAATATTTTTTATAACTTTGTACATTAAACAAAGTGTGTGTACATTCACATAATTCATTTGTTTCATATACACCTTATACACACAGCTTGAAGGTCATTTAATACAATATTTTTAATAACTGTGTGTATTAAACAAAGTTTGTGTACATTGATTCATCAAAAAACAAAGGTTTCACTATCTCGCTCTCACTCCAAAAAGTCCGTATTTCGGAATATTTGGATATGGGATACTCAACCTGTATTTATAAAGGTCTGAGTATGTGTGAATATACATTATTTATATGTGTGTGTGTGTGTGTGTGTGTGTGTGTGTATATATATATATATATATATATATATATATATATATACTGACATTAAAAGTCTATTTTGCATAAAGCAAGCAGGTTGCTCTGTAGCCAAGTGGTTAGGCTTCCCGCCCCCACAGTGAACATTGTGATTGCATGGACACTGGTTCAGATCCTGGTTTAACAGGTGTTTTTTTTTTAAAAACATGGTAGGACACCATTCTTTCCCGGAGGTTGCTGCCCTACAACACTCAGCCTCTGGAGGAGCGGGGTGTTGTTAGTAATTTAATTTATTATTTGTTTTTGTACAGCATGACTCTACAGGAAGATTCACTATTGCTGGTAACCACATGCACGGTAAATGCAGGTTTATACACACGTTACTTCTGTGGTGTACTTACTGGTCGGGGTACATGATTACTAAGTCTAATGCATAGTCAAACAAGCAGCTTTGCTGCAAAGTCGGTTACACAGTGTGTCGGACAAATACGACTGCACAGACAGACCCATACCGGTTCTCTTTGGGGGGAATGCGGGCGCATGTACTGCCTGAGAGGAAAAATTGACTGTTTCTGCTAGATTGTTGCGGTCGATTCGCCGCCAGCCCTCATAGCACCAGGCCAGTACGTCAGGTTCTCAGCGAAGGCTGAACAATTTCCAATAAGAGACAATTGCAATTATTGGGCGTTTAACTACCTATCGGAGTGTACCCTACACAGCAGTAGGGCTGTTGCTTCGCCCTGCTTTTGTAGGGGTTTAAGGTAACAAGGCTGTAGTGGCAGGGCACTCCAGTTCAGGTTTGCCCTACACAAAGACCACCTTACACTTCTTGCTGCCTACAGCTTCTGTGGACGTTGGCAGTTGGTTCTTGCGTTTTCAGCTTTGCTAGTGGCGCATAACGTCCACTTTGACTACGTTCCTAACAGGCGGAGTCGGATTCCAATCGCAGACCAAGTGGGGAGGGGAGAATCTGATTTCCTACCATTGTCTACGCGAATTCCTGAATGAGGACTACTCAGGATATTGTCTTTACACCTCAGTTCATTCGGCGCCGTGGTCTGCCTGCAATGCATGCACTCCAGGATTCGATACCCAATGCGGCAAACAATTATTATACCTCCGATCGTCAGTTGTGGACGTCCACAGTTAGGTGGAACCACAGATTATGAAAATACGGTCGACGGTTTCCTATCATTGCCATCTGCCGGACAGGTCGGCCTCCGTCAGAGGACAAGACGGCGGTTCTGCAGATAGGCTCTCGTAGTCTCAGTAGTTTGATACCGCAGGTAACATCCGAGTCGCGGTTATTATTTTTGGTTTGGGATAGTTCCAAGACTAATCACGCTGTCAGTTCGTTACTGACCCTGCAGACAGTACGTCGCTTGCTATAGCTTCAACGTCGAATAATGGCAGTCGGTGACGGCAGTTGAGATCCGCAGTAATACCGAATTTTGATGGATCTTATATTTCAACGAATCGGGCCTACTTATGGTTTGCTGTATAAACCAATTTTCCTTTCATTCACTACCGTTTGACTTCTTACCGGCTCCTCGGGTAGTCACATCTAGAAGATGGCATGATAGCTCATCTCAAATTCCTAAGAAGGATAACAGTTCTGTACTTTGGAGATCTACTCATCAACACTAGGTCTCAACGCTTATTCCTGCTATGTGCATTACGAAAGTACAATAACGTCGTTCACCACGGTTGGATTGTCATCCTCATGAAATCGTCCCTCATTCTGTCACAAAGGATTCATGCTTAGGAATGATTCCGTGCATAAATGGGTTCCCTGCCTGAACACCGAAGTGTTCGTCATCACATACAGTTAGTATACAATCCACGGACTGTCTCGGTGCATTTGGGCATTCGACTACTAGGAAGGAGGGTGGTGGCGTCTTTCGACGTACTCCAGTTCGCAAGGAGTTCACTCATGACTTTTCATCTGAATGTTATGGCACGCATCTACAAATTCATCAGATGGTGCGGTTGTCTCTAAGGGACAGAATTTCACTACTCTGGTGGCTCAAAGTACACAATCTCTCCGCGGGGAGAATGTTCGGCGTCTGGAATTGGATAAATTATCATGGTTCACGGAAGATGGCTGTCAATTACATGACCTGGAACTCAGGGCAATTTCCAACGCGCTGCAACAAACAGTGCACATGCTCCGGTCTCAGACTATCCAGATGCACTCAGACAACGCCACAGCGGTCGCATACAGAGCAAGGAGGAATTCGAAGTCACATGGCATGCGGGAAGTTGCTCGAATTCTCAATTGGGCCGAGCGTCACCAGGTGATATTGACGGCAGTGT
Organism: Pseudophryne corroboree; assembly: GCF_028390025.1. Classification (NCBI taxonomy): domain Eukaryota; kingdom Metazoa; phylum Chordata; class Amphibia; order Anura; family Myobatrachidae; genus Pseudophryne; species Pseudophryne corroboree. The sequence continues at coordinate 119,270,912 of NC_086444.1, forward strand.
TTGTTCTGGAGTGGACAACTGGAAGGCAGATTATCCCAGCTGTCGGGTTTTTCCTCCAGGAAACTGGGCATTGAATTCAGAAGCGAGTGGAATTACCCATAAGGGAGATCTAATGGCATCCCGGGGGGAAAGAAAAAAAAAATCTGCTGCTTTCTCAGTTGCTAAAGCGGACCAAACGGGAGTCCATACTAGTGGTGCCTTATTAGCTAGGAGAGTATGGTTCTCGGATTTCCGCAAATTACTCACAGCCGATCCTTGACCACTTCCGCCGCGTCCGGACCTGTTACAACAGGGTCCGTTTCTTCACCCCGATTTAGCGCGGCTGCGTTTGATGGGGTGGCTGTTGTTACTGCCCTTAAAAAGAGAGGGCGTTCCAGAATCTGTTCTACTAGCCATGTTACGTGCCAGGAAGCCAGTTATGGCGGCTCATTATCACAAGATTTAGCTATATAGGTTGGTAGGAAGCTCGGACGTTTCCGACATCATCTAGTCCGTTTTATATTTTTTACAGACTGGGTTAGGTGGAGGACTACGTTTCTACACTTAAAGTGCAGGTTTTTGCCTTGTCAAATTTGCCTTCAAAGGCATTTGGCTCTTTTGCCGATTGTATACAGCTTCCTGCAAAGGTGTCCTCAGAGTGCAACCTCCATTTATACCACCTACAGCGCCATGGGACTTGAATCTGAGTTTAGTTTTTGTCTTTTAAGTCTTAAGTTTTTCACTTGGAAAACAGTTTCTCGTAGCCTTAGTAAGGCGTGTCTTTAGACTTGGGTGCCTTGTCATGCAAGCCACCGTATCTTGTGCTCATAGGGTGGAACTTCGCACAAATTCCTTTTTTCTCACCAAAAGATGTTACGCATCACTTAATCGTAGTTCCTGGGTTATCAGTAGGTTCAGGAACTACAGTTACTTTAGAGGTGGTATGCGCATTACGCGTTTATGTAGCCCAAACATTAACTGTAAGTAGAACAGACACATTGTTTGTTCTCTATAATGTAGTTAAGATGGCTTGGCCAGTTTCCAAGCAGACCTTATGTCATACGTCAGGATTAGCTTCATCATAGGCTATAACCGCCGACATCGGTGTCAGGCCATTGCACACGTTCTGGAGAACGTCATGGGCAGGCTACAAACGCCTACATCAGTGTCCGACTATTCCACACGTTCCTTGGGAACGTCATAGGCAGCAGGTCATGGACCTTCTAAGAAACAACTTAGACAAGCTGCTATAGGGTCATAGGTGCATGACCATCAGTGCACACGTTTATGCCTTTTACAGGTTTACTACGGTTACGGCATCAGCATCTAGCTTTAGCCGCCTAGTGTTACAGGTGCCAGACTGCTCTCCCGCCCACGGGGGAAGCTTTGGTACGTCCCAAGAGTACTCCAGTGACCCCTAGTGGATGAAAATGAAAATAGGATTTTGGTACTTACCAGGTAAATCCTTTTCTTTGAATCCATAGGGGGCACTGGACGCCCACCCAGAGCAGTTTTACCTGTCTTGTGGTAAGCTCAGTGGATCTTATAGGAACACTTTATCACCAATGGATACGAAGTTACGGTGATTAGGGTGTCAACTGCTTAGTGGTCAGTTACGTTATGTCAACTTTAGGGTTGACAGTTGTAAGTCAACCCTAATGTGTCAACTTTACTGTTGACCGTTATATTATAAGGTTATATGTAATTCTCTATGGTTCATCCTCTCTATCGTTCCTGTTCGGCTCAGTAAAAATACTGAACTCGCTATGGGAGTATGGTGGGGGTAACCAGTTACTAATTTAAATATTTAAATGTGCCATTCCCGGCTACGCCCGGACCATATCCCAAGAGTACTCCAATGCCCCCTATGGATTCAAAGAAAAGGATTTACCTGGTAAATACCAAAATCCTATTTTCTCTTACGTCCTAGAGGATGCTAGGGTCCATATTAGTACCATGGGTATGTACCAAAGCTCCCAGTATGGGAGGGAGAGAAACTTGATATCGGCCTCCTGTAGAGTCTCAAACCAAGCTGATTGCAGGAACTGCAACACCACATCAAGATCCCAGGGAGCCGTTGGTGCCACAAAGGGATGCTGAATGTGCCGAACCCCTTTCAAAAATGTCTGAACCTCCGGGAGGACAGCTAATTGTTTTTGGAAGAAGATGGACAAAGCAGAGATCTGGAACTTGATGGAGCCCAATCTCAGTACCATATCCACACCTGCTTGCAGGAAAAGGAGAAAATGTCCAAGTTGAAACTCCACCGCAGGAAATTTCTTGGACTCACACCAAGAAACATATTTTTTCCAAATGCGATGGTAATGTTTAGACGTTACCACCTTCCTAGCCTGTATCAGGGTAGGAATGACCTCACTCGGGATACCCTTCCGAGCTTAAGAGCTGGCGTTCAACCGCCATGCCGTCAAACGTAGCCATGGTAAGGCTTGATAAGCGAACAGCCCCTGCAGTAGCAGATCCTTCCGAAGAGGTAAGGGCCTTGGATCCTCCAGCAGAAGATCCAGCATGTCCGCGTACCAAGCCCTCCTTGGTCAGTACGGAGCAATGAGGATTGCCAGAACCTTTGTTCTTCTTACCAGTCGAAGAACCTTTGGTATCAGAGGAAGTGGAGGGAACACATACACTGACGTGAACACCCACGGTGTTACCAGTGCGTCCACCGCCACTGCCTGAGGGTCTCGACCTGGAACAGTACCTCCGCAGATTCTTGTTGAGGCGGGAGGCCATCATGTCTATGTGAGGAACCCCCCACCAACCAGTTACCTCCCCGAATACCTCCGGATGGAGGTCCCACTCTCCTGGATGGAGATCGTGTCTGCTGAGGAAGTCTGCTTCCCAGTTGTCTACACCTGGAATGAAGATTGCGAACATCGCTACCGCGTGCCTTTCTTCCCAGAGGAGGATTCTTGACACCTCTGACATGGCAGCCCTGCTCTTCGTTCCGCCTTGTCGGTTTATGTAGGCCACTGTGGTCACATTGTCCGACTGCACCTGAACAGCCCGATCCTGTATAAGGCGTGCTGCTTGCAGAAGGCCGTTGTACACTGGTCTTAGTTCCAGAATGTTTATCGGGAGAAGGGATTCTTGATCCGACCACCTGTGGTTAGAAGGATCCAATACTGAACTCCGAACCTTCGGCCTTCCAGAAGGTGTGGTAGTTGTAGCCACCAGAGGAGCGAAATCCTGACTTTTGGTGACAGACCTATCCTCTGGTGCATGTGTAGGTGAGATCCCTACCATTGGTCCAAGAGATCCATCTGAATGGATTGAGCATGTAACCTTCCGTACTGTAGAGCCTCGTAGGAGGGAACCATCTTCCTCAGAAGGCGGATGCACTGATGAACCGATACCTGGGTAGGCTTTGAGACATCCCGTCAAATTGACTGAATCACCAATGCTTTCTCCACTGGCAGAAACACCCTCTGCACTTCCGTGTCTAGGATCATCCCCAGGAAAGACAGCCTCCTTGTTGGCTCCAGATGAGACTTTGGAAGGTTCGTGATCCAACCGTGCTCCTTGAGCAGATGTGTCGTGAGAGCAATGGATCGCAACAACTTCTCCCTGGACGACGCCTTGATCAGGAGATCGTACAGCTATGGAATTATATTCACCCCTTGCTTGCGAGGAGAACCATCATCTCTGCCATCACCTTGGTGAAGACCCTTGGTGCTGTGGAGAGGCCAAACGGCAGCGCCTGAAACGGATAGTGATCGTCCAACAGTGCAAACCTGAGATATGCCTGATGCGGTGACCAGATGGGAATGTGGAGGTACGCATACTTGATGTCCAGGGACACCAGGAACTCCCCCTCCGTTAGACCTGAGATGACAGCTCTCAGAGACTCCATCTTGAATTTGAACTCCCTGAGGCAGGGGTTCAGAGATTTTAAGTTCAGAATTGGCTGTACTGAACGTAACCTTTGTTCCACTGATGAGGTGGAAATGGAACAATGACCTTGGACACCACCAATTTTTGGATAGCTTCCAGAAGAATTGTTCTGTCTGCTGCCAGAGCTGGCAAGCCTGACTTGAAGAAACGGTGAGGAGGGAGATCTTGAAACTCCAACTTGTACCCTCTGGACACTATATACAGTACCCAGGGGTCCAGGCCAGACGACACCCAGACGTGGCTGAAATGCCGGAGTCTTGCCCCCACCTGTCCTTCCTCCAGGCCTAGCTGTCCACCGTCATGTGGAGGACTTTGGGGTATAAGAAGCAGGCTTCTGGTTCTGGGAACCAGTGGGAGCAGGCTTTTTTCCTTTAGCACGACCACCTCTGAAGAAGGTGATAGAAGGCTTGTTCTTTCTAGGCCTCGCGGTCCGAAAGGGCTGTGACGTGGCTGGTGTAAAAGGCTTCTTCATAGCCGGTGCAGCTGAGGGGAGAAAAGTAGACTTACCCGCGGTAGCTGTGGCAATCCACGCATCCAGCTCCTCCCCAAAGAGAGCCTGACCTGTATTTGGTAGACCCTCCACACTCTTCCTGGATTCCTCGTCCGCAGACCATTGGCGTAGCCAGAGACCCTGCGAGCCGAGTCGGACATGGAGATCCCCGCAGCCATGGAACCCAGGTCCTCCATGGAATCTACCGGGAACCCAGCAGAATCCTGAATATTGCGTAAAAATAAATCAACGTCACCTTTATCCATCGTAGTCGATTCCTCCTGCAGAGTGACTGACCACCTGGCAATAGCTTTAGAAATCCAAGCACAGGCTATAGTTGGCCGCAGTATATCCCCTGAAGCAGTGTAAATGGATTTTAGCGTAGCATCCACCTTACGATCTGTCGGGTCCTTCAACGCGGTAGATCCAGGGACTGGTAATACCACCTGTTTGGACAGCCTGGAGACAGGCGTTGACTATCGGCGGAGACTCCCACTTTTTTCTATCATCTTCTGGGAAGGTAAAAGCAACCAAGACCCTCTTAGGGATCTGGAATTCTTTGTCCGGATTTTCCCAGGCTTTTTCAAAGATAGCGTTTAATTCCTCAGATGCTGGGAAGGTGAGAGGGGGCTTTTTACTGTCTCTGAAAAAGGCCTCCTCAACCTGCTCAGGAGTTGTCAGTAATGTGTAACACATCCCTCGCGGCTTCAATCATCAACTGCACCCCCTTAGAAAGTGATGCCGTCCCCCTCGACACATCCCCGTCACAGTCTGCAGTGTCCGAATCGGTGTCCGTGTCATCCTGCATAATCTTGGCAAGTGCACGTTTGTGAGAATGTACCACAGGGGACCCCGAGGAAGCAGTATCAGACCATACAACCATAGAGGATTGCAGTGCCTGAGTTGCATGCTCAGTTCTAGCAACCCTATCTGAAATCTGAGAAATAGTCCCCCTAAGAGAGGCTAACCATTCTAGCTGGGATCTGCGCTACAACAGTGCAATCCTGATTACATGGGATGGGATCTTCCTCGGAAGATAAATCCTCTGCAGCATATGAAACAGAGTCTCTAGACATGTTTGCAAATACACACCAATCACCCCACATACACACAGGGTACTGGGCAGACAGAGTTTCTCCCCCAAGAATGGCAGAGAGACACAGAGATTGAAGCCAACCCACACACAGCGCTATTATAGGTATAGGGAGACCCTAAACCAGCGCTTAATAGGTGACAGTCTTAACACAGCTTCCCCTCCTTTCTACAACCCCCTGGTACCGTACAGATAGCTGGAGGTGCTCTGGAGGGACTGTTATTCCACTGGCAGCATGTCTGCAGGCAGGTAAATGGCGCTGAACGCTGCTGGGTCCGCTCTGAGAAGCTCCGCCCCCTTATTGGCACTGTCTTCCAGCTTCGGAGATTATACTGGCCTGAGGATTTTGTGCTGGCTGAGATCCGCAGACCCCGACAGGCATGATTCGGTCAGTGTAGGGTCAGGTGCTGGCTCAGGGCTCCCCTCACAGCACCGCGATGAGCCGTCCGGGAGCGCACTCTTACCCTTAAGCCGCCATCTTCACACTGACACCACCCCCCCCCCCCCACCCCCGCTTGTGAGGGGGGATAGTGACTCACTCGCCACACTTCAGCTATTTAAGGTGGTGGCGGCTGGCTGCTGGGGTGAGCGTTCCCCTGTGGTGGGGCACGATCTATCCCCTCTGGAGCTCAATGTCCAGTCAGCGGAGACAGTGGCTCAGACCCCGCAGGGCGGACGCTACTCCTCCCCCCCTCAGTCCCTCATTGCAGGGAGGCTCTTGCCAACAGCCTCCTGTAAAAAAAAATTAACTCTAAAATAAACTTTTTCTAAGAAAGCTCTGTAGAGCTCCCCTAGCTGTGACCGGCTCCTCCGGGCACATATTCTAAACTAAGTCTGGTAGGAGGGGCATAGAGGGAGGAGCCAGCCCACACTATTAAACTCTTAAAGTGCCAGTGGCTCCTGGTGGACCAGTCTATACACCATGGTACTAATATGGACCCCAGCATCCTCTAGGACGTAAGAGAAAGGAAAAGCGTTCAGGCAATTCTTATTGCCCCCGCCGGGCCTGGTATGCGGAGCTACTGGCCATGTGCCTCAAAGAACTCTGGCCTCTGCCGCTTCAAAAGGAACTTCTGCAAGGACCATTCGTCTATCCAGACTTACCTCGGCTACATTTGATGGCATGGCGGTTGAATGGGCGTTATTAGCCCGAAAAGGGCTTCCCTCCAAAGTTATCTCTACTGTGGTCCAGGCTTGGAAGGTGGTCACATCTAAGCATTACCACAGCATTTGGAAGAAGTATGTCTCCTGGTGTGAAGGTCGACAGTACTACACTGTAGATTTTCATCTGGGTAGGTTCTTGCTCTTCCTGCATGCAGGTGTGGATAGGGCCTTCATTTAGGCTCCATTAAGGTTCAGATCTCTGCTATTTTCTTCCAAAAACAGTTGGCTGTTATCCTGGAATTCCAGACATTTCCAAAAGTAGTCCTATGTTTTCAACCGCCCTTTGTACCACCCACGGCACTGTGGGATCTCAATTTGGTCCTGACCTTTCTGCAATCAGAGTGGTTTGAACCTTTGCATCGGGTGGACTTCAAATATTTGACTTGGAAGACTCACTTTATTGGCCTCAGCGAGGCGTGTCTCGGAATTGGGGGCCTTATCCTGTAAGAGCCTTTACCTGGTATTTCACGAGAATAGAGCGGAGCTTAGGACTCACCCGCAGTTTGTGCCTAAGGTGGTGTCGGCATTTCACATCAACCAGCCGATAGTGGTTCCTGTATTGTCTGCCACGTCCGTTTCTTCAAAATCCTCGGACGTTGTTCTGGCTCTGTAGATTTATGTTAAGAGAACAGCTAGTCTGATTCTCTTTTTGTTCGCTATAACGCTACAAAGATTGGATGTCCTGCTTCAAAGCAGTCCGTTGCTCGTTGGATACGGATGTCAATCCAACAGGCTTACTCTTCTGCAGCCTTGCCACTGCAGAGTTCTATTCAGGCCCACGCCACAAGGTCGGTGGGTTCTTCCTGGGCGGCTGCCAGTGGTGTCTCTGCTTTGCAGTTACAGTATGTCAAGCAGCTACTTGGTCTGGTTCAAACACATTTTTAAAGTTTTACAAGTTCGATACCTTAGCGACAAAGGACCTTCAGTTTTGCTGGGGTCTCCGAACTCTCCCACCCATTCTGGGAGCTTTGGGACATCCCCATGGTACTAAGACCATCCCAGTGTCTCCTAGGACGTCAGCAAAAATAGGAATTTGATACCTACCGATATTTCCTTTTCTCGTAGTCCATAGGGGATAATGGGCACCCGCCTCTGTGCTTCATTAATTTCCTGCAGGCATTGTTGTGTTTCTTAGTTGGGTCTGCTGTTGCTGTCCCTAGTTTCAAGCTGTGGTTAGCTTGGCTATCCTCTTGTTATCATTTGTGTTTTGGTTCGTTAACTTGCCACTTTTTTCTTATCTATTTCCTCCTGTCAATGTATGTCCGTCTCCTCGGGCACAGTTTTCCTAGACGGAGTCTGCAGGAGGGGCATAGAGGGGAGGAGCCAGCATACTGAAGAATTTTTAAAGTGCCATGGCTCCAATGGACCCCATCTATACCCCATGGTACTAAAGCCATCCCAGTATCCCCTACGGACTAAGAGAAAAGGAATTATATTTTCTTTTTCGTGGTCCATTGTCTCCATAGGTTTAACACTGGTATGCCTGGTGGAGACCAGGATCAGGCACCGAACAGCAAAAGCTTTCAGCCTCCCTGGATGTACTGGGCTCCTCTCCCCTCATACCCCGCCCACAGCTCAGGCTCTTCGGTTTTTGTTTGGTGCCAGCAGGTGCTGGTCACCTCTGAACGGTGGTGCTGCAGCATGCAGCCGAAGCTTTACATTTTTGAACTTTTTTTCACTTAACATTTTTTTTAGTCAGTGGGACGCCAGTGCTGATACTCCCATCACCCCCATCGGCGCCGCAAGACCACAACTTGGTCAGTGATTTTGGCAGAACATTGGCACCTTCCACTAGCAGAGGCACACAGGAGCACCCCGGACTACACCTGGAACACATGGGGGACAGGTAAGGCGGGTTCCCGCTTGCAGGACCTGCGATTGTAGCAGTCCTATGCCGCTGGTCCCGGGAGACGGATCAGTGGCGTTGATGTGAGCCCAGACCGTTGCGTTACCTTGGTACTCACTAGACCACCAGGGCATAATGTTAGCGCTGGCGACTAAATTACAGGCCAGGGAACCGGTGGTGGATGTCGGTAAAGAGATGTAGTCCTTCCCTAGCGACTCCTCCCCCAGACCGGGGCGCCATTCCACTGAGGTCTTCCCGCCCTGGGCTGCTCCTCCCTTACCCTCCTTCCTCACAGAGATGCTGGGCAACCATTACAAGAGCTCTGCAAGTCTCTGGGAACTCTGTGTTTGGTCTCCCTGTATACCTCCCCTTGGAGTCAGGTTATACACAGCATCCTAACAGCTTTCTTCATTGACTTGATATCAGTGCCCACTGCAGTTAAATTGTATTTCTGCATTGTATGTAACTTATGCTAGTACTGCTGTCTGTACTTCTTTCTTCCTGTGTACATTTTATTGCTTTCCTTGTGCTTTCTTATTACAGTAACCCTTAAATACTGGTGTGTATACTCTGTAAGGTGTGGCAGTGTATTGTATTTGTGTAGGCTCATTGTCACCTACTAGTTCAGTTACACGCTGCACATTACCATATTGTGTGTGTGTGTGTGTGTGTGTGTGTGTGTGTGTGTGTGTGTGTGTACACACCTTGCAGTTACTGTATGTCTTACAACGCAAGGCAGCTAAATAGACTGGGGCACCTACTCTGGTAGCATATAAAACCTGTAAAACAGAGGGTTTACCTCAGGATTTATTACAGGATAGTCAGTGCACAGCTTGTTTTGTACCCTTGGGCACATCAGTTCACCCAGCTCCAACACAAGAGCCTTCCATGGGCCGCTTTTTGTAATTTGCTGGCTAAAATTGCTGACCCGTATTGCAACCCCACCTGTAGCTCACTCTATGGGTCTCCCACAGCCATTGCAGCCTGTTTATCAGTCCATAACCGCCCATCCCATCCCTCCTTCCTGGTTGAACTCATTTTCTAACTCCATACAGAGTCTGGCTGCATTTTACATATTACAGGGCCAGGTGACACTGCCTACACCTACTGCCACTAAGCATACTGTACCCATATCTGATCGTGCAAAATCCACCTACTATGTCCTCCCTGAAGGACCTTCCAGATACAGTTGGATGCGTGTCTTAAATCTTTATATTCACTTAGAGAGGCCACAGCTAGACCTGCTACAGTCTGGATGGCTAAAGCCATGGAAAATTGGACTGATGCCCTTGAAAACAGTTTCACGTCTGAGCCTACCACGGAACAAGTGTCCCTAATTGCCAACATCAGAGATGCTGCCTATTACATTGGGGAAGCTGCTCTGGATACTGTTCTGTTATCCTCTAAGGCAGAGTTGGGGACCTCCGGCCCGCAGGCCGCATAAGGCACGCAAAGCCGTTTGTTCCGGCCCACCCACTGCTGTGTGTCAGCGAGACACGCCGCCGCTCAGTCCAGCGGCGGCGTGTCTCCGCTGTCAGTGCAGGGAGGAGAGCACAGCTACATGTCCGGTGTCAGCGGCGTTTACGATCTCAAACCAGACGCCAATTAGAGCCCGAGGACTGGCAGCCAATCAGGAGCGCCGCTGCTGATCTGCGAGCTCTGATTGGCTCATGGACTGACGGCTGGTTTGAGATCCTACACGCCGACCGACATAGCCGCGCTCTCCTCCCTGCCCTGACAGCTGAGACACACCGCCGGACAGAGCAGCACAGTGGGGTGGGGCGGGCACTGTGGGGAAATTTGTGGATCTGGCACTGCGGGGAAATTTGTGGATCTGGCGCTGCGGGGGCATTTGTGGATCTGGCGCTGCGGGGGCATTTGTGGATCTGGCGCTGCGGGTTCATTTGTGGATCTGGCGCTGTGGGGGCATTTGTGGATCTGGCACTGTGGGGGCTTTTGTGTATCATGTCCCAGTTTAATTGGCCACACCCATTGGCGGGCGCACTCAGTACCTCTAAGGGGCAGAACTACTGGGGGGCAGGGTAATTTTTAAGCTGATAATTTATGTATGGCCCCCGAAAGATTTTATAAATATCCAAATGGCCCTTGGTAGAAAAAAAGGTTTGCCACCCCTGCTTGTAAGGCTTCGGCTGCATTGTTTGACTCCATTCATGGAAAGTGGACTATGGGGGTAATTCTGAGTTGATCGCAGCAGGATTTTTGATAGCAATTGGGCAAAACCATGTGCTCTGCAGGGGAGGCAGATATAACATGTGCAGAGAGAGTTAGATTTGGGTGGTTTTTTTTTGTTTCGGTGCAGGGTAAATACTGGCTGCTTTATTTTTTCACTGCAATTTAAATTGCAGATTGAACACACCACACCCAAATCTAACTCTCTCTGCACATGTTATATCTGCCCCCCCTGCAGTGCACATGGTTTTGCCCAACAGCTAACAAAGTTCCTGCTGCGATCAACTCAGAATTACCCCCTATGACGCCAAGAAAGCCCTGGAAGCACTTCTAGTGAATTTCTAGTTGGACCAGAACTGGACAAGGTTGTCACTAACCTGGCAACTTCTAAAACAGCTTGCCTACACTCTGCTTCCTCTGCGCGGTTTTGGACTTTGTCCTTTCACCCAAGGTCAGACCTTTCCTAGACTGTCTCACCCCAACAAGGCGCCTAAGCCTAATACCAAGCAGGCCTGGGCAGCTAGACGTCCAACTAACAAACCAGATGCTAAGCCCACTGCCACACATGGCGTGCTGCCCCCTGTGGGACCCCAGGTATGGGAGTCCGACGACTTCAGTTCACCCATGTGTGGTGTCAGATCACAACAGATGCCAGGGTCCAAGAAGTGGTCTCTCACGGGTACGCCCTCTCCTTCCTGAAGCATCCTCCTAGATAATTCTTTCCTACCACTCCACTAGTGGACCTCAGCAAAGCACAGGCGCTTCATTTCTTACTACAATCTGGTGTTATTGTTCTTGTCTCCGTATCTCAACAGGGACAAGGGTTCTATTCTACTCTCTTTTTAGTTGAGAAACCCAATGGCTCCTACCGTCCCATTCTAAATCTAAAGTTACAGAACAAATACCTCAAGGTGCCCTGGTACCGTATGGAAACTCTCTGTTCCATTGTCCTGGATATGCGGCCTGGAGATTTTATTGTCTCCCTGGATATACAGATGCATACCACCATGTATATAGATGAAATATTCCTATTTAGGAACAAATTTCATACATGCGCTTTCAAAATTAAATTAAAATAAAACCACATAAATAACTGCACCTCCCACTCAGTGCTCTGCAGTCACTGAAAATATACAAAATAAACAATATAGAATGCAACTATACAAGGGAGCGCATATATAAAAATAAACAATTTATTATAGTATTAATATAGACACTATAGTATCTTGATAAAACAACAATGTAACCACATCAATTGACTTCAACCATTCTATGTGCCGGCACTCTGCTAAATGCTAGTGCAATCCCAATTAGAAGGACTGGGAGGGAACTTGATATTCCTAAGAATACTGTTTGTGTCCAAAAGTCCTGATTGAATATAAATCACTGTAGATTCCACATACTGTGTGATATAAATGTGGTGTGGACTGTTAGAAACAGGATGGTCTTTTTTTAATATGGAATATATTTGTCCCAGAATATAGCCAAATTAGGCAACAATGTCTCTCCACTCTTGAGCCATATAAGAATAAGTAAGCCCGACGGAGTTTTGCAGTGGTTTTCACCAGTAAATTTACATACTCCACTGTGTCCTTAATCCGGACGAATGCTGCAGAACACTACCGGACCCTATAGCACAAGGGTAACGGCAGGCAGATGGATAGCAGAGACGGGGCGGCCGTACAGGCAACTGAAGATCCCGTGCTGAGAAGGTGATGTTGCAGGCGGCAGTGGGAGTGGAGGACAGCAGATGACAGCCGCGAAGCGGACTGCAAGTCCTGGGACACGGCAAAGATGTGAGGCACTAACGGTCCGTACCAGATGTTGCAAGTTGGGAAGGCTGATCCGTCAATAATGATGTGGCTCCCACCTTAACGCGTTTCTCCGGCGTAGGGAAATGCTGGTTTCTTCAGAAGGTATAACAAATGCTCAGAAATCACCAGTATTTAATAGAGATATCCACCAATCGGAGATTCCATTTCTTGCATTATAATTAGCTGCATGCAGAAGCTCTGCAGGTGTGTATCATGCATTTGAATTTAACCATGTGGTAACATTGTACTATTACTATCTTTCTTAGGATTAAACAATAGTATATTACCTATAGCACCCTATCATCAACAGTATCTCCAATTTGCTGTCCTTCATCAGCATTTCCAGTTCCATGCCCTACTCTTTGGACTTTCTACAGCCCTCAGGGTGTTCACCAAACTTATGGCGGTGATGGCAGCTCATCTCCGATGGCAGGGCATTCTAATATTCCCTTACCTGGACGACGACCTTCTTCTGGCACATTCTGCAGAGGTAATAAGCAATCATCTCCAGGTGACGGTGTCATTCCTTCACGGATGCCTGAGCAACTGGCCTAAGTCCTCTCTCTCATCCCGTCTCAGAGGATGCTCCGTCTCAGAGCTCTGCTGAATGATCATGTGCAACACATCTTTCATCCTTGGGACAAGATTGCAGCACTGCAATTGCACATCCGCAACCTACTCCACATTAAAAGGCTCTTTATCCATTCTGCAATGCAGACTCTGAGCTCTATGGTAACCACCTTCGACATGGTGGAATACGTCCAATTTCACTCCAGGCCTCTACAACGCCTGATATTCTCCAGATGGTATGGTCTGCCCAAGCAGATCAAATATCAGACACTGATACTGCCTCAGTAGACGTCCCTCTAATGGTGGCTGCATACCTCCAATCTGGACAAGAGTCGACCATTCTGGGTTCCACACTGGACATTTCTTATCACGGACGCCAGCCTCCGGGGGTGGGGAGCTGTCATGGGAAGTCACTTATTTCAGGGCAGATGGTCTCTGACTGAGTGGGATCTTCCAATCAGAGCTTTGGAACTTTGGGCAGTGTACCGGGGCCCTCAAGTTGCTCAGGACCTTCTTCAAGGCTCTTCCTTACAAGTCCAGTCAGACAACTCCACGGCAGTGGCTTGTATAAATTGGCAGGGAGGCACTTGCGACAGCAATGCAGGAAGTAACTTGGATTTTCATCTGGACAGAACATTTTCCGGACATCTGCGATATTCATTACGGGAGTTCTCAACTGGGAAGCAGACTTCTCTTTCAGCTTCTGGTACACGAATGGGATCTTCCAGCTGTGGACCTCATGGCCTTCAGATACAACCACAAGGTGCCAGTGTATGGGGACAGGACATGAGATATGGACGCGAGCTTTGTGGATGCACTAACAGTCCCGTGGACCTTTTGTCTGGCTTATCTCTTCCCTCCAGTATCTCTCCTTCCCAGAGTACTACGCAAATTCAAATAGGAAGGGGCCCGATCATACTTGTGGCTCTGGCATGGCCCAGATGCCATTGGTTCACTGATCTCCAGTGTCTCCCCATAGTCAAGCCCTTCCCTCTTCCTCTTCAACCAGATCTTCTATCACAGGATCCCTGTCTACACCCAGACCTAGCTCGCTTGTCTTTGACAGCGTGGCTCTTGAGTCATCTCTCCTAAGGGATAAAGGGTTTTTCAGTACTATTATTGTAATTATACTTAATGCTCGCAAACCAGCATCAGCTCGCATTTATTACTGTATCTGGCACTCCTACTTTGAGTGGCGTACTCATCGCCATTATGATCCCAGGGCTTTTTGGATACCTAGACTTCTGGACTTTTTACAGACGGGCCCTCCACCTTGCTTCTCTTAAAGTTCAGGTCTATGCTCTGTCAGTTTGGTTCCAGAAGAGACTTTCTCCCTTACCAGATGTTCGCATATTCCTACAGGGGATACTCCATATACAACCTCCCTTTGTCCCTCCTGTGGCTCCTTGGGATTTGTTCTTCAGGTATTTCAACAGGACCGGACGGTCCTTCGGACTAAGCAGGGATACCTACCTAAGGTAATTTCTAAGTTCCATATCAATGAAGCAGGTCTTTCACAAGAGGCAGCTTTGTTGAATATGGTCCGTGCTCTACAGATCTACATGGACTGTACTAGTTCCATTAGAAAAACGGATTCCTTATTCATCTACTATCTATTCCACAAGCGAGCTGGCCAGCCAATAAGCAAACGTTGCCTCCGCATGACCTTCTCACAGGCTTACACGCAGGTTGATCTTGTTCAAAGTACAGTCTCTGATCTTTCTACTCGCTCTGTGGGCCCTTTGTGGGCAGCACGCTGTGGTGCGTCTGTGAACAACTATGAAAGGCTGCTACATGCTCTTCTTCCCACATGTTTCCAAGGTTCTATGCCTTTGATAAGTTTGCCTCTCAGGATGCAATCTTTGGCCGCTGTGTCCTCCTTTCGGCTTAGGAGTGTTCCCTCCTTATTATAACTGCTTGGGGACATCCCCAGTGTTAACCCTTTGGGCTTGTTAACTAAAACCTAAGAGCCTGAGCTGTGGGCGGGGTATAAGGGCAGAGGAGCCCAGTGCCTCCTGGGAGGCTCAAAGCTTTTGCTGCTTGGCACCTGATCCTGGTCTTCACCAAGCATACCAGTGTTAACTTATTCTTTGGGGTCCATGGGATCCACGGATAAGGGCGACTCTTACTTTTTTCAAGGTTGCGTTATATCATTATATGGCATATGTAAGTCATGAATCGATCAGTCATTTGTAATTGTACTGTATTTACTGGCATATTAAGGTCTAGTTTCTCTGACGTCCTAAGTGGATGCTGGGGACTCCGTCAGGACCATGGGGAATAGCGGCTCCACAGGAGACAGGGCACAAAAGTAAAAGCTTTAGGATCAGGTGGTGTGCACTGGCTCCTCCCCCCATGACCCTCCTCCAAGCCTCAGTTAGATCTTTGTGCCCGGCCGAGAAGGGTGCAATCTAGGTGGCTCTCCTAAAGAGCTGCTTAGAGTAAAAGTTTTTTAGGTTTTTTATTTTCAGTGAGTCCTGCTGGCAACAGGCTCACTGCATCGAGGGACTTAGGGGAGAAGGAGTGAACTCACCTGCGTGCAGGATGGATTGGCTTCTTAGGCTACTGGACACTAGCTCCAGAGGGACGATCACAGGTACAGCCTGGATGGGTCACCGGAGCCGCGCCGCCGACCCCCTTGCAGATGCTGAAGAGAGAAGAGGTCCAGAAATCGGCGGCTGAAGACTTCCCAGTCTTCTTAAGGTAGCGCACAGCACTGCAGCTGTGCGCCATTGCTCTCAGCACACTTCACACCAACGGTCACTGAGGGTGCAGGGCGCTTGGGGGGGCGCCCTGGGCAGCAATGAAAGTACCTATGCTGGCTAAAAATACATCACATATAGCCCCTGAGGCTATATGGATGTATTTAACCCCTCCAGGTTGTCAGAAAAACGGGAGAAGAAGCCCGCCGAAAAGGGGGCGGGGCCTATTCTCCTCAGCACACAGCGCCATTTTCCCTCACAGAACTGCTGGTGGGAAGGCTCCCAGGCTCTCCCCTGCACTGCACTACAGAAACAGGGTTAAAACAGAGAGGGGGGGCATTTTTGTGGCGATATTATTACATATTAAGATGCTATAAGGGAAAACACTTATATAAGGTTGTCCCTGTAAAATTATAGCGTTTTGGTGTGTGCTGGCAAACTCTCCCTCTGTCTCCCCAAAGGGCTAGTGGGGTCCTGTCCTCTATCAGAGCATTCCCTGTGTGTGTGCTGTGTGTCGGTACGTGTGTGTCGACATGTATGAGGACGATGTTGGTGAGGAGACGGAGCAATTGCCTGTAATGGTGATGTCACTCTCTAGGGAGTCGACACCGGAATGGATGGCTTATTTAGGGAATTACGTGATAATGTCAACAAGCTGCAAGGTCGGTTGACGACATGAGACGGCCGGCAAACCAATTAGTACCTGTCCAGGCGTCTCAAACACCGTCAGGGGCTTTAAAACGCCCATTACCTCAGTCGGTCGACACGGACACTGACTCCAGTGTCGACGGTGAAGAAACAAACGTATTTTCCATTAGGGCCACACGTTACATGTTAAGGGCAATGAAGGAGGTGTTACATATTTCTGATACTACAAGTACCACAAAAAAGGGTATTATGTGGGGTGTGAAAAAACTGCCTGTAGTTTTTCCTGAATCAGATAAATTAATTGAAGTGTGTGATGATGCGTGGGTTTCCCCCGATAGAAAATTAAAGGCGCTCACACGCTTATCAAAACAAGTGGCGTTACCGTCTCCAGATACGGCCGCCCTCAAGGAGCCAGCTAATAGGAGGCTGGAAAATATCCTAAAAAGTATATACACACATACTGGTGTTATACTGCGACCAGCGATCGCCTCAGCCTGGATGTGCAGCGCTGGGGTGGCTTGGTCGGATTCCCTGACTGAAAATATTGATACCCTTGACAGGGACAGTATTTTATTGACTATAGAGCATTTCTATATATACGAGATGCACAGAGGGATATTTGCACTCTGGCATCATGAGTAAGTGCGATGTCCATGTCTGCCAGAAGATGTTTATGGACACGACAGTGGTCAGGTGATGCAGATTCCAAACGGCACATGGAAGTATTGCCGTATAAAGGGGAGGAGTTATTTGGGGTCGGTCCATCGGACCTGGTGGCCACGGCAACAGCTGGAAAATCCACCTTTTTACCCCAAGTCACATCTCAGCAGAAAAAGACACCGTCTTTTCAGCCTCAGTCCTTTCGTCCCCATAAGGGCAAGCGGGCAAAAGGCCAGTCATATCTGCCCAGGGGTAGAGGAACGGAAGAAGACTGCAGCAGGCAGCCCCTTCCCAGGAACAGAAGCCCTCCACCGCTTCTGCCAAGTCCTCAGCATGACGCTGGGGCCGTACAAGCGGACTCAGGTGCGGTGGGGGGGGTCGTCTCAAGAGTTTCAGCGCGCAGTGGGCTCACTCGCAAGTGGACCCCTGGATCCTACAAGTAGTATCCCAGGGGTACAGATTGGAAATTCGAGACGTCTCCCCCTCGCAGGTTCCTGAAATCTGCTTTACCAACGTCTCCCTCCGACAGGGAGGCATTATTGGAAAGAATTCACAAGCTGTATTCCCAGCAGGTGATAATCAAAGTACCCCTCCTACAACAAGGAAAAGGGTATTATTCCACACTATTTGTGGTACTGAAGCCAGACGGCTCGGTGAGATCTATTCTAAATCTGAAATCTTTGAACACTTACATACAAAGGTTCAAATCAAGATGGAGTCACTCAGAGCAGTGATAGCGAACCAGGAAGAAGGGGACTATATGGTGTCCCTGGACATCAAGGATGCTTACCTCCATGTCCCAAATTGCCCTTCTCACCAAGGGTACCTCAGGTTCGTGGTACAGAACTGTCACTATCAGTTTCAGACGCTGCCGTTTGGATTGTCCACGGCACCCCGGGTCTTTACCAAGGTAATGGCCGAAATGATGATTCGTCTTTAAAGAAAAGGCGTCTTAATTATCCCTTACTTGGACGATCTCCTGATAAGGGCAAGGTCCAGAGAACAGTTGGAGGTCGGAGTAGCACTATCTCAAGTAGTTCTACGACAGCACGGGTGGATTCTAAATATTCCAAAATCGCAGCTGATTCCGACGACACGTCTGCTGTTACTAGGGATGATTCTGGACACAGTCCAGAAAAAGGTGTTTCTCCCGGAGGAGAAAGCCTGGGAGTTATCCGAGCTAGTTAGGAACCTCCTAGAACCAGGCCAAGTGTCAGTGCATCAATGCACAAGAGTCCTTGGAAAAATGGTGGCTTCTTACGAAGCGATTCCATTCGGCAGATTTCACGAAAGAATTTTTCAGTGGGATCTGCTGGACGAATGGTCCGGATCGCATCTTCAGATGCATCAGCGGATAATCCTGTCTCCAAGGACAAGGGTGTCTCTTCTGTGGTGGCTGCAGAGTGCTCATCTACTAGAGAGCAGCAGATCCGGCATTCAGGACTGGGTCCTGGTGACCACGGATGCCAGCCTGAGAGGCTGGGGAGCAGTCACACAGGGAAGAAATTTCCAAGGAGTGTGGTCAAGTCTGGAGACTTCTCTCCACATAAATATACTGGAGCTAAGGGCAATTTACAATGCTCTGAGCCTAGGAAGACCTCTGCTTCAAAGTCAACCGGTGCTGATCCAGTCGGACAACATCACGGCAGTCGCCCGCGTAAACAGACAGGGCGGCACAAGAAGCAGGAGGGCAATGGCAGCAAGGATTCTTCGCTGGGCGAAAAATCATGTGATAACACTGTTAGCGGTGTTCATTCCGGGAGTGGACAACTGGGAAGCAGACTTCCTCAGCAGGCACGACCTCCACCCGGGAGAGTGGAGACTTCATCTGGAAGTCTTCCACATGATTGTGAACCGTTGGGAAAGACCAAAGGTGGACATGATGGCGTCCCGTCTGAACAAAAAACTGGACAGGTATTGCGCCAGGTCAAGAGACCCTCAGGCAATAGCTGGGACGCTCTGGTAACACCGTGGGTGTACCAGTCGGTGTATGTGTTCCCTCCTCTGCCTCTCATACCCAAGGTACTGAGAATTATAAGAAGGAGAGGAGTAAGAACTATACTCGTGGCTCCGGATTGGCCAAGAAGGACTTGGTACCCGGAACTTCAAGAGATACTAAGAAGGGACTTGCTTCAGCAAGGATCATGTCTGTTCCAAGACTTACCGCGGCTGCGTTTGACGGCATGGCGGTTGAACGCCGGATCCTAAGGGAAAAAGGCATTCCGGAAGAGGTCATCCCTACCCTGGTCAGAGCCAGGAAGGAGGTGACCACACAACATTATCACCGCATTTGGCGAAAATATGTTGCATGGTGTGAGGCCAGGAAGGCCCCCACGGAGGAATTTCAACTCGGTCGATTCCTACATTTCCTGCAAACAGGAGTGTCTATGTGCCTCAAATTGGGGTCCATTAAGGTTCAAATTTCGGCCCTGTCGAATTTCTTCCAGAAAGAATTGGCTTCAGTTCCTAAAGTCCAGAAGTTTGTCAAGGGAGTACTGCATATACAACCCCCTTTTGTGCCTCCAGTGGCACTGTGGGATCTCAACGTAGTTCTGGGATTCCTCAAATCACATTGGTTTAAACCGCTCAAATCTGTGGATTTGAAATATCTCACATGGAAAGTGACCATGCTGTTGGCCCTGGCCTCGGCCAGGCGAGTGTCAGAATTGGCGGCTTTGTCTCACAAAAGCCCATATCTGATTGTCCATTCGGACAGGGCAGAGCTGCGGACTCGTCCCCAGTTTCTCCCTAAGGTGGTGTCAGCGTTTCACCTGAACCAGCTTATTGTGGTACCTGCGGATACTAGGGACTTGGAGGACTCCAAGTTGCTAGATGTTGTCAGGGCCCTGAAAATATAGGTTTCCAGGACGGCTGGAGTCAGGAAAACTGACTTGCTGTTATCCTGTATGCACCCAACAAACTGGGTGGTCTTGCTTCTAAGCAGACGATTGCTAGTTGGATGTGTAGTACAATTCAGCTTGCACATTCTGTGGCAGGCCTGCCACAGCCAAAATATGTAAATGCCCATTCCACAAGGAAGGTGGGCTCATCTTGGGCGGCTGCCCGAGGGGTCTCGGCTTTACAACTTTGCCGAGCTGCTACTTGGTCAGGGGCACACCCTGGCTGAGGAGGACCTGGAGTTCTCTCACTCGGTGCTGCAGAGTCATCCGCACTCTCCCGCCCGTTTGGGAGCTTTGGTATAATCCCCATGGTCCTGACGGAGTCCCCAGCATCCACTTAGGACGTCAGAGAAAATAAGAATTTACTTACCGATAATTCTATTTCTCGTAGTCCGTAGTGGATGCTGGGCGCCCATCCCAAGTGCGGATTGTCTGCAATACTTGTACATAGTTATTGTTACAAAAATCGGGTTATTATTATTGTGAGCCATCTTTTCAGAGGCTCCGCTGTTATCATGCTGTTAACTGGGTTCAGATCACAGGTTGTACAGTGTGATTGGTGTGGCTGGTATGAGTCTTACCCGGGATTCAAAATCCTTCCTTATTGTGTACGCTCGTCCGGGCACAGTATCCTAACTGAGGCTTGGAGGAGGGTCGTGGGGGGAGGAGCCAGTGCACACCACCTGATCCTAAAGCTTTTACTTTTGTGCCCTGACTCCTGCGGAGCCGCTATTCCCCATGGTCCTGACGGAGTCCCCAGCATCCACTACGGACTACGAGAAATAGAATTATCGGTAAGTAAATTCTTATTTTTACTGGCTCCCAGTGCCCAACATTATTTATACTGTAATAATATATACAGATGGGTCCATGTTTATCTTGACCTTTAATAGGATTAACGGAGACTGAGCAGTCGGACAATCCCCTGCTGTAATGACATAGGGGTACATTTACTATGCAGTGAGAAGAGTGGAGAAGTGAGCCAGTGGAGAAGTTGCCCATGGCAACCAATCAGCACTGAAGTAACACCTATAATTTGCATACTATAAAATGATAGAGCTGCTGATTGGTTGATGGGGAAATTTCTCCACTGGCTCACTTCTCCGTTCTTATCACTGCTTAGTAAATGTACCCCTTAATCCCCTGCTGTATTGTTCTCTGTATTGTATTGCAGCTGAGAACAATAGATGAAAGGTTTATGTTAATAAACCATGTTGTGCCTAGGCGCAGCAAACTAGCTAAGATAACCGTGGACCTATCTGTACTGTATTGTATTCAGGCCCAGATTTCCCACAAGGCAACCTAGGCGCCCGTCTAGGGTCCCAAGTGGCCCTTGGACTGGCCTCACAAAGAATACTGGCCTGTCCAAAATGTTCCCAAATTAACACTGCGCAACTACCGTGTAACATCATATCACGCAGACTCGCCCATACCCCCAGAGTCCTGTTGTCTGCACTGTGCTTGTTAGGTACTTGTAATATATGTGTAACATAAGGCAGTCCTGTCCACTTCCTATCTACCATAAAGTAAATCTTATTGAACTTGAAAAGAAATGGGGGGGGGGGGGGGGCACTTTCTACTTTGTGCTTATACCGACATCTATCAATTGCAGGGTTATGTACTGTAATTGGGTAGTCCGTATCTAGCTTGTGAAATTACCCTGTCACCCTAGTAATGTCTGTTATATTACGCATGCAGCCAGTGTTTGCAGTGTTAAAATGCAAATGAAAGCCCTGTGCCACACAGCCTGAAAGAGAGAAGCCCACCATAGTCTGTGTTCAGTACTAATCACCATTGTTATGTCATAGGCACTAAGCAGAGCACAGAAACGCACATTACTGTGCATGCACCCTAACCCACCACACCAGCAGCTCTTTGTGTCCACACCACAGCTCCCACTGCAGATGACACCTCGCAGTGACCTTCTAAGTGAGCCGGAACTGCGTTACGTCCATTCCATTCCATTTGGAGCCGGAACGCAGTTCCGCCTCCTACGACATAACCCAGGGAGAAGTCTGCCGCCCGCTGAGATTTTGTTACCAGTGGGCGCCAGCTTCTTGCTCTCAGTAGCCGCCAGAGGCCCGGAGCTCACTGCTGAGCTCTGGCTCAGGCAGTGTACGCTGTGCGGTGCTATGGGAGAGATGTTTCTCCCATAGATCCGAAGAGCAGGCAGCCAGGCGGAGGGCAGCAGCGGTCCGATAGCAGGAGCGGGGCTGGTGAGTATTTTTATTTTATTTTTATTTTGTGTAAGCTGTGCTACTAGGGAACACATCTACTGAAAGGGCACAATGGCTTGGGGCACAACTACAGGGTGCATAACGTCTGACTGGTGGCGTATCTATTGGGTGCATAACTGTAGGGGACATAATTACTAGGGGCATACAGTATCTGACTGGGGGCATAACTACAGGGTGCACGTCTGCTACGGGCATGTCTGTTGGCACAACTACAGGGGGCATTACTACTGACTGGGGGCAGGCCTACTGGGGAACAACTACAGAGGGCATATCTGCTGGGTGCATAACTGACTGGGGGCATGTCTACTGGGGCACAACTACATGGGGCATAATGTCTGACTGGGGGCATAACTAATGAGGTCATTGTATAGGGGATACTTCATAAGGGGCATCACTCCTCGGGACATAAGGGGCAGTATACCGGGGTCATTGTATAAGGGGCACTATTGCTGTGGGCATTTTGTATTTGGGGTGCTACTACTGTGGGCTTTGTGTATAAGGGGCACTAATGTGTGCCATAACAAGAATAAGGGACACTACTATGTGGTGTAATGTTAATAAGGTTGTGCTACTGTGAGGCAGAATGTGAATTGGGGATACTGTTGGGTGACCAGGACCCTTTTTTGCTACGTGCGCAACCCCTTTATTTCATAGGCGTGGGGGAGGGGGGAGGGGGGGGAGTTCCACTATCTCTCTAGGACCACTTTAAGCACTGCCTAGCACTCTTTTAGATCAGAATTGTTTGTTGTGTGTAAGGAGTAATGAGGAGAGGCCACACACCTTTATAGTACGAAGAGGGAAATATTTAGGGTATAAGGGTTATTTTAGTGGTTAGGCCAGAGGTTCCCAAACTGTGTGCCGTGGCTCCCTGGGGTGCCTCGGGACACTTGCAGGGGTGCCCTGGGTTGGTGGTCCAGGACCAATTCAAATTATTCATGGTCAATATAATAGGCAAAACCAGTGCTGGTGGCTGCCAGTCATAAAATATGTGGCCAAACAGAAGCAAATCTTGTCCCTCACTACACAACTGACCCTAAGGATGACCTATAAACACGATCTACTTAATGTAATATTTCTTTCTAAATTTCTCAATAAGAAATTTTTGGCCTAGGGGTCCCGTGAAAAAAATTCTGATATTCTAGGGCGCCGTGATTCAAAAAAGTTTGGAAACCACTGGGTTAGGACATTATGGATAGGGTATTAAAGCTGGTGAAATGTTTTGGGTTAGGGTTAGTTTATGGGTTTGGGTTAGGAATAGGGCATTAGGGTTTTGTAGGTTTTTAGCGGATTGGGTTCAGGATTAGGGCTAGGGGCTATGGTTAGGGTGAGGTTTGGGGTTAATTATGAGTTAGGGTGGGGATGATGTGCTTCCTGCATTGACAGATCTAAATATCTTTGTGTACATTCAGGCCCAGAGTATACAGTTTTCAAGTGCTGTGGAATAGTAGTCTCCTTTACACACTCATCCATACTCCTAGATTCTATCCAGTCCAAGAAATACAAGGTCCTGAACCAATAATCCAGAGAATGCAGCCTATCAATTCATAAGGATTTTGTAAAGTTATGTTCTTTGATAGGATGAGAAATATTTTTGGAGACAAATTGGTTTCAGCAGCTGTATGTGGGCGGTCAGTTTACTAAATGTGGCACAGTTTTCAAGTATGCTTCCAAAAGATCTAGGGCCTGATTGAGATTTGTACGCAATGCAGATGTTCATGCAACTGAAAGATTATCGCACTACACATGCACCAATATACTTTTGTGATGCCGTTCGCAATCAGGAATGAAAATATAATGCTATGAATTGTTTGAAAGAGGGGGGCCTCAAACCAGTATCTTGCCTGGTGCCCCATGAGGTCTAAATCCGGCGCTGGTTTGTGTTACACTTTCCCTTTTTAAATAATACATTTCTTAACTTTTTGTCTTTTTTTTTTTTTTTCATCTTGCAGAGATAGAGAACAAAGGGAGAGAGAGACTGCTCTTCATTCTTTTCGCTGTGGACAGTGTCCTGTTATTGTTGCCACTTCTGTGGCTGCCAGAGGACTTGATATTGAGAATGTTCTTCACGTAATAAACTTTGATATCCCAGGTGATATTGATGAGTATGTACATAGAATTGGACGTACTGGTCGCTGTGGCAATATTGGAAAAGCAATATCCTTTTTTGATAGAAGAGGGGATGATGAACAAAGAGTTGTTCGGTCACTAGTGAAAGTCTTAACAGATGTAAGTTAATAGATTAAACATTTCAATTAATGTGTTGGAATTATTTTATAGCTATATATGATATCTAAAATATTTAATCTAGATCAAGGGGTGTTGAGCATGCAGCATGCCCTGCTACAGTTTAAGCATTCCCTAATAACTGTGGCAGGGCATGTTTAGGGTGTGTAGTCCCACTCCACAACTGGAGAGCCACATGTTTGTTTCATCCACTAGGGGTCACTGGAGTACTCTTGTGATATGGACGTGGTGTTTGCAGGGATAGGCACTTTTAAATATTTAAATTAGTAACCCTCCATACTCCCAAGGTACCTCAGTGTTTTTTTGTTCCTCGCCAGAATGGCACACGTTTTGGATTGAGCTCCAATCTTTACTTAATATTTATTTTTAATACCTTCCCAGCTTACAAAGAAGCGTGGGTCCGGGATTGTGGTGCTGCTGAGTGCAGCTATGGCTTGTCGGTGCTCAGACAAGGAACCCCGCCATATACCTAATCAGTGTTGCTGATTTCAGCCTAAGGCTGCAGGAGCTGGACGACGCTTGAGCAAGAAGCCCTGTCATAGCACTCCTGGAATCTATCACATGCAACTCAGTCAGAGCTGATCTAGAAGGCCCGTCAGAGCCTCCGATTCTACTTGAGATAAGAGCAGGCGGTCCTCTGCTCTGTTGCGCCCGTGGGTTATCAGGGTGGCCAGCGCATGCTGCTGACCCGCCATGTGTGAGGGAGTTACTGTACAAAAACTCCCAGCCGCGGTTAGCTGGCCGCCCGTCACTGCTACACATCACCGCTGGCAGCCCCTGCTGACCTCAGTCATCCTTGTTGCCAGCCGCGGACAGCTGGTGTTAATATGAATTTCAGTGAAGCACATATTTCACAGAACTTAGAGTGTACCAGTGATGCATTTCTGGATTATACACACTTAAGTTAAATTTTACGGAGTCGTGCAGACTTGTATTTCATTGTATCACTGTTTGCATGATGAAAGCTGATACTAAGTCAAAGAAGCAGCTTGTCTGTGATAGTGTGTTACGTGATGATTTTTCCACTTGCAGTGTCTCTTGTTACTTCAAGTCTAAATACAGACCTCTGCCCTGATTCCCCTCGGGAGATGATGGGCGGTATAATGACTGAGTTTTCTCTAACGTCCTAAGTGGATGCTGGGGACTCCGTAAGGACCATGGGGATTAGCGGCTCCGCAGGAGACTGGGCACAACTATAAAGAAAGCTTTTAGACTACTGGTGTGCACTGGCTCCTCCCACTAAGACCCTCCTCCAGACCTCAGTTAGATTCTTGTGCCCGGCTGAGCTGGATGCACACTAGGGGCTCTTCTGAGCACCTAGAAAGAAAGTATATTTAGGTTTTTTATTTTCAGTGAGATCTGCTGGCAACAGACTCACTGCAGCGAGGGACTAAGGGGAGAAGAAGCGAACCTACCTAACAGGTGGTAGTTTGGGCTTCTTAGGCTACTGGACACCATTAGCTCCAGAGGGATCGACCGCAGGACCCGACCTTGGTGTTCGTTCCCGGAGCCGCGCCGCCGTCCCCCTTACAGAGCCAGAAGCACGAAGAAGGTCCGGAAAATCGGCGGCAGAAGACTTCGGTCTTCACCAAGGTAGCGCACAGCACTGCAGCTGTGCGCCATTGCTCCTCATGTACACCTCACACTTCGGTCACTGATGGGTGCAGGGCGCTGGGGGGGGGGCGCCCTGAGGGCAATAAATAACACCTTGGCTGGCAAAATATACATCATATATAGTCCCAGAGGCTATATAGATGTAAAATTACCCCTGCCAGTATCACAGAAAAAGCGGGAGAAAGTCCGCCGAAAAGGGGGCGGGGCTTCTCCCTCAGCACACTGGCGCCATTTTTCCCTCACAGTTCCGCTGGAAGGAAGCTCCCTGGCTCTCCCCTGCAGTCTGAGAATACTACAGAAGGGTAAAAAAGAGAGGGGGGGCACTAAATTTAGGCGCAGTATAGATATATATATATATATGTAATATATATAAAAAAGCAGCTATAGGGAAAACACTCATTGATAGTGGGATCCCAGTGTTATATAGCGCTCTGGTGTGTGCTGGCATACTCTCTCTCTGTCTCCCCAAAGGGCTTTGTGGGGTCCTGTCCTCTGTCAGAGCATTCCCTGTGTGTTTGCGGTGTGTCGGTACGGCTGTGTCGACATGTTTGATGAGGAGGCACATGTGGAGGCGGAGAAGATGCCTGTAAATGTGATGTCACCCCCTGCGGGGTCGACACCTGAGTGGATGGTGCTGTGGAAGGAATTACGTGATAGTGTCGACTCCTTACATAAAAGGTTTGACGACATACCTAATGTGGGACAGCCGGCTTCTCAGCCTGTGCCTGCCCAGGCGTCTCAAAAACCATCAGGGGCTCTAAAACGCCCGCTACCTCAGATGGTTGACACAGATGTCGACACGGATACTGACTCCAGTGTCGACGACGAAGAGACTAATGTAACTTCCAGTAGGGCCACACGTTACATGATTGAGGCAATGAAAAATGTGTTGCACATTTCTGATGTTACCCCCGGTACCACAAAAAAGGGTATAATGTTTGGAGAGAAAAAACTACCAGTAGCTTTTCTCTGACGTCCTAGTGGATGCTGGGACTCCGTCAGGACCATGGGGATTAGCGGCTCCGCAGGAGACAGGGCACAAAAATAAAAGCTTTAGGACTAGGTGGTGTGCTCTGGCTCCTCCCCCTATGACCCTCCTCCAAGCCTCAGTTAGGTTTTTGTGCCCGTCCGAGCAGGGTGCAATCTAGGTGGCTCTCCTAAAGAGCTGCTTAGAAAAAGTTATTAGGTTTTTTATTTTCAGTGAGTCCTGCTGGCAACAGGCTCACTGCAACGAGGGACTTAGGGGAGAAGAAGTGAACTCACCTGCGTGCAGGATGGATTGGCTTCTTAGGCTACTGGACACCATTAGCTCCAGAGGGATCGAACACAGGCCCAGCCATGGAGTCCGGTCCCGGAGCCGCGCCGCCGACCCCCTTGCAGATGCCGAAAAGTGAAGAGGTCCAGAAACCGGCGGCAGAAGACTTTTCAGTCTTCATGAGGTAGCGCACAGCACTGCAGCTGTGCGCCATTGTTGTCAGCACACTTCACACCAGCGGTCACTGAGGGTGCAGGGCGCTGGGGGGGGGCGCCCTGGGCAGCAATGATAATACCTTGTTCTGGCTAAAAATACATCACATATAGCCCCTGGGGCTATATGGATGTATTTAACCCCTGCCAGGTCTCACAAACACCGGGAGAAGAGCCCGCCGAAATAGGGGGCGGGGCCTATCTCCTCAGCACACAGCGCCATTTTCCTGCACAGCTCCGCTGCGAGGAAGGCTCCCAGGACTCTCCCCTGCACTGCACTACAGAAACAGGGTAAAAAAACAGAGAGGGGGGGCACTTTTTTGGCGATATTGATATATTAAGCTGCTATAAAGGAAACAACACTTCTGTAGGGTTGTTCCTATATATTTATAGCGCTTGGGTGTGTGCTGGCAAACTCTCCCTCTGTCTCCCCAAAGGGCTAGTGGGGTCCTGTCTTCGATAAGAGCATTCCCTGTGTGTCTGCTGTGTCGGTACGTGTGTGTCGACATGTATGAGGACGATGTTGGTGTGGAGGCGGAGCAATTGCCGGTAATGGTGATGTCACCCCCTAGGGAGTCGACACCGGAATGGATGGCTTTGTTTATGGAATTACGTGATAATGTCAGCACGTTACAAAAATCAGTTGACGACATGAGACGGCCGGCAAACCAGTTGGTACCTGTCCAGGCGTCTCAGACACCGTCAGGGGCTGTAAAACGCCCTTTACCTCAGTCGGTCGACACAGACCCAGACACGGACACCGAATCTAGTGTCGACGGTGAAGAAACAAACGTATTTTCCAGTAGGGCCACACGTTATATGATCACGGCAATGAAGGAGGCTTTGCATATCTCTGATACTGCAAGTACCACAAAAAGGGGTATTATGTGGGGTCTGAAAAAACTACCTGTAGTTTTTCCTGAATCAGAGGAATTGAATGAAGTGTGTGATGAAGCGTGGGTTAACCCCGATAGAAAACTGCTAATTTCAAAGAAGTTATTGGCATTATATCCTTTCCCGCTGGGAAACACCCCCTAGGGTGGATAAGGCACTCACACGCTTATCAAAACAAGTGGCGTTACCGTCTCCTGAAACGGCCGCCCTCAAGGATCCAGCTGATAGGAGGCTGGAAACTACCCTGAAAAGTATATACACTCATACTGGTGTTATACTGCGACCAGCCATCGCCTCTGCATGGATGTGCAGTGCTGGGGTGGTTTGGTCGGATTCCCTGACTGAAAATATTGATACCCTGGATAGGGACAGTATTTTATTGACTATAGAGCAATTAAAGGATGCTTTTCTTTATATGCGAGATGCTCAGAGGGATATTTGCACTCTGGCATCGAGAGTAAGTGCGATGTCCATATCTGCCAGAAGAAGTTTATGGACGCGACAGTGGTCAGGTGATGCGGATTCCAAACGGCATATGGAAGTATTGCCGTATAAAGGGGAGGAATTATTTGGGGTCGGTCTATCGGATTTGGTGGCCACGGCAACAGCCGGGAAATCCACCTTTTTACCTCAGGTCCCCTCCCAACAGAAAAAGACACCGTCTTTTCAGCCGCAGTCCTTTCGTTCCTATAAGAACAAGCGGGCAAAAGGACAGTCATATCTGCCCCGAGGCAAAGGAAAGGGTAAGAGAGTGCACCAAGCAGCTCCCTCCCAGGAGCAGAAGCCCTCCCCGGCTTCTGCAAAGCCCTCAGCATGACGTTGGGGCTTTACAAGCGGACTCGGGCGGTGGGGGGTCGACTCAAGAATTTCAGCGCACAGTGGGCTCACTCACAGGTGGACCCCTGGATCCTGCAGGTAGTATCTCAGGGTTACAGGTTGGAATTCGAGAAGTCTCCCCCTCGCCGGTTCCTAAAGTCTGCTCTGCCAACGTCTCCCTCAGACAGGGCGACGGTATTGGAAGCCATTCACAAGCTGTATTCTCAGCAGGTGATAGTCAAGGTACCCCTCCTACAACAGGGAAAGGGGTATTATTCCACACTATTTGTGGTACCGAAGCCGGACGGCTCGGTAAGACCTATTCTAAATCTGAAATCTTTGAACCTGTACATACAAAAATTCAAGTTCAAGATGGAGTCACTCAGAGCAGTGATAGCGAATCTGGAAGAAGGGGACTTTATGGTGTCCCTGGACATCAAGGATGCTTACCTGCATGTCCCAATTTGCCCTTCACATCAAGGGTACCTCAGGTTCGTGGTGCAAAACTGTCATTATCAGTTTCAGACGCTGCCGTTTGGATTGTCCACGGCACCTCGGGTCTTTACCAAGGTAATGGCCGAAATGATGTTTCTTCTGCGAAGAAAAGGCGTATTAATTATCCCTTACTTGGACGATCTCCTGATAAGGGCAAGGTCCAGAGAACAGCTGGGGGACGTAGTAGCACTAACCCAAGTAGTGCTGCAACAGCACGGGTGGATTCTGAATTTTCCAAAATCTCAATTGACCCCGACGACACGTCTGCTGTTCCTGGGAATGATTCTGGACACGGTTCAGAAAAAGGTGTTTCTTCCGGAGGAGAAAGCCAGGGAGTTATCCGAACTTGTCAGGAACCTCCTAAAACCAGGAAAAGTGTCTGTGCATCAATGCACAAGAGTCCTGGGAAAAATGGTGGCTTCTTACGAAGCGATTCCATTCGGCAGATTCCACGCACGAACTTTTCAGTGGGATCTGCTGGACAAATGGTCCGGATCGCATCTGCAGATGCATCAGCGGATAACTTTGTCTCCACGGACAAGGGTGTCTCTTCTGTGGTGGTTGCAGAGTGCTCATCTGTTAGAGGGCCGCAGATTCGGCATACAGGACTGGGTCCTGGTGACCACGGATGCCAGTCTGAGAGGCTGGGGAGCGGTCACACAGGGAAGAAACTTCCAGGGAGTGTGGTCAAGCCTGGAGATGTCTCTTCACATAAATATACTGGAGCTAAGAGCGATTTACAATGCTCTAAGCCTGGCAAAACCCCTGCTTCAGGGTCAGCCGGTGTTGATCCAGTCGGACAACACGGCAGTCGCCCACGTAAACAGACAGGGCGGCACAAGAAGCAGGAGGGCAATGGCAGAAGCTGCAAGGATTCTTCGCTGGGCGGAAGATCATGTGATAGCACTGTCAGCAGTGTTCATTCCGGGAGTGGATAACTGGGAAGCAGACTTCCTCAGCAGGCACGACCTCCACCCGGGAGAGTGGGGACTTCATCCAGAAGTCTTTCAAATGATTGTAAACCAGTGGGAAAAACCACAGGTGGACATGATGGCATCCCGCCTAAACAAAAAGCTAGAAAAATATTGCGCCAGGTCAAGAGACCCGCAGGCGATAGCTGTGGACGCTCTGGTAACACCGTGGGTGTACCGATCGGTTTATGTGTTCCCTCCTCTTCCTCTCATACCAAAGGTACTGAGGATAATAAGCAGAAGAGGAGTAAGAACTATACTCATTGTTCCGGATTGGCCAAGATGAGCGTGGTATCCGGAACTTCAAGAAATGATGTCAGAGGACCCATGGCCTCTACCGCTCAGACAGGACCTGCTGCAGCAGGGGCCCTGTCTGTTCCAAGACTTACCGCGGCTGCGTTTGACGGCATGGCGGTTGAACACCGGATCCTGAAGGAAAAGGGCTTTCCGGAGGAAGTCATTCCTAAGCTGATAAAAGCTAGGAAAGAAGTAACCGCGAACCATTATCACCGCATATGGCGAAAATATGTTGCGTGGTGTGAGGCCAGGAAGGCCCCAACGGAAGAATTTCAGCTGGGTCGGTTCCTGCACTTCCTACAGTCAGGGGTGACTATGGGCCTTAAATTGGGTTCCATTAATGTCCAGATTTCGGCTCTATCGATTTTCTTCCAGAGAGAATTGGCTTCACTACCTGAAGTTCAGACTTTTGTTAAGGGAGTGCTGCATATTCAGCCCCCTTTTGTGCCTCCAGTGGCACCTTGGGATCTCAACGTGGTGTTGGATTTCCTAAAGTCACATTGGTTTGAGCCACTGAAAACCGTGGATTTGAAATATCTCACGTGGAAAGTGGTCATGTTGTTGGCCTTGGCTTCGGCCAGGCGTGTTTCAGAATTGGCGGCTTTGTCATGTAAAAGCCCTTATCTGATTTTCCATATGGATAGGGCAGAATTGAGGACTCGTCCCCAGTTTCTCCCCAAAGTGGTATCAGCTTTTCATATGAACCAACCTATCGTGGTGCCTGCGGCTACAAATGACTTGGAGGCTTCCAAGTTGTTGGATGTAGTCAGGGCCCTAAAAATGTATGTTTCCAGGACAGCTGGAGTCAGGAAGACTGACTCGCTCTTTATCCTGTATGCGCCCAACAAGTTGGGTGCACCTGCTTCTAAGCAGACTATTGCTCGCTGGATCTGTAGTAGGATTCAGCTTGCACATTCTGCGACTGGACTGCCGCATCCTAAATCAGTGAAAGCCCATTCCACGAGGAAAGTGGGCTTTTCTTGGGCGGCTGCACGAGGGGTCTCGGCTCTTCAACTTTGCCGAGCTGCTACTTGGTCAGGGGCAAACACGTTTGCAAAATTCTACAAATTACCAATTACCAACCATGTTACGTACTAGTAAGCCAGTTACAGCAGCTCATTATCACAGTCTTCGCACAGATCGTGGGTCGGTGGGGACTGCCTCAAATAGACATGATGGTGTCCCGTCTCAACAAAAAGCTAAAGCGGTATTGCGCCAGGTCCATGGACCCTCAGGCGGTAGCGGTAGACGCTCTAGTGACACCTTGGGTGTTCAGATCGGTCTATGTGTTCCCTCCTCTACCTTTCATACCCAAGGTGTTGAGAATAATAAGGCTAAGAGGAGTCAGAACGATCCTCATTGTTCCGGATTGGCCACGAAGGACTTGGTATCCGGATCTGCAAGAGGACGGCATGGCGGTTGAACGCCGGATCCTAGCGGAAAAAGGTATTCCGGAGGAGGTCATTCCTACTCTGATCAAGGCTGGGAAGGACGTGACATCAAAACATTATCACCGTATATGGCGAAAATATGTGTCTTGGTGTGAGGCCAGAACTGCTCCTACGGAGGAGTTCCATTTGGGCCATCTGCTTCACTTCCTGCAAACGGGAGTGATTTTGGGCCTAAAATTAGGGTCCATAAAGATCCAAATTTCGGCCTTAACCATGTTCTTCCAAAAAGAATTGGCTTCTCTTCCTGAAGTACAGACATTTGTGAAGGGGGTACTGCATATTCAGCCTCCCTTTGTACCTCCGGTGGCACCTTGGGATCTTAACGTGGTATTAAGTTTCCTCAAGTCACCTTTGTTTGAACCACTCAAGACGGTGGAATTGAAATATCTCACTTGGAAAGTGGTTATGTTATTGGCCTTGGCTTCTGCAAGGCGTGTTTCGGAATTGGTGGCTTTGTCGTATAAAAGCCCCTACCTGGTTTTTCATGTGAATAGGGCAGAATTGAGGTCTCGTCCTCACTTTCTGCCAAAGGTTGTCTCATCTTTTCATATGAACCAACCTATTGTCGTGCCTGTGGTTACGCGGGACTTGGGGGATTCAGAGTCCCTGGATGTGTTCAGGGCTTTGAAGGTTTGTGTGTCCAGAACAGCTAGGATCAGGAAGACTGAAGCTCTGTTTGTTCTGTATGCGGCCAACAAGGTTGGTACTCCTGCTTCAAAGCAGACTATTGCTAACTGGATCTGTAACACGATTCAGCAGGCGCATTCTACGGCAGGATTACCATTGCCTAAATCGGTTAAGGCCCATTCCACTAGGAAGGTGGGCTCTTCTCGGGCGGCTGCCCGAGGGGTCTCGGCATTACAGTTGTGCCGAGCTGCTACTTGGTCGGGGTAAAACACCTTCGCAAAGTTCTATACGTTTGATACCCTGGCTGAGGAGGACCTCCTGTTTGCTCAATCGGTGCTGCAGAGTCATCCGCACTCTCCCGCCCGTTTGGGAGCTTTGGTATAATCCCCATGGTCCTTACGGCGTCCCATCATCCTCAAGGACGTTAGAGAAAATAAGATTTTACTTACCGGTAAATCTATTTCTTGTAGACCGTAGAGGATGCTGGGCGCCCGTCCCAAGTGCGGACTTCTTCTGCAAGACTTGTATATAGTTATTGCTTACATAAGGGTTATGTTATAGTGTCATCGGTTCGAACCGAGTCTATGTTGTTGTTCATGCTGTTAACTGGATAGTTTATCACAGGTTATGCGGTGTGGCTGGTATGAATCTTGCCCTTAGGTTAACTAAAATCCTTTCCTCGTACTGTCCGTCTCCTCTGGGCACAGTTTCCCTAACTGAGGTCTGGAGGAGGGGCATAGAGGGAGGAGCCAGTGCACACCCAGAATCCTAAAGTCTTTCTTAAAGTGCCCCATCTTCTGCGGAGCCCGTCTATTTCCCATGGTCCTTACGGAGTCCCTAGCATCCTCTACGGACTACGAGAAATAGATTTACCGGTAAGTAAAATCTTATTTTTATCACTCCTGAAGTTAATTTCTAAATTATTCACTTGGCAGTTCAGTCAGTAGTAATCTGTTTTTTTTTTTTTCTATTTAATCCATATTGAGACACTGCTGATCCTTGTGAGTATAGAAGGTGCTGGAGCAAGGCACAATTACTCTAAAGAACTTGTTCGACTCGGACTCCTTTGCATCTATGCCCCTCCACCAGAATTACCTCTGTTTTTAATTTTGCCTACATAGATTAGGGCACTTAACAAAAATTCTAGTCTGCATCTTGTGATGTAGCGGAGCAAGAAAGGTGAAGTGTTTTGGCATGGTTCATTGCAGAACTGACCAAGAGGCTACTATGCCCAGAAGTAGTGGAGCAACAGTCTCCTACATAACCTATGGGTGATCCAGTACTGGGCATAGTACCTCAGCCACCACGTGTAGTCAATGATCCTTTCCGTGTCTGCAATTGAGGGGCATAATGTAAGAGATGCATATGCCATATCTACATGAATTTTGAGTTTCTGCTGACATCAAGTAACTTCTGCCATCTTATGTCTACTCCATTTCTAACAGATTGGCATGTGCATTAGGGCCCTCATTCCGAGTTGTTCGCTCGCAAGCTGCTTTTA
This sequence comes from Pseudophryne corroboree, assembly GCF_028390025.1. Taxonomy (NCBI): domain Eukaryota; kingdom Metazoa; phylum Chordata; class Amphibia; order Anura; family Myobatrachidae; genus Pseudophryne; species Pseudophryne corroboree. The sequence goes on from NC_086444.1 coordinate 119,305,491, forward strand.
CCAGCTTTGCACACGCTAAGCCGCCGCCTACTGGGAGTGAATCTTAGCTTATCAAAATTGTGAACGAAAGATTGGCAAAATTGCGAATAGACACTTCTTAGCAGTGTCTGAGTAGCTCCACACTTACTCGGCATCTGCGATCAGTTCAGTGCTTGTCGTTCCTGGTTTGACGTCACAAACACACCCAGCGTTCGCCAAGACACTCCTCCGTTTCTCCAGCCACTCCCGCGTTTTTCCCAGAAACTGTAGCGTTTTTTTCGCACACACCCATAAAACGGCCAGTTTCCGCCCAGAAACACCCACTTCCTGTCAATCACACTCCGATCACCAGAACAAAGAAAAAACCTCGTAATGCCGTGAGTAAAATACCTAATTGCATAGCAAATTTACTTGGTGCAGTCGCACTGCGGACATTGGGCATGCGCATTAGCGACTAATCGCTCCGTTGCGAGAAAAAAATAACGAGCAAACAACTCGGAATGACCCCCTAGGCACATGCCAATCTGTTAGAAATGGAGTAGACCTAAGAATTAGTCTCGCCAGCAGCAAAATAAAAATCCCTGTTATTATATTTCAAGACATAACTAGTTGAGAAGTAAAGTAATTTTATGGCATGTGCCTTTTTTCCACTGAGCACCTCAATTTAGAATGGGAACGTAACATGATTTTTTCTCTTACGTCCTAGAGGGTGCTTGGGTCCACATTAGTACCATGGGGTGTAGATGGGTACACCAGGAGCCATTGGCACTTTAAGAGTTTGAGAGTGTGGGCCGGCCCCTCCCTCTATGCCCCTTCTACCAGACTCAGTTTACAAATGTGTCCGGAGGAACCGGTCACAGCTAGGGCATAAATGTGCCCGGAGGAGTCGGTCACAGCTAGGGGAGCTCTACAGGGCTTCTTTAGTAGTTTATTTTTTTTTTTTTTTTTTTAGAGTTTATTATTTTACAGGGAGGCTGCTGGCAACAGCCTCCCTGCTTCGTGGGACTATGGGGGGGAGACAGCATCTCTTGCTAAAGGGGTGCAGTTGTTGATAGAGGCTATTAGAAATGTGTTGAATATTGCTGATACAACACCTGAGCAGGTTGAGGAGGCTTACTTCACTGAAAATAAGAAAGCCTCGCTAACCTTCCCTGCGTCAAAGGAATGAAATGATATTTTTGAAAAGGCTTGGGAAAACCCGGATAAAAAAATTCCAGATACCTAAAAGGGTTCTGGTGGCATTTCCTTTCCCGGTAGAGGATGGGAAAACCCGCCTATTGTTGACGTGTCAGTATCTAGAATCTCAAAAAAGGTGGTTTTACCGGTTCCAGGATCTACCGCCTTGAAAGCCGGCTGATCGTAAAATTGATAATACGCTCAAATCCATGTACACGGCTTCTGAGGCAATACTACGTCCCCCTATTGCCAGTGCTTGGATTGCCAAAGCTATAGTAAAGTGGTCAGGCACGTTACTTGAAGACTGGGATGCTATGGAGAAATGTGATGATGAATTGCTTTTACGTAACATTCGGGATTCGGCAGGATTTCTGGTAGAATCCATGAAAGACCTGGGTTCCGTGGCTGCGGGAATTTCTTCCATGTCCGTATCGGGTCGTCGAGGACTGTGGTTGCGTCAGTGGTCTGCCGACACGGAATCCAGGAGAAGTGTGGAGACCCTACCCTACACAGGTCAGGCTCTCTTTGGGGAAGCATTAGATGCGTGCATAGCTATGGCTGGTAAGTCACCTTTTTTTCCCTCAGCTACACCTGCTCCGAAGAAAACCTTTTCTTCAGCTACATCACAGCCCTTTCGGTCTACCAAGCCCAGAAAGGCCAAGCCGTCCAACACCTTATTGGGAGGTCGGCCCAAGTCCGAGAAACCTGCGACTGCAGGTTCCCAGGAACAGAAACCTGCTTCAGGTACCCCAAAGTCCTCCGCATGATGGTGGGCTGCACACCCGGAGGTGGGGCCGGTGGGAGCAAGACTCGGGCATTTCAGTCACGTTTGGGTGTCATCCGGCCTAGACCCTTTGGTGCAAGATATTGTGTCTCAGGGGTACAAGCTGGAATTTCAAAATCTCCCTCCTCACCGATTTTTCAAATCAGGCTTGTCAGCTCCGCTGGTGGATAGGACTGTCCTGCAAGACGCCGTTCAGAAGTTGGTGGAGGCACAGGTCATTGTGCCAGTAGCGCCTCATATGCAAAACAAAGGTTACTATTCACACCTTTTTGTGGTACTGAAACCGGATGGTTCGGTCAGGCCAATTCTGAACTTAAAATCACTAAACCCCTTTCTGAGGGAGTTCAAGTACAAAATGGAGTCTCCTAAGGGCAGCGATATCAGGTCTGGAGGGGGGGAATTCCTGGTATCCCTAGATATCAAGGATGCGTACCTCCACATTCCGATTTGGCTGCCGCATCAGGCTTATCTTCGATTCGCTCTGTAGGACTGTCATTTTCAGTTCAAGGCCCTGCCATTTGGCCTCTCCACAGCACCGAGGGTATTCACCAAGGTGATGGCAGAAATTATGATTCTCCTATACAGACGGGGTGTACATAATTCCATATCTGGACGATCTGCTGATAAAAGCATTGTTCAAGGAGAAGCTGTTACGGTCCATAGCTCTCACGACCCAGCTTCTCAGGGAACATGGTTGGATCCTGAATCTTCCAAAATCACATTTGGAACCAACCAGGAGGTTGTCCTTTCTGGGAATAATCCTCGACACTGAAGTGAAGAGGGTGTTTCTTCCAGAGGAACAAGCGTTGATGATACGAACAATGTTCCAGGAATGTCCTGAAGCTAACCCGGGTGTCGGTTCATCACTGCATTCGCCTTCTGGGGAAAATGGTGGCCTCTTATGAGGCCCTGCATACGGGAGGTTTCACGCTCGGTCCTTCCAACTGGATCTCCTGGCCAAGAGGTCGGGATCCCATCTACACATGCACCAGAGAATATCTTTGTCACCAAGGGCCAGGATTTCACTCCTCTGGTGGCTGCAGCTGCCTCACCTTCTGGAGGGCCGCAGGTTCGGGATTCAGGACTGGATCCTTCTAACCATGGATGCAAGTCTCTGGGGCTGGGGCGCAGTCATTCAAGGGGAAACCTTCCTAGGAAGGTTGTAAAGTCTGGAAGCCGGCCTGCCGATAAACATTCTGGAACTAAGAGCCGTCTACAACGGTCTTCTCCAAGCGGCTCATCTTTTGAGAAATCGGGCCGTTCAAGTGCAGTCGGACAATGTGACCACAGTAGAAAAAGTAAGCTGAGCGCTCAGTAAATGGTGGTGTTTAAATGATTGTCAGCAGCGACTTGGGAAGGGAATGCCAATCCCCTAAAACAAACCTATGTAAGAAAATATATACCAAGTTGCGCTCAACAATCAAATGTAAAAAACATTTATTTGGATACATAAAATGTAATAATAATTACAACATTTCTCCCGGGAGTATAGTTCACAATTCAACATAAGAATACCTATCTCTACGTCTGAATAATTAATGCTGTTCTTATGGCTGGAATAAATATTCCTGTTATTTCATAACATATAACCCCGGAGGTGTCGTTTTAAATATAACAGCAACCGTGATTAGTGACTGTTAAAAATGAATTAATAGTCTGTATTTGCATACATGTAACTCACATGTTCCATAAGAGTTCCGAACAGTCCTGAGAGTGTGTGACTAAGTATTAATTCCAATGGTCCTGGAGTGAAAAGGACCTTTGCAGCAATGAATTAACGCTCAAATGAATGATGATGTGAGCCAATGCACTGTATCGGAAACCACGAGCCGCTATATTGGTGACGGGAGGGAGAGCCCGGAGCGATGTATACAGGTGTTCATTATTGCTAACACTACTTGGAGTCTGATTCAGCCTGAGTCTGTGTAGGAAACCAGTCCTTTCATCATTGTTGCCACTGCGGCATACCACCGACCAGCCGCCGCCAGAGTGTCGATTTGTCCTCCGTATACACCGGTGACTGCAGGGAGACTCAATCTGAGCTGCCCGTGGGAGCACAGGTCAGCCGCCTTCAGTTGAGAGCCCGTCCATACCGCACCACGCAAGGTAACATCCAGTCGTTTGGACATTGCAGCCGCTTGTCCGCTCTGCACAGCCGTATTCCACCCAGCCCGGCGGTTATCAGGCACTGCTCTCCATCCTCCGTGCAAGGGTTAGCGGCTGACCTTAGCAACATCGCTCCGGGCTCTCCCTCCCGTCACCAATATAGCGGCTCGTGGTTTCCGATACAGTGCATTGGCTCACATCATCATTCATTTGAGCGTTAATTCATTGCTGCAAAGGTCCTTTTCACTCCAGGACCATTGGAATTAATACTTAGTCACACACTCTCGGGACTGTTCGGGACTCTTATGGAACATGTGAGTTACATGTATGCAAATACAGACTATTAATTCATTTTCTCTGACGTCCTAGTGGATGCTGGGAACTCCGTAAGGACCATGGGGAATAGACGGGCTCCGCAGGAGACTGGGCACTCTAAAAGAAAGATTAGGTACTATCTGGTGTGCACTGGCTCCTCCCACTATGACCCTCCTCCAGACCTCAGTTAGATCTCTGTGCCCGGCCGAGCTAGATGCACACTAGGGGCTCTCCTGAGCTCCTAGAAAGAAAGTTTATTTTAGTTTTTTTATTTTACAGTGAGACCTGCTGGCAACAGACTCACTGCATCGAGGGACTAAGGGGAGAAGAAGCGAACCTACCTGCTTGCAGCTAGCTTGGGCTTCTTAGGCTACTGGACACCATTAGCTCCAGAGGGATCGACCGCATGGAACTGGCCTTGGTGTTCGTTCCCGGAGCCGCGCCGCCGTCCCCCTTACAGAGCCAGAAGCAAGAAGAGGTCCGGAAAATCGGTGGCAGAAGACTTCGGTCTTCACCAAGGTAGCGCACAGCACTGCAGCTGTGCGCCATTGCTCCTCATGCACACTTCACACTCCGGTCACTGAGGATGCAGGGCGCTGGGGGGGGCGCCCTGGGGGCAATATATGACACCTTGGCTGGCAAATCTACATCATATATAGTCCTAGAGGCTATATAGATGTAAAATTACCCCTGCCAGTATTCCAGAAAAAGCGGGAGAAAGTCCAGTTGAAAAAGGGGCGGGGCTTCTCCCTCAGCACACTGGCGCCATTTTCTCTTCACAGCGCTGGAAGACAGCTCCCCAGGCTCTCCCCTGTAGTTTTCAGGCTCAAAGGGTTAAAAAGAGAGGGGGGGCACAAAATTTAGGCGCAATATTGTATATACAAGCAGCTATTGGGAAAAATTCACTCAATATAGTGTTAATCCCAAAATTATATAGCGCTCTGGTGTGTGCTGGCATACTCTCTCTCTGTCTCCCCAAAGGGCTGTGTGGGGTCCTGTCCTCAGTCAGAGCATTCCCTGTGTGTGTGCGGTGTGTCGGTACGGCTGTGTCGACACGTTTGATGAGGAGGCTTATGTTATGGCAGAGCAGATGCCGATAAATGTGATGTCGCCCCCTGTGGGGCCGACACCAGAGTGGATGGATAGGTGGAAGGTATAAACCGACAGTGTCAACTCTTTACATAAAAGGCTGGATGACGTAACAGCTATGGGACATTCGGCTTCTCAGCCCGCGCCTGCCCAGGCGTCTCAAAGGCCATCATTGGCTCAAAAACGACCGCTCCCTCAGATGGCAGACACAGATGTCGACACGGAGTCTGACTCCAGTGTCGACGAGGTTGAGACATATACACAATCCACTAGGAACATCCGTTACATGATCCCGGCAATAAAAAATGTGTTACACATTTCTGACATTAACCCAAGTACCACCAAAAAAGGGTTTTATGTTTGGGGAGAAAAAGCAGGCAGTGTTTTGTTCCCCCATCAAATGAGTGAATGAAGTGTGAAAAAGCGTGAGTTCCCCCGATAAGAAACTGGTAATTTCTAAAAAGTTACTGATGGCGTACCCTTTCCCGCCAGAGGATAAGTTACGCTGGGAGATATCCCCTAGGGTGGATAAGGGGCTCACACGTTTGTCAAAAAAGGTGGCACTGCCGTCTTAGGATACGGCCACTTTGAAGGTACCTGCTGATAAAAAGCAGGAGGCTATCCTGAAGTCTGTATTTACACACTCAGGTACTAGACTGAGACCTGCAGATAGTGCTGCTGCAGCGTGGTCTGTAACCCTGTCAAACAGGGATACTATTTTGCGAACATAAGACGTCGTCTTATATATGAGGGATGCACAGAGGGATATTTTGCCGGCTGGCATCCAGAATTAATGCAATGTCCATTCTGTCAGGAGGGTATTAGAGACCCGACACTAGACAGGTGATGCTGACTTTAAAAGGCACATAGAGCCTTATAAGGGTGAGGAATTGTTTGGGGATGGTCTCTGGGACCTCGTATCCACAGCAACAGCTGGGAAGAAAAAATTTTACCTCAGGTTTCCTCACAGCCTAAGAAAGCACTGTATTATCAGGTACAGTCCTTTCGGCTTCAGAAAAGCAAGCGGGTCAAAGGCGCTTCCTTTCTGCACAGAGACGAGGGAAGAGGGAAAAAGCTGCACCAGTCAGCCAGTTCCCAGAATCAAAATTCTTCCCCCGCTTCCTCTGAGTCCACCGCATGACGCGGGGGCTCCACAGGCGTAGCCAGGTACGGTGGGGGACCGCCTCAAAAATTTCAGCGATCAGTGGGCTCGCTCACAGGTGGATCCCTGGATCCTTCAAGTAGTATTTCAGGGGTACAAGCTGGAATTCGAGGCGTCTCCCCCCCGCCGTTTCCTCAAATCTGCCTTGCCGACAACTCCCTCAGGCAGGGAGGCTGTGCTAGAGGCAATTCACAAGCTGTATTCCCAGCAGGTGATAGTCAAGGTGCCCCTACTTCAACAAGGACGGGGTTACTATTCCACACTGTTTGTGGTACCGAAACCGGACGGTTTCAAGTTCAAGATGGAATCGCTCAGGGCGGTTATTGCAAGCCTGGAGGAGGGGGATTACATGGTATCCCTGGACATCAAGGATGCTTACCTACATGTCCCCATTTACCATCCTCACCAGGAGTACCTCAGATTTGTGGTACAGGATTGCCATTACCAATTCCAAACACTGCAGTTTGGACTGTCCACGGCACCGAGGGTCTTTACCAAGGTAATGGCAGAAATGATGATATTCCTTCGAAAAAAGGGAGTTTTAATTATCCCGTACTTGGACGATCTCCTTATAAAGGCGAGGTCCAGGGAGCAGTTGTTGGTCGGAGTAGCACTATCTCGGGAAGTGCTACAACAGCACGGATGGATTCTATACATTCCAAAGTCACAGCTGGTTCCTACCACACGCCTACTGTTCCTGGGGATGGTTCTGGACACAGAACAGAAAAAAGTGTTTCTCCCGCAGGAGAAAGCCAAGGAGCTGTCATCTCTAGTCGGAGACCTCCTGAAACCAAAACAGGTATCGGTGCATCACTGCACACGAGTCCTGGGAAAAATGGTAGCTTCTTACGAAGCAAAATTCCATTCGGCAGGTTCCATGCAAGAACCTTTCAGTGGGACCTCTTGGACAAGTGGTCGGGATCGCATCTTCAGATGCATCGGCTGATAACCCTGTCTCCAAGGACCAGGGTATCTCTACTGTGGTGGCTGCAGAGTGCTCATCTTCTAGAGGGCCGCAGATTCGGCATACAGGACTGGGTCCTGGTAACCACGGATGCCAGCCTTCGAGGCTGGGGGGCAGTCACACAGGGAAGAAATTTCCAAGGACTTTGGTCAAGTCAGGAGTCGTCCCTACACATAAATATTCTGGAACTGAGGGCCATTTACAATGCCCTAAGTCTGGCAAGGCCTCTGCTTCAAAACCAGCTGGTACTGATCCAATCAGACAACATCACGGCAGTCGCCCATGTAAACCGACAGGGCGGCACAAGATGCAGGATGGCGATGGCAGAAGCCACAAGGATTCTCCGATGGGCGGAAAATCACGTCTTAGCACAGTCAACAGTGTTCATTCCGGGAGTGGACAACTGGGAAGCAGACTTCCTCAGCAGACACGACCTACACCCGGGAGAGTGGGGACTTCATCCAGAAGTCTTCCAACTGTTGGTAAACCGTTGGGAAAGGCCACAGGTGGACATGATGGCGTCCCGCCTAAACAAAAAACTAGATATTGCGCCAGGTCAAGGGACCCTCAGGCAATAGCTGTGGACGCTCTAGTGACACTGTGGGTGTACCAGTCGGTTTATGTATTCCCTCCTCTGCCTCTCATACCAAAGGTACTGAGAATCATAAGAAAACGAGGAGTAAGAACGATACTCGTGGTTCCGGATGGGCCAAGAAGAGCTTGGTACCCAGAACTTCAAGAAATGATATCAGAGGACCCATGGCCTCTACCGCTCAGACAGGATCTGCTACAGCAGGGGCCCTGTCTGTTCCAAGACTTACCGTGGCTGCGTTTGACGGCATGGCGGTTGAATTCCGGATCCTAAAGGAAAAGGGCATTCCGGAAGAAGTCATTCCTACGCTGATAAAAGCCAGGAAAGAAGTAACCACAAACCATTATCACCGTATTTGGCGAAAATATGTTGCGTGGTGTGAGGCCAGGAAGGCCCCAACAGAGGAATTTCAGCTGGGTCGTTTTCTGCACTTCCTACAGTCAGGGGTGACTATGGGCCTAAAATTGGGTTCCATTAAGGTCCAGATTTCGGCTGTCGATTTTCTTCCAGAAAGAACTGGCTTCACTGCCTGGAGTTCAGACATTTGTTCAGCCCCCTTTTGTGCCTCCTGTGGCACCTTGGGATCTCAACGTGGTGTTGAGTTACGTAAAATCACATTGGTTTGAGCCACTTAAAACTGTGGATTTGAAATATCTCACGTGGAAAGTGGTCATGTTATTGGCCTTGGCTTCGGCCAGGCGTGTGTCAGAATTGGCGGCTTTGTCATGTAAAAGCCCTTATCTGATTTTCCATATGGATAGGGCAGAATTGAGGACTCGTCCCCAGTTTCTCCCTAAGGTGGTATCAGCTTTTCACTTGAACCAACCTATTGTAGTGCCTGCGGCTACTAGGGACTTGGATGATTCCAAGTTACTGGACGTAGTCAGGGCCTTAAAAATTTATATTTCCAGGACGGCTGGAGTCAGGAAAACTGACTCGCTTTTTATCCTGTAGGCACCCAACAAAATAGGTGCTCCTGCTTCTAAGCAGACTATTGCTCGCTGAATTTGTAGCACAATTCAGCTGGAGCATTCTGCGGCTGGATTGCCGCATCCTAAATCAGTAAAAGCCCATTCCACGAGGAAAGTGGGCTCATCTTGGGCGGCTGCCCGAGGGGTCTCAGATTTACAATTTTGCCGAGCTGCAACTTGGTCAGGGGCAAACACGTTTGCTAAATTCTACAAAATTGATACCCTGGCTGAGGAGGACCTTGAGTTCTCTCATTCGGTGCTGCAGAGTCATCCGCACTCTCCCGCCCGTTTGGGAGCTTTGGTATAATCCCCATGGTCCTTACGGAGTTCCCAGCATCCACTAGGACGTCAGAGAAAATAAGATTTTACTCACCGGTAAATCTATTTCTCGTAGTCCGTAGTGGATGCTGGGCGCCCATCCCAAGTGCGGATTGTCTGCAATACTTGTATATAGTTATTGCCTAACTAAAGGGTTATTGTTGAGCCATCTGTTGAGAGGCTTAGTTATATTTCATACTGTTAACTGGGTATAGTATCACGAGTTATACGGTGTGATTGGTGTGGCTGGTATGAGTCTTACCCGGGATTCAAAATCCTTCCTTATTGTGTCAGCTTTTCCGGGCACAGTATCCTAACTGAGGTCTGGAGGAGGGTCATAGTGGGAGGAGCCAGTGCACACCAGATAGTACCTAATCTTTCTTTTAGAGTGCCCAGTCTCCTGCGGAGCCCGTCTATTCCCCATGGTCCTTACGGAGTTCCCAGCATCCACTACGGACTACGAGAAATAGATTTACCGGTGAGTAAAATCTTATTTTTAACAGTCACTAATCACGGTTGCTGTTATATTTAAAACGACACCTCCGGGGTTATATGTTATGAAATAACAGGAATATTTACTCCAGCCATAAGAACAGCATTAATTATTCAGACGTAGAGATAGGTATTCTTATGTTGAATTGTGAACTATACTCCCGGGAGAAATGTTGTAATTATTATTACATTTTATGTATCCAAATAAATGTTTTTTACATTTGATTGTTGAGCGCAACTTGGTATATATTTTCTTACAATGTGACCACAGTGGCTTACAGAGGTAACAAGAATCATCCTCTGGGCAGAAAAACACGTGTTGGCGCTGTCAGCAATCTTTATTCTGGGTAGCAGACTTCCTCAGCACACATGATCTCCATCCAGGTGAGTGGGGTCTCCTTCCGGAGGTGTTTGAGGTAACATATCTTTGGGGCGTACCCCAGACCCCAGATCGACATGATGGCCTCTCGTCTCAACAAGAAGCTTTGGCGGTATTGTTCCAGGTCGAGGGACCCGCAAGCAGTGTCGGTGGATGCCCTAGTGACTCTGGGTGTTCCATTCGTTGTACGTGTTTCCTCCACTTCCACTTATCCCAAGAGTTCTAAACCTCGTAAGGAGAACAAGGGTTCAAGCGATCCTCATTGCTCCCTGATACAGGCTAGGAAAGAAGTAACGTCTAAAGATTACCATTGGATTTGTAAAAAATATGTATCTTGGTGTGAGTCCAAGAAATTTCCTGCGGTGGAGTTTCAACTGGGCAGGTTTCTCCTCTTCCTGCAAGCCGGTGTGGATATGGGCCTGAAGTTGGGATCTGTGAAGGTCCAAATTTCGGCCCTATCCTTTTTCCATCAGAAACAATTGGCTGCCCTCCCTGAGGTTCAGACCTTTTTGAAGGGAGTTCTGCACATCCAACCTCCCTTTGTACCGCCTACGGCGCCTTGCGACCTTAACGTGATGTTGCAGTTCCTCCAATTGGACTGGTTCGAGCCTCTACAGGAGGTTGAGGTAAAATTTCTTACGTGGAAGGCTGTCACGTTGTTGGCCTTAGCTTCTGCTAGACGTGTGTCGGAGTTGGGGGCTTTGTCCTGTAAAAGCCCATTCTTGATCTTCCACGAAGATGGGGCTGAACTCCGGAAGAAACTGCTGAGGTGTCCGAAGGTTGTGTCGGCATTTCAGATCAACCAATCTATTGTGATGCTAGTGGCTACTGACTCCTCAGTTTCATCAAAGTCCTTGGATGTTGTAAGGGCTCTGAAAATCTGTGTGAAGAGAACTGCTCGTCACAGAAAATCAGACTCTGTTTGTCCTGTATGATCCCAAGAAAATTGGGTGTCCTGCTTCTAAGCAGACAATCTCTCGCTGGATCAAGTTCACTATCCAGCATGCGTATTCTACGGCAGGCTTGCCGTGTCCTACGTCTGTCGAGGCCCACTCTACTCGTAAGGTGGGGTCTTCCTGGGCGGATGCCCGGGGTGTCTCGGCGTTACAACTTTGCCGAGCTGCAACTTGGTCTGGGTCGAACACGTTTGCTAAATACTACAAGTTCAATACTACTGTTCTTCATATCATCATAGGCCAATCAGTTCTGCAGGAGCCTCCGCGCTCTCCCTCCCGTTCTGGGAGTTTCGGTACATCCCCATGGTACTAATGTGAACCCCAGCATCCTATAGGACGTAAGAGAAAATAGGATTTATTTTTCATCCACTAGGGGTCACTGGAGTACTCTTGGGTTATGGACTGGGCGTAGCCGGAAATGGCACTTATTTAAATATTTAAATTAGTAACTGGCCATCCCCTCCATAATCCCATAGAGCCTTCAGTATTTTTCTGTGCCTCTAGCGGAAGGTACTGAGGACTGAATGTCCTGCGATTCTTCAAGCAAGATTATTTTTGGTTTTCTACCTGATCCCTTCCCAACTTATCAGAGAAGTTCGGGTTAGGGATCATTGGTGCTGCATTAGCAGCAGATGGTCTGCCGGCGCTCATACAAAGGGCCCCGCCAGTGACTAAAATCAGCGCAGCTGATTGCAGCCACGGGCTGCACAAGGACGCAGGACGGCGCTTACAGAAAAGTCCCGTCATGGCCTCCGCAGGTGGTGCAGGTACTGAGCGGTAGGCAGCTCTCACTGCCGCCGCTCACTTACTTACTTTTTCGATCTATTACGGTCAGCTCACGCTGCCACCCATTATGTGGGGACTGTGTGTATTTATAGACTGTAACTGTAAATGTTCCCCTGCTGCCTGCCACTTGTAAAATCCCTTGCTAATTCTTCACTTGCAGGGAGCCAGCGAGCGAACCCCGGCACTGCGCAGGCCGCTCGACGCTTCCTGGGTCACCCGGAGCCGCTGGCCGCTTGCAGGGGTAGCTAGCGAGCAGCTCCCGCCACTACCGCCGGAACGCTCGCCGCTCCCCGTCTCGCCGATCCGTCCTCCCTACCCTGGTACGGCTCTGATGGGGTGTGCGGCCGAGCTGACCGCGGACAGCTGCTGCCGCGGCCCGCTCTGGCAGCCGCTCACCAATCTCTGACGTGCAGTCGGTAAGACTTGCACTCCCCGTCTCCCGTCTGCTGAACAACGGGGGGGGAGCAGTGTGGGGGAAATCGGCAGCCATAATAAAGGCTGCACCTGCAAATAAGACTCTTCTGCAGGAGAGAGAGGGGGGGAGGAAGCCCGCCCGCAGGGAGGCCCCAATAACTAAGCTGCGTTTAGGCAGCAAAATCATCAGGAATTTTAAGCCTGTGGCCAATATCAGAGTCTCTGTTACATATACAATATAACTGTTGTGTGTGTGTGTATGTATATATATATATATATTTCTCTGACGTCCTAGTGGATGCTGGGAACTCCGTAAGGACCATGGGGAATAGCGGCTCCGCAGGAGACTGGGCACAAAAGTAAAGCTTTAGGACTACCTGGTGTGCACTGGCTCCTCCCCCTATGACCCTCCTCCAAGCCTCAGTTAGTTAGATTTTTGTGCCCGGCCGAGAAGGGTGCACACTAGGGGCTCTCCTGAGCTTCTTAGTGAAAGTTTAGTTTTAGGTTTTTTATTTTCAGTGAGACCTGCTGGCAACAGGCTCACTGCATCGAGGGACTAAGGGGAGAAGAAGCGAACCTGCCTGCTTGCAGCCAGCTTGGGCTTCTTAGGCTACTGGACACCATTAGCTCCAGAGGGACCGAACACAGGCCCAGCCTCGGAGTCCGGTCCCAGAGCCGCGCCGCCGGCCCCTTTACAGAGCCAGAAGCAAGAAGAGGTCCGGAAAAATCGGCGGCAGAAGACATCAGTCTTCAACAAGGTAGCGCACAGCACTGCAGCTGTGCGCCATTGTTACTCAGGCACACTTCACACTTCGGTCACTGAGGGTGCAGGTCGCTAGGGGGGGGCGCCCTGAGCAGCAATGTAAACACCTTGGCTGGCGAAAATACACCACATATAACCCCCAGGGCTATATGGATGTATTTTAACCCCTGCCAGAACTCAGCAAAAAGCGGGAGAAAAGGCCGCCGAGAAGGGGGCGGAGCTTATCTCCTCAGCACACGGGCGCCATTTTCCATCACAGCTCCGCTGGAAGGACGTCTCCCTGACTCTCCCCTGCAGTCCTGCACTACAGAAAAGGGTAAAAAAGAGAGGGGGGCACTAATTTGGCGCAGTTCTAATAATAACAGCAGCTATAAAGGGAAAAGCACGTTTTATAGTGGTATTCCTGTCTATATATAGCGCTCTGGTGTGTGCTGGCATACTCTCCCTCTGTCTCCCCAAAGGGCTAGTGGGGTCCTGTCCTCTATCAGAGCATTCCCTGTGTGTGTGCGGTGTGTCGGTACGATTGTGTCGACATGTTTGAGGAGGAAAATGAGATGGAGGCGGAGCAATTGCCTATTATAGAGTTGTCACCCCCTAGGGAGTCGACACCTGAGTGGCTGAGCTTATGGAAGGAATTGCGTGACAGTGTCAGTTCTTTACGAAAGACAGTTGACGACATGAGACAGCCGGCTACTCAGCTTGTGCCTGTCCAGGGGTCTCAAACGCCATCAGGGGCTTTAAAACGCCCGTTACCTCAAATGGCAGACACAGACACGGATACTGACTCCAGTGTCGATGATGAGGAGACAAACGTGACTTCCAGTAGGGCCACACGTTACATGATTGAAGCAATGAAAAATGTATTGCATATCTCTGATAATACAAGTACCACTAAAAAGGGTATTATGTTTGGTGAGAAAAAACTGCCTGTAGTTTTTCCTGTATCCGAGGAATTAAATGAAGTGTGTGATGAGGCGTGGGTTTCCCCCGATAAAAAACTGATAATTCCTAAAAGGTTATTGGCATCATACCCTTTCCCGCCAGAGGATAGGGCACGTTGGGAAACACCCCCTAGGGTGGATAAAGTGCTCACACGCTTGTCTAAACAGGTAGCACTACCCTCTCCTGATACGGCCGCCCTAAAGGAACCTGCCGATAGAAAGCAGGAGAATATCCTAAAATGTATATACACTCACACGGGTGTTATACTGCGACCAGCAATCGCCTCAGCCTGGATGTGCAGTGCGGGCGTGGCGTGGTCGGATTCCCTGACTGAAAATATTGATACCCTAGATAGGGACAGTATATTACTGACTATAGAGCATTTGAAAGATGCATTTTTATATATGCGTGATGCACAGAGGGATATTTGCCGACTGGCATCAAGAGTTAGCGCGCTGTCCATTTCTGCAAGAAGAGGTTTATGGACGCGGCAGTGGTCAGGTGATGCGGATTCTAAAAGGCACATGGAAGTATTGCCTTATAAGGGGGAGGAGTTATTTGGGGTAGGTCTATCAGACCTGGTAGCCACGGCAACTGCTGGAAAATCCACATATTTACCCCAGGTAGCTTCTCAACCTAAGAAGACGCCGTATTATCAGGCGCAGTCCTTTCGGCCCCATAAGGGCAAGCGGGCAAAAGGCGCCTCATTTCTGCCCCGTGGCAGAGGGAGAGGAAAAAGGCTGCAGCAAACAGCCAGTTCCCAGGAACAAAAGCCCTCTCCCGCCTCCGCAAAGTCCTCAGCATGACGCTGGGGCTTCACAAGCGGACTCAGGCACGGTGGGGGCCCGTCTCAAGAAGTTCAGTGCGCAGTGGGCCCACTCGCAAGTGGACCCCTGGATCCTTCAGGTGGTATCTCAGGGGTACAAATTGGAATTCGAGACGTCTCCCCCTCGCCGTTTCCTAAAGTCTGCTTTACCGACGTCTCCCTCAGACAGGGAGGCAGTATTGCAAGCCATTCACAAGCTGTATTCCCAGCAGGTGATAATCAAGGTACCCCTCCTGCAACAGGGAAAGGGGTACTATTCCACACTATTTGTGGTACCGAAGCCGGACGGCTCGGTGAGACCAATTTTAAATCTAAAATCCTTGAACACTTACATACAAAGGTTCAAATTCAAGATGGAGTCACTCAGAGCAGTGATTGCAAACCTGGAAGAAGGGGACTATATGGTCTCTCTGGACATCAAAATGATACTCCTTCGAAAGAAGGGAGTTTTAGTTATCCCTTACTTGGACGATCTCCTGATAAAGGCAAGATCCAGGGAACAGTTGGAAGCCGGGGTAGCACTATCTCAGATAGTGCTGCGGCAGCACGGTTGGATTCTCAATATTCCAAAATCGCAGCTGATCCCGACGACACGCCTTCTATTCCTAGGGATGATCCTGGACACAGTCCAGAAAAAGGTGTTTCTCCCGGAGGAGAAAGCCAGGGAGTTATCCGAGCTAGTCAGAAATCTCCTGAAACCAGGCCAAGTCTCAGTGCATCAATGCACAAGGGTCCTGGGAAAGATGGTGGCTTCTTACGAAGCAATCCCATTCGGCAGATTCCATGCAAGAACCTTCCAGTGGGATCTGCTAGACAAATGGTCCAGGTCGCATCTTCAGATGCATCAGCGGATAATCTTGTCACCAAGGACAAGGGTGTCTCTCCTGTGGTGGTTGCAGAGTGCTCATCTTCTAGAGGGCCGCAGATTCGGCATTCAGGACTGGGTCCTGGTGACCACGGATGCCAGCCTGAGAGGCTGGGGAGCAGTCACACGGAAAAAATTTCCAGGGCTTGTGGTCAAGCCTGGAGACATCACTTCACATAAATATCCTGGAGCTAAGGGCCATCTACAATGCTCTAAGCCTAGCAAGACCTCTGCTTCAAGGTCAGCCGGTGCTGATCCAGTCAGACAACATCACGGCAGTCGCCCACGTAAACAGACAGGGCGGCACAAGAAGCAGGAGGGCAATGGCAGAAGCTGCAAGGATTCTTCGCTGGGCGAAAAATCATGTGATAGCACTGTCAGCAGTGTTCATTCCGGGAGTGGACAACTGGGAAGCAGACTTCCTCAGCAGACACTACCTCCACCCGGGAGAGTGGGGACTTCACCCAGAAGTCTTCCACATGATTGTGAACCGTTGGGAAAAACCAAAGGTGGACATGATGGCGTCCCGCCTCAACAAAAAACTAGACAGGTATTGCGCCAGGTCAAGGGACCCTCAGGCAATAGCTGTGGACGCTCTGGTAACACCGTGGGTGTACCAGTCAGTGTATGTGTTCCCTCCTCTGCCTCTCATACCCAAGGTACTGAGAATCATAAGGAGGAGAGGAGTAAGGACTATACTCGTGGCTCCGGATTGGCCAAGAAGGACTTGGTACCCGGAACTTCAAGAGATGCTCACAGAGGAACCGTGGCCTCTACCTCTAAGAAGGGATCTGCTCCAGCAGGGACCCTGTCTGTTCCAAGACTTACCGCGGCTGCGTTTGACGGCATGGCGGTTGAACGCCGGATCCTGAAGGAAAAAGGCATTCCGGATGAAGTCATCCCTACCCTGATCAAAGCCAGGAAGGATGTAACCGCACAACATTATCACCGTATTTGGCGTAAATATGTTGCGTGGTGCGAGGCCAGGAAGGCCCCTACAGAGGAATTTCAACTGGGTCGTTTCCTGCATTTCCTGCAAACAGGACTGTCTATGGGCCTAAAATTAGGGTCCATTAAGGTTCAAATTTCGGCCCTGTCGATTTTCTTCCAGAAAGAACTGGCTTCAGTTCCTGAAGTTCAGACGTTTGTCAAGGGGGTACTGCATATACAACCTCCCTTTGTGCCTCCAGTGGCACCTTGGGATCTCAATGTAGTTTTGGGGTTCCTAAAATCACATTGGTTTGAACCACTCACCACTGTGGACTTAAAATATCTCACATGGAAAGTGGTAATGCTGTTGGCCCTGGCTTCAGCCAGGCGTGTCTCAGAATTGGCGGCTTTATCCTATAAAAGCCCTTACCTAATTTTTCATACGGACAGGGCAGAATTGAGGACTCCTCCTCAATTTCTCCCTAAGGTGGTTTCAGCTTTTCACATGAACCAGCCTATTGTGGTACCTGCGGCTACTAGGGACTTGGAGGACTCCAAGTTGCTGGACGTAGTCAGGGCCCTGAAAATATATGTTTCCAGGACGGCTGGAGTCAGGAAATCTGACTCGCTGTTTATCCTGTATGCACCCAACAAGCTGGGTGCTCCTGCTTCTAAGCAGACTATTGCTCGTTGGATTTGTAGTACAATTCAGCTTGCACATTCTGTGGCAGGCCTGCCACAGCCAAAATCTGTGAAAGCCCATTCCACAAGGAAGGTGGGCTCATCTTGGGCGGCTGCCCGAGGGGTCTCGGCGTTACAACTTTGCCGAGCAGCTACTTGGTCAGGGGCAAACACGTTTGCTAAATTCTACAAATTTGATACCCTGGCTGAGGAGGACCTGGAGTTCTCTCATTCGGTGCTGCAGAGTCATCCGCACTCTCCCGCCCGTTTGGGAGCTTTGGTCCTTACGGAGTTCCCAGCATCCACTAGGACATCAGAGAAAATAAGAATTTACTTACCGATAATTCTATTTCTCGTAGTCCGTAGTGGATGCTGGGCGCCCATCCCAAGTGCGGATTGTCTGCAATACTTGTACATAGTTATTGTTACAAAAATCGGGTTATTATTGTTGTGAGCCATCTTTCCAGAGGCTCCTCTGTTATCATGCTGTTAACTGGGTTCAGATCACAGGTTATACGGTGTGATTGGTGTGGCTGGTATGAGTCTTACCCGGGATTCAAAATCCTTCCTTATTGTGTACGCTCGTCCGGGCACAGTATCCTAACTGAGGCTTGGAGGAGGGTCATAGGGGGAGGAGCCAGTGCACACCAGGTAGTCCTAAAGCTTTACTTTTGTGCCCAGTCTCCTGCGGAGCCGCTATTCCCCATGGTCCTTACGGAGTTCCCAGCATCCACTACGGACTACGAGAAATAGAATTATCGGTAAGTAAATTCTTATTATATGTGTGTGTGTGTGTTTGTGTGTTTACACACTGATAGTATACAGTGCCTGTGTATATACATGTGCATGTATTAATATATATCTATGTGTTTATATTTTTATATATATATATATATATATATATATATATGGAACTTGGTGTATCAGCAATCTTGCACTAAGCAAGCACATGGCCGGACACCATTTTAACATTACTTCCTGGTTCTTCCCAGGAAGTTGCTGCCCTACAACACTCTGCCTCTAGAGGAGCCGGGGTGTTAGGAATTTTATTTTCTTGGTTTTGTACAGCACAAGATGAACACGTGTGCTGTAATGTAGATTTATACACACTTTATTTACGTGGTACTAAGTCACGGTACTGGTCTATCCTTCTGTACTTGTTTGTCCGTGTACATTAGGAGTAAGGCTAAGACATAGCAGCTTCGCTGCAGAGTCCGTCGGACAAATAAGACTGCACATACGCACTATTGCCGTTCCTCGTTGGGGGAGGCTGGCGTATATACTGACTGTGAACAATTGTTATTATTGTTTTCTAATTTGACCGTTTCAGAGATACCCGTCGCAGTGTGTCCCACAGTATACAGCAGTAGGGCTGTTTAACCTGGTTTGGGCCCGGTTTCGGCTTAACAGGGCAGTGGTTGCATGGCAAAACCGTTCACGTTTGCCCTACAAGAAGCACACCTTACGCTTCTCGATGATCACACTTGTGGATCTGCTCAATATCTAGGTACAGTTTCTGTGGACGTCAGCCAGTTTAGTTCTCGCTTTTCAGTTTCACTAGTGCGGCACGACGTGTGTGTTTTTTCGCTACGTGCTTAACAGGACGGTGTCCGTTTCTAAACGAGAATAGAAACATTACCTTACGCTGCCCACATGTTTCGTCCTGTCTTGGACAAATTCCTGAATAAATAGATTCAGGATATAGTCGTTACATCTCGGTCCTTTCGGGCCCGTGCTACAGAAACAGCCACAGGCGGGTCAGGTGGTAGTGAACGTGGTTTTCGATAACCTCTACTTGTCTGATTGTCGTCAATATACGGTTAAAGTGCTGCCACCTACTTCCACGCATCTTTAACCAGGGTTTCAGTGGCGTTTACAGCTAAGCCACTGAAAAGCCAGGGCTAGAATGAGTTTCCAGGCCATCGCCGATCGTCAGTTGTGGGCATCCACAGTTGGGGGATCCGCAATTTTTGGGTTCGCAGTTTACCAGACAAAGGTTGATTTTTTTCCACCATTGCAATTTGCAAGACGGGTCTGCCTGGGTCATAAGACGCGGTTCTGCACACCGCCATACAAGCTCTAGTAGATTGAGCACTTTGACTGCAGTCAACAACATTATTCCAGTTTGGGGTAGTTCCAAAGCTGGCTGAATCTGTCAGTCCGATACTGACCCTTCAGGTCAATCAGGGCGTCGCTTATACTACACATTCATGAATACCTGCAGTTGGTGACTACAGGTTGAAAATCACAGTGATTCTGGATTTCAACAAGAATAAGTACTTAGACGCATCAGGCCTACTTAAGTTGGCAGTAAAAACCATTCTCGTTTTCAAGCGCTACCGTTTTGGCTTCGTATGGCGCCTAGGATTGTCACAAGTAATGGCTATCGTGATAGCTCATCCCTGGAAGTGATAACAGTTCAGTGTTTTGCAGATCTGCTCATTAAAGCTCCGTCTCAAAACTTCGTCATGCAACGGCCCTTACTAACGTACAAGGGTGTCGTTCAGCATGGTTAGATTGTTAACCTAGAGATATCAAGCCTCATTCCGTAACAACGGACTCATGCATAGGGATAATTCTGTGATTACACGGATTTACCCTGCCTGAACATTCCACACAAACTGTTCGTCATCACGTACAGTTCGTACGCAAGCCATGGACGGTCTTGATCCGTTTGGCCTTTTGCCTATTGGTAAGGAGAATGACGTCTTTCGACGCACTCTACTTCGCAAGGAGTCACTCAGGTCATTTTCACCTGGAAGTTCTTGCACGCTCCTACAAGTTCATCAAATAGTACGGTTGTCTCTAAGGGCCAGAGTTTCACTACTCTAGTGGCTCCAAGTACATAATTTTACCGCAGGGACAATGTTCGGTGTCTAGAATTGGATAATTCTAAATATGAACGCGAGTCTCAGAGGTTGGGGACCTGGTGTCCCAAATGATTAACTTCACAAATCACGGAGATTTCGGTCAAATGCGCTGCGGCAAGTGGGCCACATGCTCCGTTCTCAGACTGTCCAAGTGCGGTCAGACAACACAACGGCGATCGCATACATCACCGATCAGGGACGGAATCGAAGTCGCATGACCATGCGGCAAGTTGCTCCATGTTCATTCTGGGAGTGAACAGCTGGAAGGCAGCTTATTCCAGGACACTGAGCATTGAATTCTTAAGTGTTCCAGATGTTGGTCCAGCGGTGGAGTTACCCACAGGGGTATCTATTGGCATCTCGCAAAAACAAATAAAAAAAACATCCAAGTATGTGTCCATCCCAGTATGTGTCCAGTACAAGGGCTCCGAAGGCAGCAGCTGTAGATGCTCTGATGCTCTCACGATCGCGTGGCTGTACAGCGTTGTGAATCTGTTACAACGGTTACGCTGCTTCCTCGGGTACTAAAATGGATCATACAAGACTCCATGACAGTCATACTAGTGGCGCCACATTGGCCTCGGAGGCCATGATTCTTGGATCTCCGCGAACTACTCGCAGCCGATCCTTCATCGCTCTCGCCACGTCCGGACCTGTCCCACTAGGGTCAGTTCTTTTACCCCGATTTAGCGCGGCAGCGTTTGACGGAGTGGCTGTTCAAAGCGCTCTCAAGAACGGATGGCTTTCCAGAATCTGGTATACAAACCATGTTAGGGGCTGGGAAGCCAGTACGGCAGCTCATTATCACAAGGTTTAGCGTGCCTCTATAGGTTGGTGTGACGCTCAGAAGTTTCCAACATAATTTTCAAGTTATCCCGTCTTTTAATATTTTTACAGAATGGGTTTGGTGAAGGATTATATTCTACACTCAAGGTGCAGGTCTCTGCATGTCAATTTACCTGCAAAGGTGTTTGGCTCCTTTGCCGATTGTACACACTTTCCTGCACGGTGTCCTCAGACGACCTCCATTTATACCAGCGCCATGGGATGTGATCTGGTTTTACCACCTACAGCGCCATGGGACGTGATCTGGTTTTAGGTGTTTTTTTTTTTACAGTCTTCATTTGTTGAATTCTTACAACAAGTGGATGTTACGTTTATCAATTGGTAAACACTTTTCTCTTAGCCTTAGCCTCTCAGCAAGGCGTGTTTTAACATAGGGTGGCTTGCATGACAACGCCCCAAATCTGGTGTTTTATGGTCATAGGGCGGAACTTCGCACAAATTCCGTGTTCCAGTCAAAGATCGTATAATGTCACGCATCAATTAATTAATGTAGTTCCTCGGTTATCATTATGTTCGAGAACTTAAGTTACTTTGAATGTGGTACGCGCACTACGCGTTTCTGTAACCCAAACAATTGTACGTAGAACAGACACATTGTTTTCTATAATGTAGTGAAGATGGCTTTACAAGCTAATAGGCTACAACGCCTACATCAGGGTCAGACCATTCCAAACGTTCTAGTGAACGTCATAAGCGGGCTTCAACCGCCTACATCAGTGTCAGACCATTCCATACGTTCTTTGGGAACGTCAGGAGCAGCAGGTCGTGGAGTTTCTACAAATCAGCGTAGACGAGCTGCTACATGGTCATCAGTGCATGACCATCAGTGCGCATGTTGGTGCGCTTTTACAGGTTGGCTACGTTTACGGCATCGGCATTTAACTTTGACCGTGTAGTGTTACAGGTGCCAAACAGCTCTCCCGCCCATCGGGAAACTTTGGTACGTCCCAAGAGTACTCCAGTGACCCCTAGTGGATGAAAAAGAAAATAGGATTTTGGTACTTACCAGGTAAAGCCTTTTCTTTGAATCCATAGGGGGCACTGGACGCCCACCCAGAGCAGTTTACCTGTCTTGTGGTAAGGTCTGTGGATCTTATGGTAACACTTTCACACCAATGCATTCGATGTTATGGTATCAACTGATTGTTATCAGTTCCGTTATGTGTCAACTTTAGGGTTGACCATTATATTATAATGTTATAGGTTCATATAATGTGTTATGTAATTCTCTATGGTTCATCCTCTCTCTCACTCCTGTTCGGCCCAGTAAAAATACTGAAGGCTCTATGGGATTATGGAGGGGATGGCCAGTTACTAATTTAAATATTTAAATATGTGCCGTTTCCGGCTACGCCCAGTCCATAACCCAAGAGTACTCCAGTGCCCCCTATGGATTCAAAGAAAAGGATTTACCTGGTAAGTATCAAAATCCTATTTTTGGTTACCTATGGGTAAATCCTTTTCTCGTAATCCGTAGAGTATGCTGGGCACCCGCCCAGCGCTTAGTTTTCCTGCTATCGTTATTTGGTTCAGTACAACTTTATTTTAGTTGAGTACTGCATTGTTACTTGGTAAGTAATGTTTCAGCTTTTGCTGAGTTTTCAAGCTAGGTTAGCTTGATGTGCCTTGTATGTGTTAGCTGATATGAATCTCGCCACTATCTGTGTTAAATCCGTCTCGAAGATGTCGGTCTCCTCGGGCACAGTTTCTAGACTGAGTCTGGTGGGAGGGGCATAGAGGGAGTAGCCAGCCCCCACACTCAAACTCTTAAAGTGCCAATGGCTCCTGGTGGACTCGTCTATACCCCATGGTACTAATGTGGACCCCAGCATCCTCTACGGACTACGAGAAAAGGATTTACCGGTAGGTAACCAAAATCCTATTTTCTCTAACGTCCTAGTGGATGCTGGGGACTCCGTAAGGACCATGGGGAATAGACGGGCTCCGCAGGAGACTGGGCACTCTAAAGAAAGATTTAGTACTATCTGGTGTGCACTGGCTCCTCCCTCTATGCCCCTCCTCCAGACCTCAGTTAGAATCTGTGCCCGGACAGAGCTGGGTGCTTTTAGTGAGCTCTCCTGAGCTTGCTAATAAGAAAGTATTTTAGTTAGGTTTTTTAATTTTCAGAGAGCTTCTGCTGGCAACAGACTCTCTGCTACGTGGGACTGAGGGGAGAGAAGCAAACCTACTAACTGCGGCTAGGTTGCGCTTCTTAGGCTACTGGACACCATTAGCTCCAGAGGGATCGAACACAGGACCTGACCTTGTCGTCCGTTCCCAGAGCCGCGCCGCCGTTCCCCTCGCAGAGACAGAAGCCGGCAGAAGCGGAGAAGACATCGAAATCGGCGGCAGAAGACTCCTGTCTTCACATGAGGTAGCGCACAGCACTGCAGCATTGCGCCCACACTAACCCACACACTCCGGTCACTGTAGGATGCAGGGCGCAGGGGGGGGGCGCCCTGGGCAGCAATTGATACCTCCTGGCGAAAGCTGCATATAGACAGTGGGACACTGTTATATGTATGAGCCCCCGCCATTTATTTTACCAAAAATTGCGGGACAGAAGCCCGCCGCTGAGGGGGTGGGGCCTTCTTCCTCAGCACTCACCAGCGCCATTTTCCTTCCACAGCTCCGCTGAGAGGAAGCTCCCCAGGCTCTCCCCTGCAGAATCACGGTAGAAGGGTAAAAAGAGAGGGAGGGCACATAAATTTAGGCGCATTAATCATAATACAGCAGCTACTGGGTAAACACTAAGTTACTGTGTAATCCCTGGGTTATATAGCGCTGGGGTGTGTGCTGGCATACTCTCTCTCTGTCTCTCCAAAAGGCCTTGTGGGGGTCCTGTCCTCATTTAGAGCTTCCCCTGTGTGTGTGGTGTCGGTACGCGTGTGTCGACATGTTTGACGAAGAGGGCTATGTGGAGGCAGAGCAAGTGCAGTTGACTGACGTGTCGCCGCCAACGGTGCCGACACCTGATTGGATGGATATGTGGAAGGTGTTAAATGATAATGTAAACTCCTTACATAAAAGGTTGGATAAAGCTGATACCTCGGGCCAGTCAGGGTCTCAACCCATGCCTGATCCAACAGCGCAGAGGCCCTCGGGGTCTCAAAAGCGCCCACTATCCAAAATGGTTGACACAGATGTCGACACGGATTCTGACTCCAGTGTCGACGACGATGCAAAATTGCAACCGAAAATGACAAAAGCTATACGTTACATGATTACAGCGATGAAGGATGTTTTACACATATCAGAGGTAAACCCTGTCCCTGACAAGAGGGTTTATATGTATGGGGAGAAAAAGCAAGAGGTGACTTTTCCCCCTTCACATGAGTTAAATGAGTTATGTGAAAGAGCGTGGGATTCCCCAGATAAGAAAGTCCTGATTTCCAAAAGGTTACTTATGGCGTACCCTTTCCCGCCAGAGGACAGGGTGCGCTGGGAATCCTCCCCTAGGGTAGATAAAGCTCTCACACGCTTATCTAAGAAGGTCGCCCTGCCGTTGCAGGATACGGCCACCCTAAAGGATCCTGCAGATAGAAAGCAGGAGAAAGTATCCTGAAATCTGTTTATACACATTCAGGGACTCTACTGAGGCCGGCAATTGCGTCGGCGTGGATGTGTAGTGCTGTAGCAGCGTGGACAGATAATCTGTCTGAGGAAATGGATACCTTGGACAGGGATACCATTATGCTGACCCTGGGGCATATAAAAGACACTGTCCTATATATGAGGGATGCCCAGAGGGACATTTGCCTACTGGGCTCTAGAATTAATGCAATGTCGATTTCTGCCAGGAGGGTCCTGTGGACTCCGCAGTGGATAGGTGATGCCGACTCCAAAAAACACATGGAGGTGTTACCTTACAAGGGTGAGGAATTGTTTGGGGACGGTCTCTCGGACCTGGTTTCCACAGCTACTGCTGGGAAGTCAAACTTTTTGCCATATATTCCCTCACAACCTAAGAAAGCACCGTATTACCAAATGCAGTCCTTTCGCGCACAAAGAAGCAAGAAGGTCAGAGGTGCTTCCTTTCTTGCTAGAGGCAGGGGTAGAGGAAAAAAGCTGCACCTTACAGCTAGTTCCCAGGAACAGAAGTCCTCCCTGGCTTCCACTAAATCCACTGCATGACGCTGGGGCTCCACGGGTGGAGCCAGGAGCGGTGGGGGCGCGTCTCCGTCATTTCAGCCACCAGTGGGTTCGCTCACAGGTGGATCCCTGGGCCATACAGATTGTGTCTCAGGGATAGAAGCTGGAATTCGAGGTGATGCCCCCTCAACGATACCTAAAATCGGCCCTGCCAGCTTCCCCCATAGAAAGGGAAGTAGTGGTAGCGGCAATTCACAAGCTATTTCTCCAGCAGGTGGTGGTAAAGGTTCCCCTTCTTCAACAGGGAAGGGGATACTATTCCACAATGTTTGTGGTACCGAAACCGGACGGTTCGGTCAGACCTATATTAAATTTAAAGTCCCTGAACATTTATCTGAAAAGATTCAAGTTCAAAATGGTATCGCTCAGAGTGGTTATTGCAAGGCTGGAAGAGGGGGATTTTATGGTGTCTCTGGACATCAAGGATGCTTACTTGCATGTCCCCATTTATCCGCCTCATCAGGAGTACCTCAGATTTGTGGTACAGGACTGTCATTACCAATTCCAGACGTTGCCGTTTGGGCTCTCCACTGCACCGAGAATATTTACCAAGTTATGGCAGAAATGATGGTGATCCTGAGAAAGCAAGGAGTCACAGTTATCCCATACTTGGAGGATTTCCTCATAAAGGCGAGGTCAAGGGAGCAGTTGCAGATCAGCGTAGCGCACTCTCAGGAAGTGTTGCAACAGCATGGCTGGATTCTGAATATCCCAAAGTCGCAGTTGATTCCTACGACGCGTCTGCCCTTTCTGGGCATGATTCTGGACACAGACCAGAAGAAGGTGTTTCTCCCGACGGAGAAGGCTCAAGAGCTTGTGACTTTAGTCAGAGACCTCTTAAAACCGAAACAGGTGTCGGTGCATCACTGCACGCGAGTCCTGGGAAAGATGGTGGCTTCGTACGAGGTATTCCCTTCGGCAGGTTCCATGCGAGGATCTTTCAATGGGATCTGTTGGACAAATGGTCCGGGTCGCATCTTCAGATGCATCGGCTGATCACCCTGTCCCCCAGGGCCAGGGTGTCTCTTCTGTGGTGGCTACAGAGTGCTCACCTTCTCGAGGGCCGCAGGTTTGGCATACAGGACTGGGTCCTGGTGACCACGGATGCGAGCCTCCGAGGGTGGGGGGCAGTCACTCAGGGAAGAAACTTCCAAGGGTTGTGGTCAAGTCAGGAGGCTTGTCTGCACATAAATATCCTGGAACTAAGGGCCATATTCAACGCCCTGAGTCAAGTGGAGCCCCTGCTTCGCAACCAATCGGTGCTGATTCAGTCAGACAACATCACCGCGGTGGCTCATGTAAACCGCCAGGGCGGCACAAGAAGCAGAGTCGCGATGGCGGAAGACACCAGGATTCTTCGGTGGGCGGAGAATCCTGTGCAAGCACGGTCAGCGGTGTTCATTCCGGGGGTGGACAACTAGGAAGCAGACTTCCTCAGCAGGCACGACCTTCACCCGGGAGAGTGGGGACTTCATCACGAAGTCTTCATTCAGATTACAAATCGATGGGAACTGCCACAGGTAGACATGATGGCATCCCGTCTCAACAAAAAGCTACAACGGTATTGCGCCAGGTCGAGACCCTCAGGCGATAGCTGTGGACGCCATGGTAACACCGTGGGTGTTCCAGTCGGTCTATGTGTTTCCTCCTCTTCCTCTCATACCCAAGGTGCTGAGAATCGTAAGAAGAAGAGGAGTGAGAACAATACTCATTGTTCCGGATTGGCCAAGAAGGTCTTGTACCCGGAACTGCAAGAAATGCTCAGAGGACCCATGGCCTCTGCCTCTCAGACCGGACCTGTTGCAACAGGGGCCCTGCCTGTTCCAAGACTTACCGCGGCTGCGTTTGACGGCATGGCGGTTGAACGCCGGATCATAGCGGAAAAAGGCATTCCGGAGGAAGTTATTCCTACGCTGATAAAGGCTAGGAAGGATGTGACAGCAAAGCATTATCACCGCATATGGCGAAAATATGTTGCTTGGTGTGAGGCCAGGAAGGCCCCTACAGAGAAATTCCAACTGGGCAGATTTCTGCACTTTCTACAGTCTGGAGTGACTATGGGCTTGAAGTTGGGATCCATAAAGGTCCAGATTTCGACCCTATCCATTTTCTTTCAAAAGGAACTGGCGTCTCTTCCTGAAGTTCAGACGTTTGTTAAGGGAGTGCTGCATATTAAGCCCCCTTTTGTGCCACCAGTGGCACCTTGGGATCTCAACGTGGTGTTGGGTTTCCTGAAATCCCACTGGTTTGAACCACTTAAGACCGCGGAGCTAAAGTATCTCACGTGGAAGGTGGTCATGCTATTGGCCTTAGCTTCGGCTAGACATGTGTCAGAATTGGTGGCTTTGTCATGTAAAAGCCCCTATCTGGTTTTTCATATGGACAGGGCAGAATTGCGGACTCGTCCCCATTTTCTGCCAAAGGTGGTGTCATCTTTTCATTTGAACCAACCTATTGTAGTGCCTGCGGCTACTCGTGACTTGTAGGGTTCCAGGTTACTAGATGTAGTCAGGGCTTTGAAGATTTATGTAGCCAGAACGGCTGGAGTCAGGAAAACTGACTCGCTGTTTATCCTGTATGCCCCCAACAAGTTGGGTGCTCCTGCTTCAAAGAAAACCGTTGCCCGCTGGATCTGTAACACGATTCAGCAGGCTCATTCTGCGGCTGGATTGCCGCATCCAAAATCAGTGAAAGCCCATTCCACAAGGAAGGTGGGCTCTTCTTGGGCGGCTGCCCGAGGGGTCTCGGCTTTACAGCTTTGCCGAGCTGCTACTTGGTCGGGTTCAAACACATTTGCAAAATTCTACAAGTTTGATACCCTGGCTGAGGAGTACCTTGAGTTTGCCCATTCGGTGCTGCAGAGTCATCCGCACTCTCCCGCCCGTTTGGGAGCTTTGGTATAATCCCCATGGTCCTTACGGAGTCCCCAGCATCCACTAGGACGTGAGAGAAAATAAGATTTTACTCACCGGTAAATATATTTCTCGTAGTCCGTAGTGGATGCTGGGCGCCCGTCCCTAGTGCGGACTTTCTGCAATACGTGTATATAGTTATTGCTTAATAAAGGGTTATGTTATGTTGGCATCCATTGTTGATGCCCTGTTGTTCATACTGTTGACTGGATAAGTGTATCACAAGTTATACGGAGTGATTGGTGTGGCTGGTATGAGTCTTACCCGGGATTCCAAAATTCTTTCCTTATAATGTCTGCTCTTCCGGGCACAGTTTCCTTAACTGAGGTCTGGAGGAGGGGCATAGAGGGAGGAGCCAGTGCACACCAGATAGTACTAAATCTTTCTTTAGAGTGCCCAGTCTCCTGCGGAGCCCGTCTATTCCCCATGGTCCTTACGGAGTCCCCAGCATCCACTACGGACTACGAGAAATAGATTTACCGGTGAGTAAAATCTTATTTTTTCTTCTTGAGGTTTGATTGTTTTCTGCAAACCTCAAACACCAGGGTTCTATTCAGGTTCACATTTGGGTGTTTCAGATTCTGAACAATCTTAAGAAGATGGTGAGTACTGTATTCATTCCTATGGTTTATAAACCCAAATCTAATGAGTGCCTGTCCTTTCAGCTATCTGGCATGGGAAGAGGTTTCTTTGCATAGTGTCAAAGCTCTTTCTAGAGAGGGATCTCTGACAGAGGGAAGACAGCTGTGGTCTGTAAGACATCTGATGAAACGTTTGTATGAATTGATCTCACCTTGCCCAGTTTCTACTGCAGTGGGTGTCTGAATACTGCACCAAGTCTTCGCCAGACGCAAGTGTTGGCCATATAGTGGACAGATGGTACATCTTAGACTTCACTGCGCTGTCCTCCTCTACCTGATTCCTAAATTCCCTGAGACCTTGTCAAAAGTGTAGCCATGTTGGGAGTCATGAAATACCTCAGAACAACAGGTGTCCCCTGGAGTGAAGTCTATTTATTCACTTTTAAATTCAATGGAAAAGGGGAGAGTTACTGGCTTACCTGGACTTAAAGGATGCTTACCTTACTATTCCCATAAGGGAGGTTGTCACTCCCTTCTTTGTGGTGAGGAGGAACCACTTTCAATTCCGAGCACTTCTTTTTGGCTTCCCTATAGCTCCAAGAGTTTCTCTTTTGAGTAAAAAGAATGATGGTAATTCCTTGCCTGGTCAAAGAAAGGATGTTCAACACTACTGAGAGAACACTTGCAACCATCACATGGCTGTATAGTCAATAAACAAAATTCCAGTTTAATTCCAAATCAGTGGTTGATATTCCTGGATCTCCATTTTGACACCAACTACTAGTATTTTTCGGCTGAAGAAGAAAATTCCTGGCATCCCAAATCTTTTAATCTGTCTTCCAGACTAGACACTTGCTGCTGTGGTGGTAATAAAACCTCGCAACCTCCTTTTATATGGAATTGGAATGTGGGGACTGCAGATGCCAGCCTACAGGTCTGGGGAGCAGTGACCTTATCTCTTTCAACTCTCAAGAAGTGACTATTCTTCCTATCAATGGCCAAGTTGTGGACAAGTCTCAATGCCCTAAAATGATCCCAGATCTTTTCTATTATTATTATTAGTATTATTATTATTATCCTTTAAATGGTGCCACAAGGGTTAGAGTACATAAACAAATCAAAACAGGAAAACAGCGACTTACAGTTGAAGACAATATAGGACAAGTACAGGGTAAATCAGGCATTCCCAACCACGGTCCTCAAGGCACACCAACAGTGCAGGTTTTAGTAATATCCAGGATTCAGCACAGGTGACTTAATTAGTAGCTCAGTTATTTTGATTTAACCATCTGTGCTGAAGCCTGGATATCACTAAAACCTGCACTGTTGGTGTGCCTTGAGGACCGTGGTTGGGAATGCCTGGGGTAAATAAACATAGCTATATCAGCAGATGACACTGAAATAATTATTAGATGTCAAAAAACCACTGGATTTGGTGCAGTTAAATATTAACGTAAGAAAAGGAAAAGCACATGAGGGAAGAGGTCATTGAGGAGCACACCAATGAAAATCATATCAGTCAATTTGAGGGCAGTGGCTAACAGGATCATTTGACCATGCAAGAAATTTCCAAGATCATGCATTAGCACGAATACAGTTTTGCAGCCACCATGGCAGTCTTCATCTTGAGCATGAACATTTAGGAAACACACTTCTCTGTTGCCAAACCATGCACCCAGGAGAATTGTCTTTCCATGTGGAGAAGTTTAAAACCAGTAACTGACAACTAGAGTCAGCCAGAGGTTGATGTGATGGTTTCTCAACTAAACCATAAAATGTATTGCTAATGTGCAAGAAAGCCAAGAGGTGTTTGTTTTCTTAATAGCATAAGACTGACCTAGAAGGTCCTGGTTTAGGGTCATACAAATCATGCTTTCAGTGAGTCCTTTGCTGCCGCTTGCCTCTGAAACAATCTAAATCGAATTCCCCTTTTCCTCCAGGACTTGACCTATCTCTTACTTTAGTGACTGGTTTGTTTAAGCACTGAACCTGCATAAAAAGGCTAGTCAAAACAGGTTATTGAGAGTATAACCTGGCTCAGAAGCACTCATCAAAGATTTACCATCCACCGTGTGTGTAAAGCATATCTTGCATGGTGTAAAAGAATGGTGTTTTTTCTTGGGTCTATGGTCTCCACAGGGTTAACACTGTATGTTCTGGTAGAGACAGGACTGGTACCAAACGAGCTTTGTGAGGCTCCCAGGACGCAGTGGGCTCCCCTGCCTTCATACCCCGCTCCCATGGTCAGGCAGATCAGTTTTTTTCAGTGACAGCATGGAGCTGGTCACACTGAACAAGGGCTGCGCACTGCAGCCTAAGTTTTTTATTCGCTAACATTTTACATTTTTACTGAGCTATCAGCATCTGCCAGTCCAACAGGAAGCTAGCGCTGATGCTCCAACACACCCACCAGCTGATTGTTCAAAGTGGTAGACTCCACCTACAGTGGATGCTCATGTGACACATTTAGTTGTAAGTTCGATACTTCCTGTCCCTACTTCATCCTCCCTTATGGATTTGCCGGATAGGCAGTCGAACATGTGTCTTAAGTCTATGTACTCCCTCAGAGGAGCAACGGCTAGACTGGCTACTGCTACAGCCTGGGTGGCTTAAGGCCATAGAGACTTGGGCGGACAACCTTGAACAAAGTTTCACCTCTGATCCCACCAAGGGCCAGTTGTCTCTACTCAATAAAATTAGAAACGCAGCCTATTACTTTGGGAAGGCAGCTCTGGACACAGTCCTATTTCCCTATAAGGCTTCTTCGCCGCATTGTGTGACTCCGATCTTGGAAATTAGATTCAGACGCAAAGAAGGCTAGGGAAGCCTCACCATACAAAGGCGACCTCCTGTTTGTATCAGAACTGGACAAAATTGTTAAGAAATTGGCTACCTCTAAGACAGCCTGCCTGTGTTCAGCATTATCAGCGCGACCTAGGACTTTGTCCTTAATGTCCTTTCCTCACCAAGGCAAAACAAAGGGCCAGGCATTCGCTAGCGGGTCTTGCACAGTCAAGACTTCTAAACCCGACCAAACAGGCTTGGGCTGCCAGATGTCCAACATCCAAGCCAGAGGACAAACCCTCTGTCTGATGGGGTAGTCGTCCTCCTGGGGGACTCCGGGGTTGGACGCAGACTTCAATTCGCCCACACATGGTATCCGGTCACCACAGACGTCTGGGTCCTAGAAGTGGTCTCTCACGGGTACACTCTTTCCTTCCTAATGCGTCCCCCATACAAAATTTCCCAGCTTCTCTGTCACCGGAACCAAACAAAGCACACAAGCACTGTTATCCCTGTTCACAGTCTCAGCAGGGTCAGGGGTTCTGTTCTACCCTCCTTTTTGGTTTAGAAACCAAATAGATCATACTGTCTGAAATTACTGAACAAGTACCTTAAGGTCCACAAGTTCCATATGGAAACTCTTCGGTCCACTGTCCTGGCTGTGCGACCTGGAGACTACATGGTCTCTTTGGATATTCAGGATGCGTACCTCCATGTACCTATTGCACCCTGTCATCAACAATATCTTCGCTTTACTGTTCTACAACAGCATTTCCGATTCCAGGCCCTTCCCTTCAGAATGTCTACAGCCCCCAGGGTTTTCACCAAACTTATTGCGGTGATGGCAGCCACTCTCTGGAAAAGGGGAATTTGGATATTGCCTTACCTGTACGACTTGCTTCATCTGGCGCAGTCTCCAATGGTGCTGGAAAGTCACCTACAGCAGACTGGCCTTCCTTCAGTACCATGGATGGCTAATCAGCTGGCCCTAATCCTTGATCATCCCAGAGGATGCAGCACCTGGGAGCACGGATGAACACCAGGATACAATGCATATTCCTCCCCCAGGACAAGATTTCAGCGTTGCATTTGCGCATTCTCAACCTGCTCCGCAGTCCCAGGGTCTCGGTCCATTCAGCAATGCAGACCCTAGGCTCCATGGTCTCTGTGTTTGACTTGGTGGAATATGCACAATTTCACTCCAGGCCTCTACAGCGCCTGATACTCTACGAATGGACAGGGTTACTGTCTGAAATCCCAGACCT
Organism: Pseudophryne corroboree; assembly: GCF_028390025.1. Lineage (NCBI taxonomy): Eukaryota > Metazoa > Chordata > Amphibia > Anura > Myobatrachidae > Pseudophryne > Pseudophryne corroboree. Next base: position 119,338,391 of record NC_086444.1, read on the forward strand.
TGATTCTGTCCCGCTCTATTTGGGATGTCTGTCTTGGTGGTTACACATGGCCAATTTTAGACCAGGGCCGACCGTTCTGGATCCCACACTGGTCACTCCTCACCACGGACGCCAGTCTTGGTGGATGGGGTGCTGTCATGGGCAGTGACTTCTTGCAGAGTCACTGGTCTCTGTCGGAAAGGGATCTCCCGAGTCAACATCATGGAACTTAAAGCTGTCGGACTCTTCTGATGGCCCAGGCCCTGCTCCAGGGTTCTCCAGTACAGATCCAGTCTGACAACGCCACAGCAGTAACATATATAAATCGTCAGGGTGGCAGCAATGCAGGAAGGGTCAAGGATTCTCGCCTGGGCAGAACTCCCACCTCCCGACCATATCCACAATCTTCATTCCAGAAGTCCTCAACTGGGAAGTAGACTTCCTCAGTCGAGAGGACAGTCACGCCTTGGAATGGTCTCTCCACAGAGGTCACTAGGATTCTGATGCTCGAATGGGGACTTACGAATGTCAATCTCACAGCCTCCAGACACAATCACAAGGTTCCAGTATACGGAGCCAGGACAAGAGATCCAGGAACGAACTTCGTGGACGCTCTCAAATCCCCTGGGCCTTTCATCTGGCCTATCTCTTCCCTCCAGTGTCTCTACTTTCCAGGGTCCTGCAAAGATTCAGTGAACGGCGACACGATCATACTAATGATTCCAGCATGGCGCAGACGCCATTGGTTCACAGATCGAATCAATCTCATCACAAAGCCTGACCTGCCTGTTCCGAGTACAGTATCTACTCTTTCTACACGCTCTGTGGGTCCTTCGTAGGCAGCATGCTGCAGAGCGTCTGCTGAACAGTTATGCAAGGCTGCTACATGGTCTTCTGCCAACACGTTTCTTAGGTTCTGTGCCTTTGATACTTTTGGTTCTCAGGATGCATCCTTTGGCCGCAATGTCCTCCTTTCATCTTGTGAGTGTTCCCTCCCTATAACAACTGCTTTGGTACATCCCAAGGCTGACCCCGAAGAAGAAAAGCGTGAGTTATGGTAAAATGTACCTTTGTTAACTTTCTTTGAGATTCATGGGATCTACAGGGCGCCCACCCTGATGCACCACTCTTCAATGGGTTTCCTTACAGTCACCAGTTCACTTCTCTTCTCTATGAGAGTGTGATTTTCTATGTACCATACTTTATTCTCCAGCTCCTGCTTTGGGCTTGTTAACTTAAATTTATGTGCCTGAGCTTGGGGGCAGGGTCTGAAGGCAGAGGAGCCCACTGCATCCTGGAAGCCTCACAAAGCTTTAGTGTTTGGTACCAGTCCTGGTCTCCACCGGATCAAACCCCAGTGTTAACCCTGTGAATCCCATGAACCACGAAGAAAGAATTAACGAAGGTAAGTTTTACTATAACTCTTTCTTTCCATTATTTCAAGTTGTCATATTTTCTATTTTCCAAGCTTGATGCAGGTTTCTTTTGTTTTGTTTTTTGGCCCTTTTTGCTGTGTAAGCTGGTGGATGCTTCCGAACTTCCTTCAAGGAATTTTAATTATCCAACCTCTTTATGTACCACCAGTGGCACTTTTACTTAGTTGTTGTGGCTCTGCTGATTTTTCTCAGTTGGAAAGTTGCATTTCAGCTATCCACTTTGTGAGCTAAGTGGGTGTTAGAGTTGGTGTTGTCTTGTATGCCCCCTTACGTTATAATTCACAGGAATAGGACCACTTTTTGCACCAAGCCCTCCTTTTAAAGTAGTGTTGCGCCATCACCTCTGTCATTGTCCACTGTCATCATCTTTTGTATGTGGTATGAGCACGACTGACTCGCCTTATACAGTATGACGCTTTTGCGAGAGGTTGGCTGCACAATGGTTCACAGCCACCATTCATAGTAAGCCTATACTTCCAAAGTTGTTCCAGGTCTGGTCACAGCTGATTTTGTTCTGCTTGTGAACCACTCTCTGGGTAGTGTGACATGGTGCATCAGTTGAACCATTGTGCTGGGCTGGGCTGTGGTTTCATCCTTGGTTGATACGTTAACTACATTTCTCTAGCATCCATAAGGGATATTAGGGGAAACTAGTACAATGGGGTATAGACGGGGTCTAAAGGAGCCATGGCACTTGAAATTTCTTCAACTGGGTGAGGTGGCTCCTCCCCTCTATGCCCCCTCCCACAGGCAGTTTGGAAAAAAGTACCCTAAGGAGAGGATGCACATCTCTGCAGCTCCAGAGTCTTTCTTCAATTTCATTTAAAACTTTTATTTTTTTTCGGTATGCTGTCTGGGCAACAGCATACCTGCACCATGGGAGTTAGGGGGGAAGGCCGTCACCGGCCTTTACGAGGTGCAAAGCCGCTTCTCTGCAGCAGGACCACCGTCCTGAGGGGCTGTTTGTTCATCGGGGCACTGCGCCTTGGCTGTCATAGCTTCAGCACACCGCACACCCCTAACGCTGCCTGAAGGTGACATCGGTGGTGAGTACAAACCAGGAACCCCGGTGGGGGGGTCCCAGGTTCAAAGTGCGGTTAACCACAGGCGCGGCGGGGGCTCCTGCTAAGATCCACGTGTGAAAACTGGCACTAACTTGCTTAACTAAGTACTTGTGTGAGGTTTTAAGCTTATTTGGAGACTTTGCCCGTATAAATGAGATGTATAGTTTCAGCGCCATTGGAGGGGGTGGTGTTTCCTTAGAGCAGGACCAGCGGCATTTTGGCGCCTTCCTCTGCTTACTGCAGCCACGGCAGCACACACTAAGCGCTTCCTGCCTCACAGACACGCTGGAAACTGGTACAGGGTGTAGCTAAGGGGCAGAGTAGCTTGTGTACACTACTCTGTACTCACTTTTTAGGACTGCATTTATTAGTGTTTACTGTTATATACAGAGCTGACAGTCTCACTGGGATTGTGCAGCTCCGAGTGTGCTGGTTTCTTAATCCTCTCTGTGTCTCCTCTCACATACAGTAGGGCAGGCTTGCATTAACTTTGTGTGTATGTTATTGTGTATGGGTAAACACATGCTGTGCACTGTATGTCACACAAAATTTTCTCCATTATCTAATGACTCTAACAATGTAGCCACTCTTCCCAACTTAGTGAAGAGGCTGGGGGAGAGGGTCCAGACCCCCACTAGTTAGGGTCTCTTTAGACTACTGTATGTCATCAGACATGTCATCCCAACTCACTGCTAATGTGCAGAAAACTCAGCTGATGCACAGCCCCCGCCCCCAACGTTCTGGAACTTCAGTCGATTTACAATGCTCTACTTCAAGCCTCTCCTCTGCTCAAGGATCACGCGATCCATGTACAGTCGGACAACGCCACGGCGGTGGCATATATCAATCGACAATGAGGTACAAAAAGCAAAGGCTGCGTGCGAGAGGTGTCAAGGATACTCCTCTGGGCGGAAGCGATCTTCAACAGGGACTGTTTGTCTACCCGGACTTGCGGTGTCTTCGTTTGACGGCATGGAGTCTGAGCGGAACATCCTAGCTCACAAGGGCCTTTCCAAGAAGGTTAAAACCTGTGACGTGAAAACAATATCATCATATCTGGAAGAGATGGGTCTCTGGTGCGAGGAACGCATGTATCCACCTGCAGTATTTCACTTGGGACGTTTCCTGCAGGCTGGTGTGGATAAGGGCTTGCCTCTGGGTTCCATTTAAGGTCCAAATTTCAGATCTCTCCATTTTCTTCCAGAAGAAATTGGCAGTGTTGCCTGAAGTTCAAACCTTCTTGCAAGGGATACTCCACATTCAGCCACCTTTTGTGCCGCCTACGTCACCCTGGGATTTGGATGTAGTGTTGGCATTTCTACAGTCCTCCTGGTTTGAACCTCTGATGACTGTAGAAGACTAGTAGTACCTCACGTGGAAGACAGTGACTGTACTGGCCCTGGCTTCTGCTCGATGTGTCTCAGAATGGGGGGCCTTATCATGTAAAAGTCCATACTTGGTCTTTTACGAGGACAGAGCGGAGCTCCGGACTAGTCAGCAGTTCCTGCCGAAGCTTGTCTCTGCGTTTCATCTGAATCAACCTATTGTGGTTCCATCCAGTTCTGACTGTTATGCTCCTCTGAAGGCATTGGATGCTGTGCGTGCCCTGAAGATCTATGTCAAGCGCACGGCTCAGGTCAGAAAATCGGATTCCTTGTTCGTGCTGTATGATGCGCAGAAAAAGGGTTGTCCTGCTTCAAAGCAGTCCATTGCTCATTGGATTAGTCTTACTATCCAGCAGGCCTATGTGTCAGCAACCTTACCTGTTCCTAAGTCTATAAAGGCCCATTCTGCAAGATCAGTGGGCTTTTCCTGGGCGTCTGCCCGTGGAGTCTCGGCTTGCAACTATGCTGAGCAGCTACCTGGTCGGGGAAGAACGCTTTCGTCACGTTCTACAAATTTTTTACCCTGGCCAAAGAGGATACCCAGTTTGGGCAGGCGGTGCTTCAGCAGTCTCCGAAGCTTTGGGACGTCCCCATCGTACTAGTTTCCCCCAATATCCCTAATGGATGCTAGAGAAAATAAGATTTTAATACCTACCGGTAAATCCTTTTCTTGTAGTCAATAAGGGATATTGGTCGCCCGCCCCAGTGCGTTTACTTTTTTCTGCAGTTTCTTGTTCTATATTTCTCTTATGTCCTAGAGGATGCTGGGGACTCCGTAAGGACCATGGGGATAGACGGGCTCCGCAGGAGACATGGGCACCAAAAAGAACTTTAGATATGGGTGTGCACTGGCTCTTCCCTCTATGCCCCTCCTCCAGACCTCAGTTTGATACTGTGCCCAGAGGAGACTGGGTGCATTACAGGGAGCTCTCCTGAGTTTCTCTGAAAGAAAGAATTTTGTTAGGTTTTTTATTTTCAGGGAGCCCTGCTGGCAACAGGCTCCCTGCATCGTGGGACTGAGGAGAGAGAAGCAGACCTACTTAAATGCTAGGCTCTGCTTCTTAGGCTACTGGACACCATTAGCTCCAGAGGAAGTCTGAACGCAAGTCTCCCCTCGCAGTTCGTCCCGGAGCCGCGCCGCCGCCGTCCTCACAGAGCCAGAAAATAGAAGCCGGGTGAGTAGGAGAAGATAGAAGACTTCAGAGGCAGCAGAAGACTTAAGCTGTGCGCCATTGCTCCCACACACAACACACATATGGCAGGCACTGATGGGTGCAGGGGGGGCACCCTGGGCAGCAATTTAAAACCTCTAGGACTGGCCAAAATAAATAGAGAGATAGAGATATATATATATATATATATATATATATATATATATAGGCTCTGCGGGCTGTATATAGGAAATCCCCCGCCAGTTTTTAAAGAAATCGAGCGGGACCGAAGCTGAGGGGGCGGAGCTTGATCCCTCAGCACTCACCAGCGCCATTTTCACCACAGCACACCGCTGAGAAGCTGGCTCCCCGGACTCTCCCCTGCTGAACACGGTGACAGGGTTTTAAAGAAGGGGGGGGGGGGGGGGGCACATAATTTGGCGCAGTGAAAATAAAAAAAAAATATATATATATATATATATATATATATTAAAAGCGCTATATCTATCTGGGAATTTTTTTACAGGGTCATTGGCACAGGGTGTGTGCTGGCATACTCTCTCTCTCTCCAAAGGGCCTTGTTGGGGAACTGTCTCCAGATTAGAGATTTCCCTGAGTGTGTGGGGTGTCGGTACGCGTGTCGGCATGTCTGAAGCGGAAGGCTCTTCTAGGGAGGAGGTGGAGCAAATGAGTGGGGTGTCTCCGTCGGCAACGCCGACACCTGACTGGTTGGATATGTGGAATGTTTTAAATGCAAATGTGAATTTATTACACAAAAGGTTGGGCAAAGCAGAGTCCAGGGAATGTACAGGGAGTCAAGCCCTGCCTTTCACTATGTCGCAGGGACCTTCTGGGTCTCAAAAGCGCCCACTATCCCAAGTAGTAGACACTGATACCGACACGGATTCTGACTCCAGTGTCGACTACGATGATGCGAAGTTGCAGCCAAAATTGGCTTAAAGTATTATTTATATGATTATTGCAATAAAAGATGTGTTGCATATCACTGATGACCCCTCTGTACCGGACATGAGGGTCCACATGTTTAAAGAAAAGAAGCCTGAGGTTACTTTTTTCCCTTCACATGAGCTAAATGAGTTGTTTGAAATGGCTTGGGAAACTCCAGACAAGAAACTGCAGATTCCCAAAAGGATTCTTATGGCGTATCCTTTCCCGGCTAAGGATAGGTTACGGTGGGAATCCTCCCCGAGGGTGGACAAAGCGTTGACACGCTTATCCAAAAAGGTAGCGCTGCCATCTCAAGATCGCAGGCAGGAGACTACCTTGAAGTCAATTTACACACATACTGGTACATTACTCAGACCGGCGATAGCGTCGGCTTTGGTTTGTAGCGCTGTAGCAGCGTGGACAGATACCTTATCTGCTGATATTGATACGCTGGATAAGGAAACCATTTTATTGACCCTGGGTCATATTAAGGATCCGGTCCTACATATGAGGGATGCTCAGAGACGTGGGTCTACTGGGTTCCAGAGCCAACACTATGGCGATTTCTGCTAGGCGAGCCCTATGGACCCGACAATGGACGGGTGATGCCGACTCGAAGAGGCATATGGAGGTTTTGCCTTAAAAGGGTGAGGAATTGTTTGGGGAAGGTCTCACGGACCTGGTTTCCACAGCTACTGCAGGTAAATAAACTTTTCTCTAACGTCCTAAGTGGATGCTGGGGACTCCGTAAGGACCATGGGGAATAGCGGCTCCGCAGGAGACTGGGCACATCTAAAGAAAGCTTTAGGACTATCTGGTGTGCACTGGCTCCTCCCCCTATGACCCTCCTCCAAGCCTCAGTTAGATCTCTGTGCCCGAACGAGAAGGGTGCACACTAGGGGCTCTCCTGAGCTTCTTAGTGAAAGTTTTAGTTTAGGTTTTTTATTTTCAGTGAGACCTGCTGGCAACAGGCTCACTGCATCGAGGGACTAAAGGGAGAAGAAGCGAACTCACCTGCGTACAGAGTGGATTGGGCTTCTTAGGCTACTGGACATTAGCTCCAGAGGGACGATCACAGGCCCAGCTTGGATGGGTCCCAGAGCCGCGCCGCCGGCCCCCTTACAGAGCCAGAAGACAGAAGAGGTCCGGAAAATCGGCGGCAGAAGACGTCCTGTCTTCAACAAGGTAGCGCACAGCACTGCAGCTGTGCGCCATTGCTCTCAGCACACTTCACACTCCGGTCACTGAGGGTGCAGGGCGCTGGGGGGGGGGCGCCCTGAGACGCAATAAAAAACACCTTGGATGGCAAAAAATGCATCACATATAGCTCCTGGGCTATATGGATGCATTTAACCCCTGCCAGAATACATAAAAAAACGGGAGATAAGGCCGCCGATAAGGGGGCGGAGCCTATCTCCTCAGCACACTGGCGCCATTTTCCCTCACAGCACCGTTGGAGGGAAGCTCCCTGTCTCTCCCCTGCAGTCACTACACTACAGAAAGGGTTAAAAAAGAGAGGGGGGGCACTAATTACGCGCAGTATTAAATGATACAGCAGCTATAAGGGTAAAAACACTTATATAAGATTATCCCTGTATATATATAGCGCTCTGGTGTGTGCTGGCAAACTCTCCCTATGTCTCCCCAAAGGGCTAGTGGGGTCCTGTCCTCTATCAGAGCATTCCCTGTGTGTGTGCTGTATGTCGGTACGTTTGTGTCGACATGTATGAGGAGAAAAATGATGTGGAGACGGAGCAGATTGCCTGTAATAGTGATGTCACCCCCTAGGGGGTCGACACCTGAGTGGATGAACTGTTGGAAGGAATTACGTGACAGTGTCAGCTCTGTATAAAAGACAGTGGTTGACATGAGACAGCCGGCTACTCGGCTTGTGCCTGTCCAGACGTCTCATAGGCCGTCAGGGGCTCTAAAGCGCCCGTTACCTCAGATGGCAGATATAGACGCCGACACGGATACTGACTCCAGTGTCGACGGTGAAGAGACAAATGTGACTTCCAGTAGGGCCACACGTTACATGATTGAGGCAATGAAAAATGTTTTACACATTTCTGATAATACGAGTACCACCAAAAAGGGGTATTATGTTCGGTGAGGAAAAACTACCTGTAGTTTTCCTGAATCTGAGAAATTAAATGAGGTGTGTGATGATGCGTGGTTTTCCCCCGATAACAACTGATAATTTCTAAAATGTTATTGGCATCATATCCTTTCCCGCCAGAGGTTAGGGTGCGTTGGGAAACACCCCCTAGGGGGGATAAAGCGCTCACACGCTTGTAAGGGCTCTACCCTCTCCTGAGATGGCCGCCCTTAAGGATCCTGCTGATAGAAAGCAGGAGGGTATCCTAAAATGTATTTACACACATACTGGTGTTATACTGCGACCAGCAATCGCCTCAGCCTGGATGTGCAGTGCTGGGTTGGCGTGGTCGGATTCCCTGACTGAAAATATTGATACCCTAGATAGGGACAGTATATTTTTTGCCTATAGAGCATTTAAAAGATGCATTTCTATATATGCGTGATGCACAGCGGAATATTTGCCGACTGGCATCAAGTATAAGTGCGTTGTCCATTTCTACCAGTAGAGGGTTATGGATACGTCAGTGGTCAGGTGATGCGTATTCCAAACGGCATTTGGAAGTATTGCTTTATTAGGGGAGGAGTTATTTGGGGTCGGTCTTTCAGACCTGGTGGCCACGGCAACAGCTGGGAAATCCACGTTTGTACCCCAGGTCGCCTCTCAACATGAGAAGACGCCGTATTATCAGGCGCAGTCTTTTCGTGGACAAGCGGGCAAAAGGTTCCTCATTTCTGCCCCGTGACAGAGGGAGAGGAAAAAGGCTGCAGAAATCAGCCAGTTCCCAGGAACAGAAACCCTCTCCCGCCTCTGCCAAGCCCTCAGTATGACGCTGGGGCTTTACAAGCAGAATCAGGCACGGTGGGGGGCCCGTCTCAATGAATTTCAGCGCGCAGTGGGTTCACTCGCAAGTAGACCCCTGGATCCTTCAGGTGATATCTCAGGGGTACAAATTAGAATTCAAGACGTCTCCCCCTCACCGTTTCCTAAAGTCGGCTTTACCGATGTCTCCTTCTGACAGGGAGACAGTTTTGGAAGCCATTCACAAGCTGTATTCCCAGCAGGTGATAATCAAGGTACCCCTCCTGCAACAGGGAACGGGGTATTATTCCACACTGTTGTGGTACCGAAGCCAGACGGCTCGGTGAGACCGATTCTAAATCTAAAATCTTTGAACACTTACATACAGAGGTTCAAATTCAAGATTGAGTCACTCAGAGCAGTGATTGCGAACCTGGAAGAAGGGGACTACATGATGTCTCGGGACATCAAGGATGCTTACCTTCATGTCAAAATTTACCCTTCTCACCAAGGGTACCTCAGGTTTATGGTACAGAACTGTCACTATCAGTTCAGACGCTGCCGTATGGATGGTCCACGGCACCCCGGGTCTTTACCAAGGTAATGGCCGAAATGATGATATTTCTTCGAAGGAAGGGAATTTTAGTTATCCCTTACTTGGACGATTCCCTGATAAGGGTAAGATCCAGGGAACAGTTGGAGGTCGGTGTAGCACTATCTCAGGTAGTGTTGCGGCAGCACGATTGGATTCTCAATATTCCAAAATCGCAGCTGGTTCCGACGACTTGTCTTCTGTTCCTAGGGATGATCCTGGACACAGTCCAGAAAAAGGTGTTTCTCCCGGAGGAGAAAGCCAGGGAGTTATCCGAGCTAGTCAGGAACCTCCTAAAACCGAGCCAAGTCTCAGTGCATCAATGCACAAGGGTTCTGGGTAAAATGGTGGCTTCCTACGACGCAATCCCATTCGGCAGATTCCACGCAAGAACTTTCCAGTGGGACCTGCTGGACAAATGGTCCGGGTCGCATCTTCAGATGCATCAGCGGATAACCCTGTCACCAAGGACAAGGGTGTCCCTCCTGTGGTGGTTGCAGAGTGCTCATCTTCTAGAGGGCCGCAGATTCGGCATTCAGGACTGGGTCCTGGTGACCACGGATGCCAGCCTGCGAGGCTGGGGAGCAGTCACACAGGGAAGGAATATCCAGGGCTTATGGTCAAGCCTGGAGACATCACTTCACATAAATATCCTGAAGCTAAGGGCCATTTACAATGCTCTAAGCTTAGCAAGACCTCTGCTTCAAGGTCAGCCGGTGTTGATCCAGTCGGACAACATCACGGCAGTCACCCACGAAAACAGACAGGGTGGCACAAGAAGCAGGAGGGCAATGGCAGAAGCTGCAAGGATTCTTCGCTGGGCGGAAAATCATGTGATAGCACTGTCAGCAGTATTCATTCCGGGAGTGGACAACTGGGAAGCAGACTTCCTCAGCACGACCTCCACCCGGGAGAGTGGGGACTTCACCCAGAAGTCTTCCACATGATTATAAACCGTTGGGAAAAACTCGACAGGTATTGCACCAGGTCAAGGGACCCTCAGGCAATAGTTGTAGACGCTCTGGTAACACCGTGGGTGTACCAGTCAGTGTATGTGTTCCCTCCTCTGCCTCTCATACCCAAGGTACTGAGATTGATAAGATGGAGAGGAGTAAGCACTATATTCGTGGCTCCGGATTGGCCAAGAAGGACTTGGTAACCGGAACTTTAAGAGATGCTCACGGAGGATCCGTGGCCTCTACCTCTAAGAAGGGACCTGCTCCAGCAAGGACCCTGTCTGTTCCAAGACTTACCGCGGCTGCGTTTGACGGCATGGCGGTTGAACGCCGGATCCTGAAGGAAAAAAGGCATTCCGGATGAAGTCATCCCTATCCTGATCAAAGCCAGGAAGGATGTAACCGCAAAACATTATCACCGCATTTGACGAAAATATGTTGCGTGGTGCGAGGCCAGTAAGGCCCGACGGAGGAAAGTCAACTGGGTCGATTCCTACATTTCCTGCAAACAGGAGTGTCTATGGGCCTGAAATTGGGGTCCATTAAGGTTCAAATTTTGGCCCTGTCAATTTTCTTCCAAAAAGAACTAGCTTCAGTCCCTGAAGTTCAGACGTTTGTAAAAGGGGTACTGCATATACAGCCTCCTTTTGTGCCTCCAGTGGCACTTTGGGATCTCAATGTAGTTTTGGGTTCCAAAAGTCACATTGGTTTGAACCACTTAAATCTGTGGAGTTAAAATATCTCACATGGAAAGTGGTCATGCTGTTGGCCCTGGCCTGGGCCAGGCGCGTGTCAGAATTGGCGGCTTTATCCTGTAAAAGCCCTTATCTGATTTTCCATTCGGACAGGGCGGAATTGAGGACTCGTCCTCAGTTTCTCCCTAAGGTGGTTTCAGCGTTTCACCTGAACCAACCTATTGTGGTGCCTGCGGCTACTAGGGACTTGGAGGACTCCCAAGTTGCTAGACGTTGTCAGGGCCCTGAAAAATATATGTTTCCAGGACGGCTGGAGTCAGGAAATCTGACTCGCTATTTATCCTGTATGCACCCAACAAGCTGGGTGCTCCTGCTTCTTAGCAGACTATTGCTCGTTGGATTTGTAGTACAATTCAGCTTGCACATTCTGTGGCAGGCCTGCCACAGCCAAAAAATCTGTAAATGCCCACTCCACAAGGAAGGTGGGCTCATCTTGGGCGGCTGCCCGAGGGGTCTCGGCTTTACAACTTTGTCGAGCAGCTACTTGGTCAGGAGCAAATACGTTTGTAAAATTCTACAAAATTGATACCCTGGCTGAGGAGGACCTGGAGTTCTCTCATTTGGTGCTGCAGAGTCATCCGCACTCTCCCGCCCGTTTGGGAGCTTTGGTATAATCCCCATGGTCCTTACGGAGTCCCCAGCATCCACTTAGGACGTTAGAGAAAATAAGAATTTACTTACCGATAATTCTATTTCTCATAGTCCGTAGTGGATGCTGGGCGCCCATCCCAAGTGCGGATTGTCTGCAATACTGGTACATAGTTATTGTTACCAAAAAAATCGGGTTATTGCTGTAGTGAGCCATCTTGTCTAGAGGCTCCTCTGTTATCATGCTGTTAACTGGGTTCAGATCACAAGTTGTACAGTGTGATTGGTGTGGCTGGTATGAGTCTTACCCGGGATTCAAAATCCTTCCTTATTGTGTACGCTCGTCCGGGCACAGTATCCTAACTGAGGCTTGGAGGAGGGTCATAGGGGGAGGAGCCAGTGCACACCAGATAGTCCTAAAGCTTTCTTTAGATGTGCCCAGTCTCCTGCGGAGCCGCTATTCCCCATGGTCCTTACGGAGTCCCCAGCATCCACTACGGACTATGAGAAATAGAATTATCGGTAAGTAAATTCTTATTTTTTTGCCTTATGTTTCCTCACAGCCTAAGAAAACGCCACATTATCAGATGCAGTCCTTTCGGTCGCATAAATCCAAGAGAGTACGGGGATCTTCCTTTCTTGCCAGAGGTAAGGGCAAGGGGAAAAAATCTGGCAACTACAGCTAGTTCCCAGGAGCAGAAGTCCTCCCCGGCTTCTACAAAATCCACCAAATGACGCTGGGGCTCCGCTGAGGGAGTCCGCCCCAATGGGGGCACGTCTTCGACTTTTCAGCCATGTCTGGGTTCAATCACAGGTGGATCCCTGGGCAATAGTCATTGTTTCCCAGGGTTACAGGCTTGAATTCGAAGAGGTGCCTCCTCGCCGGTTTTTCAAATCTGCCCTACCGGCTTCTTCCCCAGAGAGGGAGGTAGTTTTAAATGCGATTCAAAAATTGTGTCTTCAACAAGTGGTGGTCAAAGTTCACCTGCTTCAGCAGGGGATGGGGTATTACTCAACCCTGTTCGTGGTCCCGAAACCGGACGGTTCGGTCAGACCCATTCTGATCATAAAATCCTTAAACCTATACTTAAAAAGGTTCAAGTTCAAGATGGAATCGCTCAGAGCGGTAATCGCCAGCCTGGAGGGGGGGGATTATATGGTGTCCCTGGACATAAAGGATGCATACCTTCATGTCCCCATATATCCTCCTCATCAGGCGTTCCTGAGATTTGCTGTACAGGATTGTCATTACCAATTTCAGACGTTGCCGTTTGGGCTTTCCACGGCCCCGAGGATTTTCACCAAGGTAATGGCGGAAATGATGGTGCTCCTGCGCAGGCAGGGAGTCACAATTATCCCATACTTGGACGATCTCCTAATAAAAGCGAGATCAAGAGAGCAGTTGTTGAACAGCGTATCACTCTCCCTGAGGGTGTTGCAGCAGCACGGCTGGATTCTCAATCTACCAAAGTCACAGTTGGTTCCAACGAACCGATTGCCTTTCTTAGGCATGATTCTGGATACAGAACAGAAAAGGGTTTTTTCTCTCGATGGAAAAGGCCCAGGAACTCCAGAGCTTGGTCAGGGACCTGTTGAAGACGAAAAGGGTGTCGGTGCATCAATGCACTCGAGTTCTGGAAAAGATGGTGGCGTCTTACGAGGCCATTCCATTCGGCAGGTTCCATGCGAGGACTTTTATTATTATTATTATTATCCTTTATTTATATGGCGCCACAAGGGTTCCGCAGCGCCCAATTACAGAGTACATATGCACATAATCAAAACAGGAAAACAGTGACTCACAGTTGAAGACAATATAGGACAAGTACAGGGCAACTAAGCATAACTACACCAGTAAACATAGAGATAAGTTCCAGGTGGCCAAAAAACTGCGGGATCTGGGCAGTTGAGGATTATTAAAGTAAGAAAAGTATAAGCACATGAGGGAAGAGGGCCCTACTCGTGAGAGCTTACTTTCTAAGGGGAGGGGTAGACAGACAGGGGTGACACAGATGGGGTACAGAGGGTTAGGTTGAGATTTGGCTAGGTTTGGTAAAGAAATGGGTCTTAAGAGCCCGTTTGAAGTTATGTAGAGAGGTGGAGAGTCTGAGGGGGAGAGGTAAAGAATTCCAGAGAAAGGGAGCAGCACGTGAAAAATCTTGGAGATAGGAGTGGGAGGAAGTAATCAGAAGACAGGAGAGTCGGCGTGCATTAGCAGAGCGAAGAGGACAGGTGGGAGAGTAAAGGGAGATAAGGTCAGAGATGTAGATGGGAGAGGAGTGGGTGAGAGCTTTGTAAGTGAGTGTGAGAAGTTTGAATTGGATTCTGAAAGGGAAGGGAAGCCAGTGGAGGGCCTGTAGGAGAGGGGAGGTAGACGTAGTGCGTTTGATGAGGAAGATGAGCCGGGCAGCAGCATTGAGGATAGATTGGAGTGGAGAGAGGTAATTGTCAGGAAGGCCAGTTAGGAGGAGATTACAGTAGTCCAGTCTGGAAATAATCAGTGAGTGAATAATGATCTTAGTGGCATCCTGGGTGAGAAAAGGTCTGATTCTGGAAATGTTTTTGAGATGAAAATGACAGGTTTGTGAGAGGTGCTGAATGTGTGGTTTGAAGGAGAGGGAGGAGTCAAGGATTACGCCAAGACAGCGTACTTGGGGGCTAGGGGAGATAGTCGTGCCATCAATGGATAATGAGATTGTGGGAGGTGAGGCTGTGCGGGAGGGTGGGTGGGAAGATGATCAGCTCAGTCTTAGACATGTTGAGTTTAAGAAAGCGCTGAGACATCCAGGAAGAGATAGCAGAAAGACCGTTTGAGGTACGAGTGAGGAGAGCCGTGGAGAGATCAGGGGAGGAGAGGTAGATTTGAGTGTCATCAGCATAGAGGTGATATTGGAAGTTAAAAGAACTAATGAGTTCACCTAAAGAGGACGTATAGAGAGAGAAAAGGAGAGGACCAAGAACAGAGCCTTGGGGGACACCAACAGTTAGTGGAAGTGGGGGGGAGGTAGCATCATGAGAGGAGACAGAGAAGGAACGATCAGAGAGGTAGGAGGACAGCCAGGAGAGGGCAGTATCACGCAGACCAAGAGAGTGAAGGATTTGCAGAAGGAGAGGGTGGTCCACAGTGTCAAAAGCAGCAGAGCGACTTTTCAGTGGGACCTTCTGGACAAGTGGTCTGGGTCACATCTACATATACATCAGATGATCAGCCTGTCCCCAAGAGCCAGGGTATCTCTCCTGTGGTGGCTGCAGAGTGCTCACCATCAAGAGGGTCGCAGGTTCGGCATTCAGGGCTGGGTTCTGGTAAACACGGACGCGAGCCACCGAGGATGGGGAGCAGTCACACAGGGAAGAAACTTCCAAGGTCTGTGGTCAAGCCAGGAGGCTTGTCTACACATCAACGTACTGGAATTAAGGGCCATATACAACGGCCTTTGTCAAGCGGAGAATTTGCTTCGCGACCTACCAGTTCTGATTCAGTCAGACAACATCACCGCAGTGGCTCATGTAAATCGCCAAGGCGGAACAAAGAGCATAGTAGCAATGGCAGTATTCTTCACTGGGCGGAAAATCATGTAAGCGCTCTGACAGCAGTCTTCATTCCGGGAGTGGACAACTGGGAAGCAGACTTCCTCAGCAGACACGATCTACATCCCGTAGAGTGGGGACTTCATTTGGAAGTCTTTGCAGAGATTACAAGTCAGTGGGGGCTGCCTCAAATAGACATGATGGCGTCACGCCTCAACAAGAAGCTCCCGAGATATTGCGCCAGATCAAGGGACCCTCAGGCGATAGCAGTGGACGCCCTGGTGACACCGTGGGTGTTCCAGTCGGTCTATGTGTTCCCTCCTCTTCCTCCCATCTCAAAGATATTGAGAATCATAAGACGAAGAGGAGTACAGACAATTCTCATTGTTCCAGATTGGCCTCGAAGGGCCTGGTATCCGGATCTGCAGGAAATGCTCACAGAAGATCCGTAGCCTCTTCCTCTCAGAGAGGACCTCTTGCAACAGGGGCCCTGTCTATTCCAAGACTTACCGCGGCTGTGTTTGGCGGCTTGTATGTTGAACTCCGGATCCTAGCTGAAAAGGGCATTCCGGATGAGGTCATTCCTACTCTGATAAAGGCTAGGAAGGAGGTGACGGTGAAACATTATCACCGTATTTGGAGGAAGTATGTGTCTTGGTGTGAGTCCAAGAATGCTCCTCCGGAAGAATTTCATCTGGGCCGTTTTCTTCACTTGATCCAGACTGGAGTGAATTTGGGCCTAAAATTAGGCTCCATTAAAGTTCAGATTTTGTCCCTATTCATTTTCTTTCAGAAAGAATTGGCTTCTCTCCCAGAAGTCCAGACTTTTGTGAAGGGAGTGCTGCATATCCAGACTCCTTTTGTGCCTCCAGTGGCACCATAGGACCTTAACGTGGTGTTACGGTTCCTTAAGTCTCACTGGTTTGAGCCTCTTCAAACGGTGGAATTAAAGTATCTCACTTGGTAGGTGGTCATGTTGTTGGCCTTGGCATCTGCTAGGAGAGTATCTGAGTTAGCGGCTTTGTCTCACAAAAGCCCCTATCTGATCTTCCATGTGGATAGAGCGGAGTTGCGGACTCGTCCTCAATTTTTGCCTAAGGTGGTTTCCTCTTTTCATATGAACCAACCTATTGTGGTGCCTGTGGCTACGCGGGACTTGGAGGATTCAGAGTCCCTTGATGTGGTCAGGGCATCGAAAATTTATGTAGCCAGAACGGCTCGGGTTAGGAAAACAGAGGCACTGTTTGTCCTGTATGCAGCCAACAAGGTTGGCGTTCCTGCTTCTAAGCAGACTATTGCTCACTGGATCTGTAACACGATTCAGCAGGCTCATTCTACGGCTGGATTGCCGTTACCAAATTCAGTAAAGGCCCATTCCACTAGGAAGGTGGGCTCTTCTTGGGCGGCTGCCCTAGGTGTCTCGGCATTACAGCTTTGCCGAGCGGCGACTTGGTCGGGTTCAGACACCTTTGCGAAATTCTGCAAGTTTGATACCCTGGCTGATGAGGACCTCATGTTTGCCCATTCGGTGCTGCAGAGTCATCCGCACTCACCCGCCCGTTTTGGAGCTTTGGTATAATCCCCATGGTCCTTACGGAGTCCCCAGCATCCTCTAGGACAGGGGTTCTCAAACTCGGTCCTCAGGACCCCACACAGTGCATGTTTTGCAGGTAACCCAGCAAGTGCAAAGGTGTATTAATTACTCACTGACACATTTGAAAAGGCCCACAGGTGGAGCTAATTATTGCACTTGTGATTCTGTGAGGAGACCTGCAAAACATGCACTGTGTGGGGTCCTGAGGACCGAGTTTGAGAACCTGTGCTCTAGGACGTAAGAGAAAATAAGATTTTAAACCTACCGGTAAATCTTTTTCTCCTAGTCCGTAGAGGATGCTGGGCGCCCGTCCCAGTGCGGACTACTCTCTGCAAGACTTGTATATAGTTGTTGCTTGCATAAGGGTTATGTTACGGTTTTGATCAGTCTTTGACTGATGCTGTTTTGTTTTCATACTGTTAACTGGTTCGTATCTTCCAAGTTGTACGGTGTGGATGGTGTGGGCTGGTATGAATCTTGCCCTTGGATTACCAAAATCCTTTCCTCTTACTGTCCGTCTCCTCTGGGCACAGTTTCTCTAACTGAGGTCTGGAGGAGAGGCATAGAGGGAGGAGCCAGTGCACACCGATATCTAAAGTTCTTTTTGGTGCCCATGTCTCCTGCGGAGCCCACCTATCCCCATGGTCCTTACGGAGTCCCCAGTATCCTCTACGGACTAGGAGAAAAAGATTTACCGGTAGGTTTAAAATCTTATTTTACCTGTTCAGCGGTTCCTCCTGTTGTTACCAGCCGTTGCTGGTTGTTGTATGTTGGTGGTCTGCTGGTTTGTAAATCTCACCACCTTTTCTGTTATCATGTTCCTTCTCTAATATACAGTATGTCCTTTCTCCTTCGGGCACGTTTTTACCTATAACTGCCTGTGGGAGAGGGCATAGAGGAGAGGAGCCAGCACACCAAGTTGAAGAAATTTAAAGTGCACTGGCTTCTTTGGACCCCGTCTATACCCCATCGTACTAGGTTACACCAATATCCCTTATGGATTACGAGAAAAGGATTTACCGGTAGGTATTAAAATCTTATTTTTACAGGGTCAGTGTCTTTGCATCTAAGAACACCGAATATGGGTAAAAGTAACAGACTTTTTTTCTGTGCTCACACATTGCTCGTGGTGCTGCGGGGATGTCCTTCATTATGATTAGCCAAAGACCATGTTTTCTGGAACATTTCCACCCAGGACAGGATAGTTTTGTTTGGTGGTGTAGGTGTCTGGAAATTGCCCTGGAGCCCATTTGTTACCCGTCCTGTCCCGTAACTTCCTAGATGGTGTACTGTAGCATACTGGCTGTCACTCAACGTCTACTGTAACACATACGCTACACATACAAGTTTTACTTTTTTGTTCTTATTTTTTTTTTTTTTTTTCTAATAAACAGGTTCTTTTATTGGAGGGACATAGAGGGGAAGAATCAGAGACCGGCAAGTTTAGTGGAATTATGCCAAGCACTTGCACCCTCTTTACCCCATGGTTCAGCAGGGTCTTCCAAATGGTCTCAGAAAATTACTGTTTTCCCTGCAGTTGTGTTTCAAAATTAGGGCTTTCCGTGTTTGACAAGTTCTATTTCCTGAGATTATTCACCAGCAAAACCCAGTAGAACATCTAATACTAACACATTTTTCCATAAGTTTCAATATTCACCAAGCAGATCATGAAATATTTAGCTTGAAAAAAAATTTACTTTATAATGATCCTCTGTATAATTTACATTCATAATTCATATTTGATGTACATTTAATTGATTAACTGTAGCACATAATTTGTATTAAATTGTATTGTCTAAAAGTGTTAATGAACAAAAAATGTCTTTTGAATAGGCTCATCAGGAGGTACCTGCTTGGCTTGAAGAGATTGCATTCAGTGCTCATGGAATGTCTAGCTATAACCCACAGGCAAATAAATTTGCTTCAGTAGATAACAGAAAGGTAGGTTTAACTTATAGAAAGCATGGTCTATACAGTGAAGCATATGTTTATCATTATTTCTCTGACGTCCTAGTGGATGCTGGGGACTACGTAAGGACCATGGGGAATAGACGGCTCCGCAGGAGGCTGGGCACATCTAAAGAAAGATTTAGGTCTATCTGGTGTGCACTGGCTCCTCCCCCTATGACCCTCCTCCAAGCCTCAGTTAGATTTCTGTGCCCGGCTGAGCTGGATGCACACTAGGGGCTCTCCTGAGCTCCTAGGAAGAAAGTGTTTGTTAGGTTTTTTTATTTTCAGTGAGACCTGCTGGCAACAGGCTCACTGCATCGAGGGACTAAGGGGAGAAGAAGCGAACCTACCTAAGTGGGTGGTAGCTTGGGCTTCTTAGGCTACTGGACACCATTAGCTCCAGAGGGATCGAACACAGGACCCGACCTCGTCGTCCGTTCCCGGAGCCGCGCCGCCGTCCCCCTTACAGAGCAAGAAGGTGGTCCGGAAAATCGGCGGCTGAAGACTTCTGTCTTCTCCAAGGTAGCGCACAGCAGTGCAGCTGTGCGCCATTGCTCCTCATGCACACCACACACTTCGGTCACTGATGGGTGCAGGGTGCTGGGGGGGGGGCGCCCTGAGCAGCAATACTGACACCTTGGCTGGCAAACTGGCACCATATATAGCCTCAGAGGCTATATAGGTGCTTTTTAACCCCTGCCAGAATCCATAAAAATGCGGGAAAAGTCCGTGAAAAAGGGGCGGGGCTATCTCCTTCAGCACACTGGCGCCATTTTTCCCTCACAGCTCCGTTGGAGGGAAGCTCCCTGGCTCTCCCCTGCAGTTAATACTACAGAAAGGGTTAAAAAGAGAGGGGGAGCACAATTTAGGCGCAGTATACAATATATATAGGCAGCTATAAGGGAAAACACTCTTATATGTGATATCCCTGTGATATATAGCGCCCTGGTGTGTGCTGGCATACTCTCCCTCTGTCTCCCCAAAGGGCTTTGTGGGGTCCTGTCCTCTGTCAGAGCATTCCCTGGGTGTGTGCTGTGTGTCGGTACGGCTGTGTCGACATGTATGAGGAGGATAATGATGTGGAGGCGGAGCGAATGCCTGTAAATGTGATGTCACCCCCTGCGGGATCGACACCGGTGTGGTTGGACTTCTGGAAGGATTACGTGAAAGTGTCAACTCCTTACACAAAAGGTCGACGACACAGAACAGCCGGCTACTCAGCTTGTGCCTGTTCCAGCGTCTCAAATGTCATGGGGGGCTCTAAAAACGCCCGCTACCTCAGATGGCAGAAACAGATGTCGACACGGATACCGACTCCAGTGTCGACGACGATGGGACTAGTGTACCCTCCAAATAGGTCCACCCGTTACATGATTGAGGCAATGAAAAATGTATTACACATTTATGATAATACCCCAGGTACCACATAAAAGGGTATTATGTTTGGTGAGAGAAAACTACCAGTAGTTTTTCCTGCATCTGAGAAAATAAAATGAGGTGTGTGAGGAAGCGTGGTCTTCCCCTGGTAAGAAATTGATTATTTCTAAACGGTAATTGGCAGCGTACCCTTTCCCGCCAGAGGATAGGTCACGTTGGGAAACACCCCATAGGGTAGATACAGCGCTTACACGCTTATCAGAAAAGGTGGCACTACCGTCTCCGGATACGGCCGCCCTGAAGGAACCTGCTGATAAAAAGCAGGGGGTTACCCTGAAAGATATAGTCACACACTCGGGCATTATATTGCGACCAGCCATTGCTTCGGCATGGATGTGTAGTGCTCCCGCTGCGTGGTCAGATTCCCTGTCGGAAAATTACTATGGATAGGGACAATATTTTGCTGACAATAGAGCATATAAAAGACGTGGTCTTATACATGCGTGATGCACAGAGGGATATTTGCCGGCTGGCATCAAAAATAAGCGCTATGTCCATAAGCGCTATGTCCATTGCCGCCAGACGGGGGTTATGGACTCGGCAATGGTCAGGCGATGCCGACTCGAATCGGCACATGGAAGTTTTGCCCTATAAGGGGGTAAAACTGTTTGGGGATGGTCTTTCAGACCTCGTTTCCACAGCTACTGCTGGGAAATCAATTTTTTTGCCACAGGCTACCCCACAAGAAAAGAAAGCACCGTATCATCAAGTACAGTCCTTTCGGCCCCAGAAAAGCAAGAGGGCTAGAGGCTCATCCTTTCTGCCGAGAGGCAACGGTAGAGGAAAAAGCTGCAGCACACAGCTAGTTCCCAAGAGCAGAAGTCCTCCCTGCGTCCGGTAAGTCCACAGCATGACGCTGAGGCGGACCAGGGTACGGTGGGGGCCCGTCTCAGAAATTTCAGCGCCCAGTGTGCTCTCACATGGATCCCTGGGTCCTTCAAGTAGTATCTCAGGGGTACAGGCTGGAGTTCGAGACGTTCTTCCCCCCGCCGTTTCCTAAAATCTGCCTTACCGGCACCTCCCTCTGCCAGGGAGGCGGTGTTGGTGGCTATTCAACACTATAATCACAACAAGTGATTGTCAAGGTGCCCCTCCTTCAGCAAGGAAGGGGTTACTATTCCACAATGGTTGTGGTACCGAAACAGAACGGTTCGGTGAGACCCATCTTAAAATTAAAATACTTGAACTTTTATATCAGAAGATTCAAGTTCAAGATGGAATCGCTCAGGGCGGTTATTACGAGCCTGGACGAGGGGGATTACAGGGTCTCCCTGGACATCAAGGATGCGTACCTGCATGTCCCCATTTACCCTCCTCACCAGGAGTACCTCAGATGTGTGGTACAGGACTGTCACTATCAGTTCCAGACGCTGCCGTTGGAGTTGTCCACGGCACCGAAGGTCTTTACCAAGGTAATGGCCGAAATGATGATACTCCTTCGCAAGAAGGAAGTTTTTATTATCCCGTACTTGGACGATCTCCTGATAAAGGCGAGGTCCAAAGAACAGTTGGTAGTGGGGATAGCACTCTCTCGGGAAGTGCTACAACAGCACGACTGGATTATCAATATTCCAAAGTCACAGCTGGTCCCGACGACACGTCTTCTGTTCCTGGGAATTATTCTGGACACAGACCAGAAAAGAGTGTTTCTTCCAGTGGAAGCACACGAGTCCTGGAAAAAATGGTAGTTTCGTACGAAGCATAATTCCATTCGGAAGGTTCCACGTAAGGACGTTCCAGTGGGATCTGTGGGACAAATGGTCCGGGTCCCATCTACAGATACAACAGCGGATGACCCTGTCGGCAAGAAACAGGTTGTCGTTGCTGTGGTGGCTGCAGAGGGCTCATCTACTAGAGGGCCGCAGATTCGGAATACAGGACTGGGTCCTGGTGACCATGGAGGCCAGCCTTCGGGGCTGGGGTGCAGTCACACAGGGAAGAAATTTCCAAGGAGATTTCTCTTCACATAAATATTCTGGAGCTAAGGGCCATTTACAATGCCCTATGCCAAGCAAGGCCCCTGCTTCAGAACCAGCCGGTACTGATCCAATCAGACAATATCACGGCGGTCGCCCATGTAAACAGACAGGGCGGCACAAGAAGCAGGATGGCGATGGCAGAAGCCACAAGGATTCTCCGATGGGCGACCTACACCCGGGAGAATGGGGACTTCTTCCAGAAGTTTTCCAAATGCGGGTAAACCGTTGGGAATGACCACGGGTGGACATGATGGCGTCCCGCCTCAACAAAAAGTTGAAAAGATATTGCGCCAGGTCAAGGGACCCTCAGGCGATCGCTGTGGACGCTCTAGTGACACCGTGGGTGTACCAGTCGTTTTATGTGTTTCCTCCTCTGCCTCTCATACCCAAGGTACTGAGAATAATAAGAATGCGAGGAGTGAAAACCATACTCGTGGTTCCGGATTGGCCAAGAAGAGCTTGGTACCCGGAACTTCAAAAGATGCTGGCAGAGGACCCTGGGCCTCTGCCGCTCAGACAAGACCTGCTGCAGCAGGGACCCTGTCTGTTCCAAGACTTACCGCGGCTGCGTTTGACGGCATGGCGGTTGAACACCGGATCCTAAAGGAAAAGGGTATTCCGGAGGAAGTCATCCCTACCCTGATCAAAGCCAGGAAGGATGTCACCGCAAGACATTATTACCGCATTTGGCGGAAATATGTTGCTCGGTGTGAGGCCATGAAGGCCCCGAAGGAGGAATTTCAACTGGGTCGATTCCTACACTTCCTGCAAGCAGGGGGTGACGTTGGGCCTCAAATTGGGGTCCATCAAGGTCCAGATTTCGGCTCTGTCGATTTTCTTCCAGAAAGAACTGGCTTCACTGCCTGAAGTTCAGACTTTTGTCAAAGGAGTTCTACATATTCAGCCTCCTTTTGTGCCCCCAGTGGCACCTTGGGATCTCAATGTGGTTTTGGCATTCCTGAAATCACATTGGTTCGAACCACTTAAGACTGTGGAATTGAAATATCTCACGTGGAAAGTGGTCGTACTGTTGGCCCTGGCTTCGGCCAGGCGGGTTTCAGAATTGGCGGCTTTGTCTTGAAAAAGCCCTTATCTGATTTTCCAGATGGATAGGGCAGAATTGAGGACTCGTCCTCAGTTTCTCCCGAAGGTGGTCTCAGCTTTTCACTTGAACCAACCTATTGTGGTGCCTGCGGCTACTAGGGACTTGGAGGATTCCAAGTTGCTGGACGTAGTCAGGGCCCTGAAAATTTATGTTTCCAGGACGGCTGGAGTCAGAAAAACTGACTCGCTGTTTATCCTGTATGCACCTAACAAGCTGGGTGCTCCTGCTTCTAAGCAGTCTATTGCGCGCTGGATTTGTAGCACTATTCAGTTGGCGCATTCTGCGGTAGGATTACCGCAGCCTAAATCAATAAAAGCCCATTCCACAAGGAAGGTGGGCTCATCTTGGGCGGCTGCCCGAGGGGTCTCGGCTTTACAACTTTGCCGAGCAGCTACTTGGTCAGGGGCAAACACGTTTGCTAAATTCTACAAGTTTGATTCCCTGGCTGAGGAGGACCTGGAGTTCTCTCATTCGGTGCTGCAGAGTCATCCGCACTCTCCCGCCCGTTTGGGAGCTTTGGTATAATCCCCATGGTCCTTACGGAGTCCCCAGCATCCACTAGGACGTCCGAGAAAATAAGATTTTACTCACCGGTAAATCTATTTCTCGTAGTCCGTAGTGGATGCTGGGCGCCCATCCCGAGTGCGGATTGTCTGCAATACTTGTACATAGTTATTGTTACAAAAATCGGGTTTTGTTGTGAGCCATCTCTTCAGAAGCTCCAATTGTTATCATACTGTTAACCGGGGTTCCTGTCACGTGTTATATGGTGTGATTGGTGTGGCTGGTATGAGTCTTACCCGGGATTCAAAAATCCTTCCTTATTGTGTCAGCTCTTCCGGGCACAGTTCCTAACTGAGGCTTGGAGGAGGGTCATAGGGGGAGGAGCCAGTGCACAGCAGATAGACCTAAATCTTTCTTTAGATGTGCCCAGTCTCCTGCGGAGCCGTCTATTCCCCATGGTCCTTACGGAGTCCCCAGCATCCACTACGGACTACGAGAAATAGATTTACCGGTGAGTAAAATCTTATTTTCCATATAAGAAATATTTGCTTCCTCAGTCCCAGTTCACCACCTTTGATTGAAAGACTTGCAAATATGAGAGCAACAGGTTTACAGATGTCCTCTTACACATTTGCTCTGTGCGCTGTAAGTCGCGTTACACATAACATATGAATGCTGTGCGACTCTAGCACCAAGCGTCTTCTTTTTCTAGTTTTCCACGAAAATGCATCTTAGATGCAATGTAATGCAATAGGACGCACGAGCAGCTTCTGTTGATTAAAATGATATGCAGCATACCTATATTCTGTGTGTGAATATAACTGTATTTGCATACAAAATGCTATGCTTCAGTGTTTTCCTGAACGTGGCATTTCTGCTGCAGGGTACACTGGGCTCCACAGGGAATGACATTGGGGTGTAGAGTAGGATCTTGATCCGAGGCACCAACAGACTCAAAGCTTTGACCTTCTTCCCAGAATGCCTAGTGCCGCCTCCTCTACAACCCCGCCTTTGTGCACAGTAACTCAGTTTTGTAGTTGGTGCCATGCAGTAAGCAGGCATACAACAGGGTGGCTGCTCCAGCAGCCCTGAGAAGAAGCTTTTAATGAAAAATGAAGACTTCAAGGGCTGCAGCAGACACACTGACTTGTTAGATGTCGGTTAGGCATCTCCTGCTGCAGCTCCATCACCTCCACCAGCGGCGCTGTATACTCCCGCGCCCTGGTTGCCGGGTATGTACAGCGGAGGCTCCGGTTTCTTCCAGTTAGTCACACACACACTACCGCTGTTCTTCTGGATCGCGTGGCCGCACTCAGGGAGGAGGTAAGTGGGTGCCCTCGGCGGGACCCTCTGTAAATCGCGATCCTGCATGGCCAGTGGGAGGCGGGCCGCGCGCTGGTGTGGATGCTGGCAGCACAGGGACCTTACCAGGGCAAGGGCACAGGTCGGTTTCCTCTCATAAACCGTTTTTATAAGCCCACAGTACCCGGTGGTGAAGTCCAGCATGGTGATAAGGCTTTGACCTGTAGCCCCAGGGCGCCATTTAGAGTAAATGTTCCCGCCCTGGAGTTGCATCTCTCTCCCTCACTCCCTGGCAGCGTTTGTGCGCCATTAGGAGAAGCTGAGCTGATCCTGGGACTGTCTGGGCAAATCCTCCTCTGTAAAGCCGCCTGCATGTCGGCGCTGTGCATTTTACAGGACATTTAAGTATTCTACATGTCTGCTGACAGTGTTAGTTAAGAAAGTACATTTAGTCAGGGTTATATAGTACAAGTAACCTGTGATATACATCCAGTCTTTACTGTGCATTGTTGGATCTATTGAGTGTATAGCTATACTTAGTACTACTTTGTATTGCTAGTCCAGTGCAGTTTTATTGCATGTCATAATTTCTGCATTGTGTAATGTGACTGTGTGTGTGTGTGCATATAGCTGCTGTGCGATCTCCATTTCGTGTATCTCACTCAGGTTGCTATCCCTGTATCCTGTTACCTGAGGGGGCTAAGTGCGTCAGGTTTATCATTTAATATAGGTGTTTCACAAGATATACTCATTTTTAGTCACCATATACCTCTTGAATTCCCTGTTTGTGCTGTTACACTGCACAGGGGGTTCTTGTCAGGTATTGTGCTGCTGATATTGTACTGGGTTGCCCTGCATTGAGCATTTGGATGTGTCCGCTACAAGGGGCAACGGAGCTGGGGCTGATCCCACATTGTGTGGTGGTGACGCTGCAGACGCATTTGAGGAAAATATGGCAGCTGAGGGTTCTGGTTCTGGGGGCTCCTTACCCCCAGTGGGATCGTAGCAACGGGGGTTAAAAATGACCCGCCTTGGGCTACTTTCTCCACGCTTTTGAATAAGCTGGTAACTAGATTAACGCCCCCTATGGGACCTCCTGTGCCGATACAACCGCTTATGGTCCCCACGGTTAACCCGCCATGGGCAGATCAACTGTCTGCGCAGTTACAGCAATTGAACCAATCACTGACTACTCGGAAGTCTAACCCTCGCCCGCCTAAGACCAAGGGGTCCTCTAAGCAGGTCATTACTTCATCACAATCCACCAACGTACCATACACCTCGTCTGATGAGGATGGCGTTTATACTGACCCCACAGATTCTGATACAGACGTTTCTGATGGGGAATCTGCTTCACAGGTGGATGTTCCTCACTTGTTGGAGGCTGTCAGGCTCATTCTTCAAATTACTGATGACCCAGAGCCTGGTGCTGCCCCTAAGAAACCGGACAGAATTTAAACGTCAAAGTGGTTAAACAAGTTTTACCTCATTCTGACCATTTAGTTGACATACGTCAGGAGTCCTGGGGAAATCCAGGGAAGAAATTCACGCCTCACAAGAAGAAACTGGCTCGCTATCCCCTCGCTGCGGAGCTAAGTAAAAATTGGGAAACACCCCTGCCAGTGGATTCGCAGGTGGCGCGGCTGGTGGTATCCTCAGCTCTGCAGTCACGTCTCTGAAAGAACCGACGGATAAGCATGTGGAGGGTTGTTTAAAGGCGATTTACACCCTAGCAGGTGCTGCGCATCGGCACACCATTGCAGCGACATGGGCTGCAGAGGCTATTGAAGCGTGGGCTCAGGAGTTGGAAGCTGAGATGTCTTCCAACGCTTCTGATCTTGCTATTCAATGCTTATCTTATATTGTCACAGCGTCTCATTACTTTAAAGAGGCGGCTTCTGATGCCAGTATTCTGGCGGCCAAGGCTTCTATTACGTCCATACTGGGTCGCCGGATTCTATGGTTGCGGTCCTGGTCTGTGGATCTGGACTTTAAGAAAACCCTGGAGGTACTCCCTTTTAAGGGAGACATCCTTTTTCGGAGAATACCTCAACAACATAGTGGCTGACTTAACTTCTGCTAATACAGCTTGTCTACCTAGTACTGCTCCTTCTGTACTGTAGACTGAGTACTTCCTCTCGCTCCTTTCGTCCTTCAGGGAAAGCAAAGGGTCAGGCATACCCAAAACGGGCTCGCACTTCCAAACCCAATAAACCCAAACTGGCCAGGGCTGCCGTCAGCCTGCTTCCAAGACTGACAAGCCTGCCGCATGACGGGGCAGGCCTCCCACTGGGGAATCCCAGGGTGGAGGGCCAACTTCTAGGGTATACCCAAGAATGGTTGAAGACCACTTCCGATGCCTGGGTACGGGAAGTCGTCACTCGAGGTTATGCCCAAAACGGGCTCGCACTTCCAAACCCAATAAACCCAAACTGGCCAGGGCTGCCGTCAGCCTGCTTCCAAGACTGACAAGCCTGCCGCATGACGGGGCAGGCCTCCCACTGGGGAATCCCAGGGTGGAGGGCCAACTTCTAAGGTATACCCAGGAATGGTTGAAGACCACTTCCGATGCCTGGGTACGGGAAGTCGTCACTCGAGGTTATGTTGTATCCTTCAAAAAACGCCCCCCTCATCGATTTTGCCTGAGACATTCCTTTGGATCCATTCCTTTGGATCAGATGAAGGCAAAAACTCTTCATTCGGTGGTACAGACCCTCCTGGACACAGGAGTGGTAGTACAGGTGCCTCTAACTCAGAGAGGCAAGGGGTACTATTCACCACTGTTCCTAGTCCCGAAACCGAATGGGTCCTTGAACAAATTTGTGAGGGTCTCCAAGTTTCGTATGGAAACTCTTCGCTCCATTGTTCTGGTATTGGAACCTGGGGATTATATAGTATCCCTGGACGTACAGGATGCTTGCCTGCATATTCCCATTGCAATGTAGCATCAGCAATACCGGAGGTTTGCGGTTGGCAACCTCCATTACCAATTTTGGGCATTACCTTTTGGTTTGACCACGGCTCCACGAGTCTTGACCAAGGTCATGGCGTTAATGACGGCGGCACTCCGTCGTCAAGGGGTTAGGATCCTACCATACTTAGAAGACTTGTTGATCCTGGCAAATTCCTATGCCACCTGGATCTGACCATCTAGTTTCTGCAAGCCCACGGGTGGCTCATCAACTGGAAGAAATCTTCCCTGGTCCCTGCTCAGAGCATGGTGCACCTGGGGGCGTTGTTGGACACTAACAACCAGCGGTTGTTCTTGTCTCAGGAGAAAGTCCTGAAGTTTCAGGACAGGATTCGATGCTTCCTATCGCGTCCGCAAGTGTCAATACATTCGGTGATGCAAGTGGTAGGTCTCATGGTGTCTGCTTTCGACATGGTGGAGTCCACTCAATTCCATTCCCGCCCCCTATGCAGAAGCTGATAATTGCCAAATGGGACCACCTGCCTCACCAGATCAGGTCTCAAATTATCTCATTGTCTCCGGAGGTCCGTCTGTCACTGAGCTGGTGGCTTCAGGACCAACGATTGAGCAGGGGTTGTCCCTTCTGGGTCTCCAACTGGGTGCTTCTGACGATAAATGCTAGTCCGAGAGGTTGGGGCGCGGTGTTGGAGCAACACTCCCTTTAGGGTTGGTGGACCAAGGAGGAGTCTCTCCTCCCGATAAACATTCTGGAATTGCGGGTGGTGTTCAACTTGTTGAACTTGGCCCAACATTTAATACAGAACAGACCTGTTCAGGTACAGTCGGACAACGCCACCACGGTGGCTTACATCAATCATCAAGGTGGCCCAGCATTTAATACAGAACAGACCTGTTCAGGTCCAGTCGGACAACGCCACCACGGTGGCTTACATCAATCATCAAGGCGGCACTCGAAGCCGCATGGCAATGAGGGAAGTAACACGGATTCTTCAGTGGGCGGAACGCCATCTGCCAGCCATATCTGCAGTATTCATTCCGGGGATCCTAAACTGGGAAGCGGACTTTCTCAGTCATCAGGACGTACACCCTGGAGAGTGGAGCCTCCATCCAGAGGTGTTTCAAATTCTCATGGACAGGTGGGGCCTTCCAGATGTGGACTTGATGGCGTCTCGACACAATCACAAGGTTTCGGTCTTCAGAGCAAGGACAAGGGATCCTCAAGCAGCGTTCGTGGACGCACTGGCAATTCCATGGAACTTTCAGCTGCCATACGTGTTCCCTCCGGTGTCACTTCTGCCCAGACTAATAAGGAAGTTAAAGCAAGAAGGAGGAATCCTACTTCTGATGGCTCCCGTGTGGCCCAGACGGCATTGGTTCTCAGACCTTCAGTGTCTCTCGATAGAGCTTCTACTTCCACAGCGCCCAGATCTTCTCGTTCAGGGCCCCTGTGTATATCAGGATTTAGCCCGGTTGGCTTTGACGACGTGGCTCTTGAAGCTTCCGTCCTGAGGGCCAAAGGATTTTCTGAGGCGGTCATTCAGACCATGTCGAAGGCCCGGAAACAGTGTTCTGCACGGATTTACCATAGGGTCTGGAATTCTTACTTTTCTTGGTGCGCATCTAACAATCATGACGCTTACAAGTTTAGTACAGCCAAACTTTTGGCCTTTCTACAACAGGGCCTGGACTTAGACCTTCGTCTGGCCTCTATCAAGGTTCATATTTCTGCCTTGTTGGTTTGGTTCCAGAGAAAAATTGTGACTTTACCTGATGTACATACGTTTACTCGGGGTGCGTTGCGGATTCATCCTCCCTACGCCCCGCCTGTGGCCATTTGGGACTTGTCAGTGGTTTTGGAGGCGTTGCAAGGGTCTCCGTTTGAACCTCTTGAATCTGCGGACTTTAAGTGGCTTTCTCTTAAGGTATTGTTTCTGCTGGCTATTGCCTCTGCAAGATGGGTGTCGGATTTGGGTGCCTTGTCTTGTAGGTCACATTTTTCACCGTGATCGGGCAGTTCTTAGAACACGTCCCGGGTATTTGCCTAACGTGGTGTCTTCTTTCCACCTTAATCAGGAGATTGGTGGTACGGGCTCTCCGTATCTACGTGAAGAGAACTGCCTCCTCCATCAGGAAGTCTGATTCTCTCTTTGTTCTGTTTGGTTTTCACAAATTTGACTGGCCTACTCACAAGCAGACCCTGGCCAGATGGATTAGAATGGTGATTGCACATGCTTATGTACAGGCTGGCCTTCCAGCTCCTGCTACCATAAAGGCCCATTCTACTCGGTTGGTTGGACTTCTTGGGCGGCCCGCCGTGGTGCGACCCTTGAATGAATGTGCAAGGTGGCTACGTGGTCCTCAGTGAACACGTTCATAAGGTTCTATGCCTTCGATACTTCCTCCTCCCAGGATGCTTCCTTTGGACGCCTGCCAGATGTAATTTCCTGTGGAGCCCAGTGTACCCCGCAGCAGAAAACGAGATTTATGGTAAGAACTTACCGTTGTTAATTCTCTTTCTGCGAGGTACACTAGGCTCCACAGGGCGCCCACCCTGACGCACTTAGCTTCTTTGGGTTGGTATGGCATTAGCCGATTACACTTTCTCCTGTCGTGAGAGTGTGGTGTATGTTGCTACTAACAGTTGTCTTCTCTTTTGCCTGCTACTGCATTGGACTGGTTAACAAAAACGGAGTTCCTTTGCACGAAGGCGGGGTTATAGAGAAAGCGGTGCTAGGCATTCTGGGAAGAAGGTCAAAGCTTTGAGCCTGTTGGTGCCTGGATCAAGATCCTACTCTACACCCCAATGTCATTCCCTGTGGAGCCCAGTGTACTTCGCAGAAAGATTTAACAACGGTAAGTTCTTACCATAAATCTCGTTTTTTTTGATGCAGATACAGCCGCAATTACATTGCATATAAGACAAATTTTCACAGGGTAAAAAAAGATGCTCGGCGCTACGGAGTAGAACCACATCATGATGTGCTGTTTAATAAACAAATAAAAGTGTACTTTATATTTCTCTTACGTCCTAGAGGATGCTGGGGTCCACAGTACCATGGGGTATAGACTGGTCCACCAGGAGCCATTGGCACTTTAAGAGTTTGAAAATGTGGGCTGGCTCCTCCCTCTATGCTCCTCCTACCAGACTCAGTTTAGAAAATGTGCCCGGAGTTTATTATTTTACAGGGAGGCTGCTAGCAACAGCCTCCCTGCGACTAAGGGGGGGCTTGGGGGGGGGGGGGGAGTAGTGTCCGCCCTGTGGGGTCTGAGCCACTATCTCCGCTGACAGGACACTGAGCTCCTAAGGGTATAGATCGTTCCCCACCACAGGGGATCTCTCACCCCAGCAGCATGCCGTCACCCACTTACAGAGCTGAAGATCAGTGGTGAGTGAGTCACCGACCCCCTAGCAAACGGGGGGCCGGTGTGAAGATGGCGGCATCAGGGTAGGAGCGCAGTATTAACTGCACTCCGGAGGCTCAGCGGAAAATAGTGCGCCGCTGTGAGGGGCGCCCTGAGCCAGCGCCTACACCCTACACTGGTCACACAGCCTGTTGGGGTCCCGGGATCTCAGCCAGCATAAATCCTCAGGCCAGTATAATCCTCTGAAGAGCGGGAAGATGGCGTCATTAAGGGGGCGGAGTTTCTCAGCGGACCCAGCAGCGTTCAGCGCCTGATCTCTGCCTGCACAGTGCTGTCCAGGAAGAGCAAGTCCCTCCACAACCACTCCAGCTATCATTCACGGGGGGGGGGGGCTTCGAAATGTCTGTGTAACCTATTAAAGTGCACAGTCAGCGCTGATGGGGTGTCTCCCTTTTATATTAAAAGCGCTGTGTGTGGGTTGGCTCCAATCTCTGTGTGTCTCTTGCCATTCTTGGGGGTGAAACTCTGTCCTCCCCTGTGTGTGTGTGGAGTGTCTGTGGTCTCCATTAAGCAATGTACAGGGACTCTGTGTCATATGCTGCGGCCCAGTTCTGGTACATCAGGGCTCCCCGCTGTTTATTCACATAAACGTGCTCTTGCACAGATCATGCAGGATGATACCGATTCTGATACTGCAGACGGTGACGGGGATGTGTTGCGGGGGGCAGCATCTCTTGCAAAAGGGGTGCAGTTGATGATGGAGGCTATTAGGGATGTGTTGAATATTGCTGATACAACACCCGAGCAGGTTGAGGAGGCTTACTTCACTGAAAATAAGAAAGCCTCGCTAACCTTCTCTGCGTCAAAGGAATTAAATGCTATTTTTGAAAAGGCTTGGGAAAACGAGGATAAAAAATTCTAGATACCTAAAAGGGTTCTGGTAGCATTCCCTTTCCCGGCAGAGGATAGGAAAAAATGGGAAAACCCGCCTATTGTTGACTTGTCAATATCCAGACTCTCAAAGGTGGTTTTACCTGTTCCAGGATCTACCGCCTTGAAAGAGCCGGCTGATCGTAAAATTGATAATACGCTCAAATCCATGTACACTGCTTTCTGGGAATACTACGTCCCACTATTGCCAGTGCTTGGATTGCCAAAGTGGTCAGGCATGTTACTTGAGGACTTGGATACTATGGAAAATGTGATGTTGAATTGTTTTTACGTAACCTGCGGGATTTCTGGTAGAATCCATGAAAGAACTGGGTTCCATGGCTGCGGGAATTTCTTCCATGTCAGTATCAGCTCGTCAAGGACTGTGGTTGCGACAGTGGTCTGCCGACACGGAATCCAGGAGATGGGGAGACCCTACCCTCTCAGGCTCTCTTTGGGTAAACGTTAGATTCTTGGATCGCTACGGCTGGTAAGTCACCCTTTCTTCCCTCAGCTACACCTGCTCCGAAGAAAACCTTTTCTTCAGTTACATCACAGCCCTCTTGGTCTACCAAGCCCAGAAAGGCCAAGCCGTCCAACACCTTTCGGGGAGGCCCAAGTCCAAGAAACCTGGAGCTGCAGGTTCCCAGGAACAGAAACCTGCTTCAGGTAACCTATAGTCCTCAGCATGACGGTGGACTGCACACTCCGGAGGCTTAAATTTCAAATTCTCCCTCATCGATTTCTCAGATCAGATTTGCTAGCTCTGCTGGCAGACAGGGCTGTCCTGCAAGAAGCCGTCCAGAAGTTGGTGAAGGCACAGGTCATTGTGCCAGTACCGCCTCATGTAAAACAAAGGTTACTATTCAAACCTTTTTGTGGTACCGAAACCGGATGCTTCGGTCAGGCCCATTCTTAACTCAAAATCACTAAACCCCTTTCTGAGGGAGTTCAAGCTCAAAATGGAGTCTCTAAGGGCAGTGATATCAGATCTGGAGGAGGGGGAATTCCTAGTATCCCTGGATATCAAAGATGCATACCTCCACATTTTGATTTGGCTGCCGCATCAAGCTTATCTTCGATTCGCACTATTGGACTGTCCCTTTAAGTTACAGGCCCTCCATTTCGGCCTCTCCATAGCACCGAGTGTATTCACCAATGTGATGGCGAAAATTATGTTTCTCCTCCGCAGACAGGGGGTGAATATAATTTTGTATCTGGACGATCTATTGATAAATGCATCGTCCAAGGAGAAGCTGTTACGGTCCATAGCACTCACGACCCAGCTTCTCAGGGAACATGGTTGGATCCTGAATCTTCCAAAATCACATTTGGAACCAACCAGGAGGTTGTCCTTTCTGGGAATGATCCGCGACACGGAGGTGCAGAGGGTGTTTCTTCCAGAGGAAAAGGCGTTGGTGATTCAAACGATGGTCCGGGATGTCTTGAAGCCAACCCGGGTGTCAGTTCATCAGTGCATTCGCCTTCTGGTGAAGATGGTGGCCTCTTACGAGGCTCTGCATTACGGGAGGTTTCACGCTCTGTCCTTCCAACTGGATCTCCAGTACAAGTGGTCGGCATCCCATCTACACATGCACCAGAGAATACGTCTGTCGCCAAAGGCCAAGATTTCACTCCTCTGGTGGCTGCAATTACCTCACCTTCTGGAGGGCCGCAGGTTCGGGATTCAGGACTGGATCCTTCTAACCACGGATGCAAGTCGCTGGGGCGCAGTCACTCAAGGGGTAACCTTCCAAGGAAGGTGGTCAAGTCTGGAAGCCGGCCTGCCGATAAACATTCTGGAACTAAGCCGTCTACAACAGTCTTCTCCAAGCGGCCCATCTTCTGAAAAATCGGGCCATTCAAGTGCAGTCGGACAATGTGACAACAGTGGCTTACATAAACCGACAGGGCGGAACGAAGAGCAGAGCTGCAATGTCAGAGGGTAACAAGAATCATCCTCTGGGCAGAAAAACGCGCGTTGGCGCTGTCACCAATCTTC
The DNA here is from genome assembly GCF_028390025.1 of Pseudophryne corroboree. Lineage (NCBI taxonomy): Eukaryota > Metazoa > Chordata > Amphibia > Anura > Myobatrachidae > Pseudophryne > Pseudophryne corroboree. Next base: position 119,372,770 of record NC_086444.1, read on the forward strand.
ATCCGGGAGTAGACAACTGGGAAGCGGACTTCCTCAGCAGACACGATCTCCATCCAGGGGAGTGGGGTCTCCATCCGGCGGTGTTCGTGGAGTTAACAGATCTTTAGGGCATACCCCAGATCGACATGATGGCCTCTCGTCTCAACAAGAAGCTTTGGCGGTATTGTTCCAGGTCGAGGGACTCGCAAGCAGTGTCGGTGGATGCCCTAGTGACTCCGTGGGTGTTTCATTCGTTGTACATGTTTCCTCCACTTCCACTCATCCCAAGAGTTCTAAACCTCATAAGGAGAACAAGGGTTCAAGCTATCCTCATTGCTCCCTGATACAGGCTAGGAAAGAAGTAACGTCTAAACATTACCATTGAATTTGGAAAAAATATGTATCTTGGTGTGAGTCCAAGAAATTTCCTGCGGTGGAGTTTCAACTGGGCAGGTTTCTCCTCTTCCTGCAAGCTGGTGTGGATATGGGCCTGAAGTTGGGATCTGTGAAGGTCCAGATTTCGGCCCTATCCTTTTTTCATCAGAAACAATTGGCTGCCCTCCCTGAGGTTCAGACCTTTTTGAAGGGAGTTCTGCACATCCAACCTCGCCTTGCGACCTTAACGTGATGTTGCAGTTCCTCCAATCGGACTGGTTCGAGCCTCTACAGGAGGTCGAGGTCAAATTTCTTACGTGGAAGGCTGTCACGTTGTTGGCCTTAGCTTCTGCTAGACGTGTGTCGGAGTTGGGGGCTTTGTCCTGTAAAAGCCCATACTTGATCTTCCACGAAGATAGGACTGAACTCCGGACACGTCAGCAGTTTCTTCCGAAGGTTGTGTCGGCATTTCATATCAACCAACCTATTGTGATGCCAGTGGCTACTGACTCCTCAGTTTCATCAAAGTCCTTGGATGTTGTAAGGGCTCTGAAAATCTGTGTGAAGAGAACTGCTCGTCACAGAAAATCGGACTCTGTTTGTCCTGTATGATCCCAAGAAAATTGGGTGTCCTGCTTCTAAGCAGACGATCTCTCGCTGGATCAGGTTCACTATCCAGCATGCGTATTCTACGGCAGGCTTGCCGTGTCCTACGTCTGTCGAGGCCCACTCTACTCGTAAGGTGGGGTCTTCCTGGGCGGATGCCCGGGGTGTCTCGGCGTTACAACTTTGCCGAGCTGCAACTTGGTCTGGGTCGAACATGTTTGCAAAGTTCTACAAGTTCGATACTTTGACTGAACTTCAGATCATCAGAAGCCAATCAGTTCTGCAGGAGCCTCCGCGCTCTCCCTCCCATTCATGGTACTAATGTGGACCCCAGCATCCTCTAGAACGTAAGAGAAAATAGGATTTTGAAATCCTTTTCTCATAGTCCGTAGAGGATGCTGGGCACCCGCCCAGTGCTTCGTTTTCCTGCTTTCATTATTTGGTTCAGTGCAACTTCGTTTTAGTTGAGTACTGCATTGTTACTTGGTAAGTAATGTTTCAGCGGTTGCTGAGTTTTCAAGCGAAGTTAGCTTGATGTGCCTTGTATGTGTGAGCTGGTGTGAATCTCGCCACTATCTGTGTTAAATCCTTCTCTCGAAGATGTCAGTCTCCTCGGGCATAGTTTCTAAACGGAGTCGTGGGAGGGGCATAGAGGGAGGAGCTAGCCCACACTCTTAAAGTGCCAATGGCTCCAGGTGGACCCGTCTATACCCCATGTCACTAATGTGGACCCGAGCATCCTCTATGGACTACGAGAAAAGGATTTACCGGTAGGTAACCAAAATCCTATTTTTATAATAAAACACGCAGCATGACTTATTTCAGGTTTGTTTCCAGCCACTTTAAATCCATTATATGCAGTACAACACTGATTTAATGGTTTAAACCATACTTGAATAATAGTTTTTGCTTTGTTTTCAATACAGAAAGGTGGCTTTCAAGAAGACAATTACAGCAGTCAAGGATTCTCACAAAGTGCTACTGTTGCAGATGAGGAAGAGAATTGGGGGTAGTTAAAAAGCGATACGAAAAAACAAAATGAAGACCGCACACTAGTTATAGAATTCGTTTTTGAAAAACCATGTGTTTGTATGTTATAAGCATTAAAATACTTGTTCCAGATGGCTTAAATATTATTATGTTAACTAGTTAGTATTCCATTATGGAAACAGGATTTTGGTTTGTAGTACTACATGTAACAGCTCATTAAACTCTGTTAAGCACACAATTAGTTTTTTTTTATGCTAATGCAGATTTGGATGTGTTTTCCCAATTGTGCATGTACAAAAAATGTGCTGAGTGCAAAATACAGCTTTACATGTCAAATATTTTGAATGTTCTGGTTTTATTTAACTTCACAATTATTGAAAATGTGTAATAGTGTATTGCAGTAAGGAGAAACAATTGTGTAATCATTAAGATTACATAGAACAAGGACAAAATAAATGTGTGTGTGTATATATATATATATATATATATATATATATATATATATATATATATATATATATATATATATATAATATTACACACGCGCGCACACAGTATCACCTGCCTGTGTGCACGTGGTCTTTACGGATGGGGAGCTGTGAAGAAGGAATCTAGCATGGCACTGCTAGACATGTCAAAGTTATTTGTCTTATGAATCAAACTGCACATAGCTAAGTGCTGTTTGAATAATGCATGAAATATCTTTGACAAGCCCTGCCATGCGGATTCCTTAATATCTCTTATGCCAGATGAGCTATCGGCTTGGTTTTTGACTTACGAAGGTTTCCCAAACAAATACCTAAAAACTAATTCAAGATTTTGTCCTAATCAACCACCAAAGGGGCAAATCAAATCTTCAGTCAGGGATGCTATTCTGCCACCAAAGAACAAGACTGCCATCATTATTTACACACACCTTCAGTAGTTCGATGGAGCAGAAATGTATTACAGGTCTATGGACTTGGTGGTGTAAATGGAGTTCCCCAACCCTCCTGGCCTCCCAGCCCACAAGTTTCTCCTCCAAGTGGGGGTTCCAGTGATGTTGGTGTGGAACCTTAACCCGCCCAAGCACTGTAATGGCACCAGGCTGTGAGTGAAGGCCCTCCTCCGCAGGAACGTTATCAAGGCCACAATGTTTACCAGCTGTGCTCGGGGGGAGTTTTGATCATACAACTCATACCAATAGAGTACTGCTTTGAGTTAAAGAGGCTACAGTTCACCCTAAAGGTCTAATTTACATTGACCATCGACAAGTCCCAGAGGCAGTTGCTGAAGGTTGCAGGGATTGACTTATAGGAGGACTGCTTCTCACATGGGCAGTTCTATGTTGCCTCCTCCAGAGTGAGCCCAGCCAGTAGCCTGGTGCTATTAGCACCCGAGGAGAGAACCACCAATGTGGTTTTCTAAGAGATCCCCAAGTAGAAAAAAACTTATAACCCATCTTCAGTTAATTCATATCTAAAAAAAAATTATAAATATCTTAATACATCTATTACGCTCCTGTACGCCAGAGTCATAAATTGAAGTAAGCATTTAAGTTAAGATTGGTGAAGAAAATGGAAACCGTAAATAATGAAGGTCAACTTAATTCAAACCGAGCACATCAGCTAGGGTGTATATATTGGTCCAGCACATCCCATGTAAGCAATACTTTGCTGGTTGCCTGCTTAAAATAATCACCCATAATCAATAAATATTTGAAAGTGCTCTGTTTATTAAGCAAAGTACAAAACTGCTGTTCCCCTCTTCTAGGTGTTAAGCCACAACTGTGCAGGATTTTACAGTATTTTTTATTCATCCCCTTCAAAGTAAGATTAAAACCTGTACATTTGTCTTGATATCTTTCAGTAGAGATCAATTACTTGCTCCCAGTTTAGTTACAAGCTCCATGTTTAGAGGTATGTTATGTCCTGATGCAGTGCAAGACTCTCTCAATGCAATTTTCATTTCCTATTACAGGTTGAGTATCCCTTATCCAAAATGCTTGGGACCAGAGGAATTTTGGATATCGGATTTTTCCGTATTTTGGAATAATTAGATACCATAATGAGATCTTATGATGATGGGACCTAAATCTAAGCACAGAATGCATTTATGTTACATATACACCTTATACACACAGCCTGAAGGTCATTTAATACAATATTTTTAATAACTTTGTGTATTAAACAAAGTTTGTGTACATTGAGCCATCAAAAAACAAACGTTTCACTATATCACTCTCACTCAAAAAAGTCCGTATTTCGGAATATTCCGTATTTCGGAATATTTGGATATGGGATACTCAACCTGTACTTTGTCAGAGAGTTGTCATTTTCTAGAAGCCCATGCAAATATTTAATTTGTAAACCATATCCTTATACAACAATCGTGAATATTTCTTATGACTTGCTCAGATGATCTTATTTATACCACTTTTAGACTGAAATTGCAGGTCGCAGCCGGGAGCCTGACACGGGTGCTACCTGGCTGCGTCCTGCGTCAGCCCCCTTTCCCACCGGAGTCACCTGCCCGGCATATTGCTGGGTTAGGGACGTTGCCTGTGACGCAACGGGGGCGGCGCTTGGAGATAACATGATCTCCAAGCACCGCCTGCACATACACTGTAAACGGGAAGCTGGGTCGTGCGATCCAGCTCCCGTTTACACTGCACCGGGTTGAACACGTGTACAACCCTGCAAACTACCGGAGTTGAAATACCGGGTCACTCGACCCGGATTATTCCAACTCGACCCATTTACACCGAGTGCATGATAATCTTCTAGCATTTGGCATCTTTTTTGCGCAAAAAAGTGAATTTCTCTGACGTCCTAAGTGGATGCTGGGGACTCCGTAAGGACCATGGGGGAATAGCGGCTCCGCAGGAGACAGGGCACAAAAGTAAAAGCTTTAGGATCAGGTGGTGTGCACTGGCTCCTCCCCCTATGACCCTCCTCCAAGCCTCAGTTAGGTTTTTGTGCCCGGCCGAGAAGGGTGCAATCTAGGTGGCTCTCCTAAAGAGCTGCTTAGAGTAAAAGTTTTTTATTTTCAGTGAGTCCTGCTGGCAACAGGCTCACTGCAACGAGGGACTTAGGGGAGAAGAAGTGAACTCACCTGCGTGCAGGATGGATTGGCTTCTTAGGCTACTGGACACTAGCTCCAGAGGGACGATCACAGGTACAGCCTGGATGGGTCACCGGAGCCGCGCCGCCGACCCCCTTGCAGATGCTGAAGAGAGAAGAGGTCCAGAAATCGGCGGCTGAAGACTTCCCAGTCTTCTTAAGGTAGCGCACAGCACGGCAGCTGTGCGCCATTGCTCTCAGCACACTTCACACCAACGGTCACTGAGGGTGCAGGGCGCTGGGGGGGGCACCCTGGGCAGCAATGAAAGTACCTATGCTGGCTAAAAATACATCACATATAGCCTCTGGGGCTATATGGATGTATTTAACCCCTGCCAGGTTGTCAGAAAAACGGGAGAAGCCGCCCGCCGAAAAGGGGGCGGGGCCTATTCTCCTCAGCACACAGCGCCATTTTCCTACACAGCTCCGCTGCTAGGAAGGCTCCCAGGCTCTCCCCTGCACTGCACTACAGAAACAGGGTTAAAACAGAGAGGGGGGGCACTTATTTGGCGATATTATATATTAAGATGCTATAAGGGAAAACACTTATATAAGGTTGTCCCTGTATAATTATAGCGTTTTGGTGTGTGCTGGCAAACTCTCCCTCTGTCTCCCCAAAGGGCTAGTGGGGTCCTGTCCGCTATCAGAGCATTCCCTGTGTGTGTGCTGTGTGTCGGTACGTGGGTGTCGACATGTATGAGGACGATGTTGGTGAGGAGGCGGAGCAATTGCCTGTAATGGTGATGTCACTCTCTAGGGAGTCGACACCGGAATGGATGGCTTATTTAGGGAATTACGTGATAATGTCAACACGCTTCAAGGTCGGTTGACGACATGAGACGGCCGGCAAACCAATTAGTACCTGTCCAGGCGTCTCAAACACCGTCAGGGGCTTTAAAACGCCCATTTACCTCAGTCGGTAGACACGGACACTGACTCCAGTGTCGACGGTGAAGAAACAAACGTATTTTCCATTAGGGCCACACGTTACATGTTAAGGGCAATGAAGGAGGTGTTACATATTTCTGATACTACAAGTACCACAAAAAAGGGTATTATGTGGGGTGTGAAAAAACTACCTGTAGTTTTTCCTGAATCAGATAAATTAAATAAAGTGTGTGATGATGCGTGGGTTTCCCCCGATAGAAAATTATTGGCGTTATACCCTGTCCCGCCAGAAGTTAGGGCGCGTTGGGAAACACCCCTTAGGGTGGATAAGGCGCTCACACGCTTATCAAAACAAGTGGTGTTACCGTCTCCAGATACGGCCGCCCTCAAGGAGCCAGCTGATAGGAGGCTGGAAAATATCCTAAAAAGTATATACACACATACTGGTGTTATACTGCGACCAGCGATCGCCTCAGCCTGGATGTGCAGCGCTGGGGTGGCTTGGTCGGATTCCCTGACTGAAAATATTGATACCCTTGACAGGGACAGTATTTTATTGACTATAGAGCATTTAAAGGATGCATTTCTATATATGCGAGATGCACAGAGGAATATTTGCACTCTGGCATCAAAAGTAAGTGCGATGTCCATATCTGCCAGAAGATGTTTATGGACACGACAGTGGTCAGGTGATGCAGATTCCAAACGGCACATGGAAGTATTGCCGTATAAAGGGAAGGAGTTATTTGGGGTCGGTCCATCGGACCTGGTGGCCACGGCAACAGCTGGAAAATCCACCCTTTTTACCCCAAGTCACATCTCAGCAGAAAAAGACACCGTCTTTTCAGCCTCAGTCCTTTCGTCCCCATAAGGGCAAGCGGGCAAAAGGCCAGTCATATCTGCCCAGGGGTAGAGGAAAGGGAAGAAGACTGCAGCAGGCAGCCCCTTCCCAGGAACAGAAGCCCTCCACCGCTTCTGCCAAGTCCTCAGCATGACGCTGGGGCCGTACAAGCGGACTCAGGTGCGGTGGGGGGTCGTCTCAAGAGTTTCAGCGCGCAGTGGGCTCACTCGCAAGTGGACCCCTGGATCCTACAAGTAGTATCCCAGGGGTACAGATTGGAAATTCGAGACGTCTCCCCCTCGCAGGTTCCTGAAGTCTGCTTTACCAACGTCTCCCTCCGACAGGGAGGCAGTATTGGAAACAATTTCACAAGCTGTATTCCCAGCAGGTGATAATCAAGGTACCCCTCCTACAACAAGGAAAGGGGTATTATTCCACACTATTTGTGGTACTGAAGCCAGACGGCTTGGTGAGACCTATTCTAAATCTGAAATCTTTGAACACTTACATACAAAGGTTCAAATCAAGATGGAGTCACTCAGAGGAGTGATAGCGAACCAGGAAGAAGGGGACTATATGGTGTCCCTGGACATCAAGGATGCTTACCTCCATGTCCCAATTTGCCCTTCTCACCAAGGGTACCTCAGGTTCGTGGTACAGAACTGTCACTATCAGTTTCAGACGCTGCCGTTTGGATTGTCCACGGCACCCCGGGTCTTTACCAAGGTAATGGCCGAAATGATGATTCTTCTTCAAAGAAAAGGCGTCTTAATTATCCCTTACTTGGACGATCTCCTGATAAGGGCAAGGTCCAGAGAACAGTTGGAGGTCGGAGTAGCACTATCTCAAGTAGTTCTACGACAGCACGGGTGGATTCTAAATATTCCAAAATCGCAGCTGATTCCGACGACACGTCTGCTGTTCCTAGGGATGATTCTGGACACCGTCCAGAAAAAGGTGGTTCTCCCGGAGGAGAAAGCCAGGGAGTTATCCGAGCTAGTCAGAAACTTCCTAAAACCAGGCCAAGTGTCAGTGCATCAATGCACAAGAGTCCTGGGAAAAATGGTGGCTTCTTACGAAGCGATTCCATTCGGCAGATTTCACGCAAGAATTTTTCAGTGGGATCTGCTGGACGAATGGTCCGGATCGCATCTTCAGATGCATCAGCGGATAATCCTGTCTCCAAGGACAAGGGTGTCTCTTCTGTGGTGGCTGCAGAGTGCTCATCTACTAGAGGGCAGCACATTCGGCATTCAGGACTGGGTTCTGGTGACCACGGATGCCAGCCTGAGAGGCTGGGGAGCAGTCACACAGGGAAGAAATTTCCAAGGAGTGTGGTCAAGTCTGGAGACTTCTCTCCACATAAATATACTGGAGCTAAGGGCAATTTACAATGCTCTGAGCCTAGGAAGACCTCTGCTTCAAAGTCAACAGGTGCTGATCCAGTCGGACAACATCACGGCAGTCGCCCACGTAAACAGACAGGGCGGCACAAGAAGCAGGAGGGCAATGGCAGGAATTTTCGCTGGGCGAAACTGTCAGCGGTGTTCATTCCGGGAGTGGACAACTGGGAAGCAGACTTCCTCAGCAGGCACGACCTCCACCCGGGAGAGTGGGGACTTCATCTGGAAGTCTTCCACATGATTGTGAACCGTTGGGAAAGACCAAAGGTGGACATGATGGCGTCCAGTATGAACAAAAAACTGGACAGGTATTGCGCCAGGTCAAGAGACCCTCAGGCAATAGCTGGGACGCTCTGGTAACACCGTGGGTGTACCAGTCGGTGTATGTGTTCCCTCCTCTGCCTCTCATACCCAAGGTACTGAGAATTATAAGACGGAGAGGAGTAAGAACTATACTCGTGGCTCCGGATTGGCCAAGAAGGACTTGGTACCCGGAACTTCAAGAGATACTAAGAAGGGACTTGCTTCAGCAAGGATCATGTCTGTTCCAAGACTTACCGCGGCTGCGTTTGACGGCATGGCGGTTGAACGCCGGATCCTAAGGGAAAAAGGCATTCCGGAAGAGGTCATCCCTACCCTGGTCAGAGTCAGGAAGGAGGTGACCGCACAACATTATCACCGCATTTGGCGAAAATATGTTGCATGGTGTGAGGCCAGGAAGGCCCCCACGGAGGAATTTCAACTCGGTCGATTCCTGCATTTCCTACAAACAGGAGTGTCTATGGGCCTCAAATTGGGGTCCATTAAGGTTCAAATTTCGGCCCTGTCAATTTTCTTCCAGAAAGAATTGGCTTCAGTTCCTGAAGTCCAGAAGTTTGTCAAGGGAGTACTGCATATACAACCCCCTTTTGTGCCTCCAGTGGCACTGTGGGATCTCAACGTAGTTCTGGGATTCCTCAAATCACATTGGTTTAAACCGCTCAAATCTGTGGATTTGAAATATCTCACATGGAAAGTGACCATGCTGTTGGCCCTGGCCTCGGCCAGGCGAGTGTCAGAATTGGCGGCTTTGTCTCACAAAAGCCCATATCTGATTGTCCATTCGGACAGGGCAGAGCTGCGGACTCGTCCCCAGTTTCTCCCTAAGGTGGTGTCAGCGTTTCACCTGAACCAGCTTATTGTGGTACCTGCGGCTACTAGGGACTTGGAGGACTCCAAGTTGCTAGATGTTGTCAGGGCCCTGAAAATATAGATTTCCAGGACGGCTGGAGTCAGGAAAACTGACTTGCTGTTATCCTGTATGCACCCAATAAACTGGGTGCTCTTGCTTCTAAGCAGACGATTGCTAGTTGGATGTGTAGTACAATTCAGCTTGCACATTCTGTGGCAGGCCTGCCACAGTCAAAATATGTAAATGCCCATTCCACAAGGAAGGTGGGCTCATATTGGGCGGCTGCCCGAGGGGTCTCGGCTTTACAACTTTGCCGAGCTGCTACTTGGTCAGGGGCAAACACGTTTGAAAAATTCTACAAATTTGATACCCTGGCTGAGGAGGACCTGGAGTTCTCTCATTCGGTGCTGCAGAGTCATCCGCACTCTCCCGCCCGTTTGGGAGCTTTGGTATAATTCCCATGGTCCTTACGGAGTCCCCAGCATCCACTTAGGACGTCAGAGAAAATAAGAATTTACTTACCGTTAATTCTATTTCTCGTAGTCCGTAGTGGATGCTGGGCGCCCATCCCAAGTGCGGATTGTCTGCAATACTTGTACATAGTTATTGTTACAAAAATCGGGTTATTATTGTTGTGAGCCATCTTTTCAGAGGCTCCGCTGTTATCATGCTGTTAACTGGGTTCAGATCACAGGTTGTACAGTGTGATTGGTGTGGCTGGTATGAGTCTTACCCGGGATTCAAAATCCTTCCTTATTGTGTACGCTCGTCCGGGCACAGTATCCTAACTGAGGCTTGGAGGAGGGTCATAGGGGGAGGAGCCAGTGCACACCACCTGATCCTAAAGCTTTTACTTTTGTGCCCTGTCTCCTGCGGAGCCGCTATTCCCCCATGGTCCTTACGGAGTCCCCAGCATCCACTACGGACTACGAGAAATAGAATTATCGGTAAGTAAATTCTTATTTTTAGTCACAATGTGACTAGGACACACGAGATTGTGCTAATTAATTTTATGACACTTGTATACCTGTGTGCGACGGAGTCTCTGAATCTGCATACGAAGCGCTACAGTGCAGCAGCCGCAGGTTGGTTGGTGTTTTTTTCGGGGGGGGGGGGGCTTTCAGTATAACTTCTGTTCTGCTCCTTATGCAAGCTCAGACACTCAGTATACAAGTGTCATACATCAAATTAATGAGCAGTCTCCCCGTTCTTGTGGCAGTGCATTGTGATTAGGACAGCTTTATGGAAAAAGAAGACGCCCAACATTAGTTGCACGAGACCAGGCGGCTCCCTACCACCAGTCATCTTCCGTTGCATGGCTTATCGAGGCTAGATGTATGAGGACGCATCTACCTTAGAAACAATTTCGTATACAGAGTATTTATGGTCAAAATATTGAATTGTGGACATAGTTTTAATTATTTCTATCAATCGTTCACCATTTTCTTGCGGTCTACAGTATTACATTCACATTAAGCACAAGGAATGTTGTTTCTTTAGCAAAATAATGGAGTGGGGTTAAAACCTATTGGGAATGTACAAAAGTAAGCACACAGATTAATTTATGCGTTAGAATAGATGTAGTAATAATCTGGTTACTCTGGGCAACACCTCCATTTTCCCACTTAAGGAGATTTGGTAAATTGCCCCTTGAGTGCCTTCTGCAGTAATGACATCCAGAAAATAATAGCCTTTATTTATAAAGTGCTTTGGCACTTTGGAGGTGAAAAGCACCTACAATGGGCATGTGAGAGTCTGAACTGGAGCATGGTGCAATGTTAGATTGGTTTGATTAATCTTTTTATTTTTATGTGGAGAGGGTTGCATCATGTGGATAGATCTGTGCTCCCTGTGTCATTTACCTGGGAAATCCTTCAGAGACAGTGTGATTATCTGCTGGGAAACCATAGTCAATTTATTCAAAACTAATTAAATAAGGGAATAGTGTTTAATTTATATTGTAATCACTACTCATATCTTTCACTATATACACAATTTTTTCAAATTGCATTTATCTTTATTATTACTACTGCTAATTCTAGTACTTCATCCATTAACGATTGTTGTGAATTAATGCTCTTTTATTACTGTCTAATTGGCAAAAAACTTTTTCAGTACTGGGTTCTTAATTATATCTGTCTATATATAGATGAATTAATATCAACTACATTGGTAGCCCATATATCCCCATATTTAATTTGAATTTGACCTAGGACCTTAATAATAGACAATTGATTGGAAAGAGTCACGATTGGCTGAGTCTCCCCTTAAAGGTACTGGACCACAGGCTACCATACCACCTGTGATCAAGCTTTTCCTTTGTGAAACGTACGTTCGGTACCAAAGGGTCACGTGGTGTGCACACGTGACGCCTAGGTCAGTCAGCGGCCGCCGATTACTGAAGCAGCCGAATACTGCTTTATGAAGCGGCCTCACACAAACGGGGCACACGCGGCTGTATATCATCCAGCGTGATTCCCTGGCATTAAGGACGTCCGATGCAGGACCCCAGAGGTGGCCTCTCCCCCCTTCTCCTTCACATGAAAACCTACAACTGGTAGCTATAAATCAGCCGACTGCGGCTCTTAAGTGAGCCAAACGAACGGCTCCTTTTTTTTTTCCTGCCTCTCATTGTTAATTATTGGTAAACAGGATTAACCCTGCTAATATTATATGTTAATTAGGTTATGTATAGCCTGCAGTGAAGGGTACAACCCCTTTTTTTACCATGTGATTGCTCCTGTGATATGTACAGCAGAAAATAATGTATCTTTTAAGGCCCGTACATACTGGCCGATATATCGGCCGTTCTCTTGAACGGCCGATATATCACGGGTCCGTCGGCCAGTGTGTACGGCCGATACGTCTGTGAACTCCGTCGTTCACAGACGTACCGTGTCGGCCCCGCAGCACAGCCGGCGGCCAATATATCAACCGATATTTTGTCACGTCGCTGTGTATGTACGGCGGTCGGACGACCGCCAGTACACCTGCAGCCGGCGGTGATTGACAGCTGAACTGGGCGGGCATGTGTACACGCCCGCCCAGTTCATGACGTCAGTCCCCGACTGATCGGGCAGTGTGTATGCCCAACACACTGCCCGATCCGTCCATATATATATATGTGCAGATCAATTGATCTGCCGATATATCTACCAGTGTGTACCCACCTTTAGAAACCGTATCCCTGGGAATGCAACAATTGTAACCGTTCCCAGGACTACTCGGTGAGATTAATACTATATATAAAGTCTGCTTTCCCCTGCCTTTAAGCAATTTATGTTTATATAATAAGTATGCACAGGGGTAATATATACTCAAACTCTTAGTGTCATTTTTGCAGACAGCAGCATATTAAGCATTTAAAATACTCTCTCACTCAGGAGTGTACCGCATATGGGACAGCAACGCAATTATAACTCCCTGCAATAAGGCATCAGAGGGTTGTTGCTTCAGTCTCATTGCTTGATACCTCCTCTTCTGGCTAAGTTGGGGGTACCTACCCTCTCTCATTCCTCATCCTATACCTGCAGGTAAGACGAGAGAACAGCAGAAGGGAGGTAAACCTGTGTCTTAGCCACAGTTATTCTCTGCTATACCTTTTCTGTATAATGGAGTAGCAATATTGTATGACCATTCATACAATTTACATTACTAACTGTTAAGATCATAACCACACACTGGCGACATAGCGGTCTGGGAATTTATAATCCTTGTACTTAACTGTATTATCAATTATTTGATATTGTACCTACCGTATTTTAGGAGAAATTTGTATTTGAGGCACATGTGCCTCACCTCACAAATACGTGACCTCATTTCAAACAAACTCCTGATATATTACATATGAGCTAGAATACCAACTATATCTGAGGCATAAATACCTCACACCTCACCAATACGTGACCTAGGATTCAAATAAATTGCCCTGATATATATGGGCTAGAATATCAATAAGACGATGGTCACTTTTTATTTGTTAAACAACAATTATACCTTCTCTTCATAAACTGTTCACTCAGTCCCTATAATACCTTATAGGCCCTACACACTGGCCGAGCTGCCCGACGGCGGAACGGGCGACCCGGCAGCGGGGGTCAGTGACGGGGGAGTGAAGTTTCTTCACTCCCCCGTCACTCGGCTGCATTGAAGTGCATGCAAATATGGACGAGATCGTCCATATTGGCCTGCATGTACAGCCGACGGGGGACCAGCGATGAACGAGCTCGTGGCCGCGCATCGGTCATCGCTGGAGCCTCCACACTGCACGATATGAACGTTCTCTCGTTCATTAATGAACGCAGACGCGTCGGCCAGTGTGTAGGGCCCATTACTCTGTAAGCCCAATCTCATCCGATCTTGGAAACAAAACAGTAGTGGGCCTGGCCAGTACTCGGGAAGACCAGGTATTGCAGGGTGTGAATTTGAACAGGTCACGTATCATAGGGGGGCCAATGCGCAGACGGACCCCAAGCATATTCCTGCATAGTCAAGTCAGGTATTATTGCATTAATTTTCACATATGATCACACCTTTTTTTTTTCTTTAAATATACATATTTTATGTAACACATTTTAAGGCATGTCGAATAATTATTTTTAAGACAATCATACATTGCTAATTAAGTTTTTGCTTCATATAAGAGTGCTCCCCACCAGGGTCGTCTTTTCCTCTTTTCAGTACACTTTGTAAAACCATGGGTCTTGCCATTCGTGTGGCTATTACTTTGTCACATACCACTTCCTAACCATTGTTGCAGACCAAGTATACTCCTTCATGGCAAAGGTAGTCCCAGATGGCAGTGGCCTATTCCAGCAGGATTCAGCAGAATTGTTAAAAAATGGTTTGAGGAATGTGTCCAAGAGTTCAAAGTGTTGATTGCCTACAAATTCCTCAGATTTCAATCCAATCAAGCATCTGTGGGATGTGCTGGAAACAGAGGACCCACATCGCTACTTACAGGACTTGAAGGATCCGCTGCGAATGTCTTGGTTTTCAGACTCCATGGCACACCTTTAGAGGTCTTGTAGAGTCCATGCCTTGAAGGATCATAGCTGTTTGGTGGCAGAAAAGTGACCTACACAATATACAGTGCATCCGGAAAGTATTCACATCGCTTCCCTTTCTCCTCATTTTTTAATGTTACAGCCTTATTCCAAAATGGAATAAATTTATTTTTTCCCTCAAAATTCTACACACAATACCCCATAATGACGTGAAAGATTTTTTTGAGATTTTTGCAAATTTATTAAAAATAAAATAAACTAAGAAATCACATGTACATAAGTATTCACAGCCTTTGCCATGAAGCTCAAAATTGAGCTCAGGTGCATCCTGTTTCCACTGATCATCCCTGAGATGTTCCTACAGCTTGACTGGAGTCCACCTGTGGTAAATTCAGTTTAGACATCCATTTGGAAAGGCACACACCTGTCTAAGATCCCACACTTGACAGTGCATGTCTGCCTGAGCACAAACCAAGCATGAAGTAAGGAATGGTCTGTAGACCTCCGAGACAGGATTGTCTCAAACAAATCTGGGGAAGGTTACAGAAAAATTTCTCTGGCTGGGTTCACAGGATAATATTGGGATATTGTCGAGCGACAGCGAAAATGGCACCAACACGGTCACAAGCTTTCTGGCCTCCCAGGATGCATTGGGGCCTTCACCATATAGTCCCGCCCACTGACTCAGTCAGATCAGTTTTTTGCTTGGTGCGGCAGGAAGCCGCATGGTCATAGGGCTGCTGTGAGAGCAGCCTCAAGCTTTTATTATTTTATTTTTATAGACTTACTATATTGTTTTTTTTGAGCGACTTATCTTAACAGCGCCTTAAACGCATTCTAGAAAGAGTCGCTCCAACAACTCCCCACCGGGTCGCAACAACGCTTACCTTCGGGTATCAGTGCTGTCCCGACGGGCGTCTGTCGGATGTTCTAGCAGGTCCAGCAGACGTAACCAGGCTGTGGCCGGAGCATGGGGAGACGGTGAGTCTATGGACTTCCTCTTACTAGAGGGGTCAGGACACAGCTACACTGATTTTGGTGGAGACTACAAACAGTGTGTTGATGCGCCGAACATCTAGAGTGCGACAGCGCTACGCTCCGGGGATCATAGGCGCCAGGACTAGGTAGAGGCCGCGATCCTGGGAGTTTAAGTCAACGGGGATTCAGACGCTCTCCTGGCCGCCTCTCCTCAGAGTTCATGGCCAGTTTTCACGTGTTTCTTGTTTCATGAACTGAATGACCTCACTTCCGGCTCAGACGCTACCACGAGGGTACTATGTCGCAGCTTAGACGCTGCGGTTGTGTACACTGGAGATAAACCCGCCCAGACCGAGTTGCAGGCCTTAGCGTCTGCATACACGTGGAAGTCGTTCAGTGTCCGTTGGTGAGCGTCCGTGTCCGTTATCAGTTATCAAGAGTGGCAGTGTACACCAGTAGCGTCTGAATCCACTCAGCGTCTTACGAGCATATTTGCTTGGATATGGAAGTGTGGTGAGTCTCCCTGTATCCCGCTCTACGGAGGCAGGGTATACAGTACTAAAAATTCTCTCTACTTCTTAGTCTGCATTGTTAATTTTTAGTACCTATTGCATATGAGACCTGTATATTACTGTGTTTTCTGCATGCTACAGTATGTTGAAAAAGGAACCAGTTTAAAACAGAAGTACAATTTTCCTACTTATGTATAAGTTGTTATGGAGGTTGTATTCTCATATAGCAATGTCTAATGCTTTAACATGTGACTGACTCCTAGTATGTGTGCTGACTCTTCTGTGTAATATCAGCCCTGTTCTGACCCTCAAATCAGGTGCACTGTGGTCAGATTGATCTCACCTCTATATACTGACATATACGGTGATTTTCAGTCACAAATTGTGTAGTCAATAACAGGTTAATACCATGTCTGTGAACGGCAAAAGTGATGAGGAGAATTTATCAAGCACTCCCACAGCCCTAACAAGCTTATCTTGTAAGTCAGGGGTAATTGATATGAATCAATTGGTCACTTATGAGGGTTTGTGTGCAAACTGTATCGCTTTTCAGCAAAGTAAAAAACAGGAGTTGGTTCAACCACCAACAGAGCCACCATGGAATATGTTCGCAAAGACTCTGTCTTCAATAGCGGACAGGTTAGCTTCGGTAGCACCACTTCAAGGTTTAGGTTACACTATGAACCCATACATGCATGCTTCCTATGGTTTGGTTCCAGTAGCCTCTACAAGCAACCAAGGGGCAGGTAAGACTAAGACAGATACGTCTGTGTGGCAGACTACACAGGATGATATATCGGATGATGATGATACAATAGATTCAACTCCGTATGATGATCAGTCGCAGAGCTTTAGTTCAGAAGATGTAGCTGAACTTATTAATTCTGTGAAGGCTGTTCTCTCATTGGGGGAGCCAGCCAAGACCGTGTTAAAAGCTAAGGCACCTGTATTTAAACGAACAAAATCTGTGAAAGCTAAATTCCCAGCGTCAGATGAGCTGACGGAAATGATGGATGAGTCTTGGGCAGCGCCTAGTAAAAAGTATAAGATTCCTAAGAGATGGGATTCTTATTATCCATTTCCTGCTGTGGTTTGTTCGAAAAGAGAAGTTCCTCCAAAAGTAAATGCACATGTTCTGCGACTCATGCGTAAATCTGCTTTACCACTGTCATCTACCTCATTGAATGATGTCACAGACAGAAGGGTAGAGAGCCTGTTGAAAAATATTTTTTCTCTAGTAGGAGCAGTGGTAAGACCTGCTATGGCTTCGGCCTGGGTAGCAAAGGCAATGGGCGAATGGATAGAGGAACTAGAGAATGACATCCCTTCTCCTACTAGGAGGATCGTTTTTGCCGTTTAAGACAATCTGCCCAGTATTTGGAAGAAGCAGCAATTGATGTAGGCACAGTTGCTTCTAAAGCTTCAGCCTTGACAGTAGTCGCTTGCAGAGCAGTTTGGCTACGGACCTGGAAGGCAGATGCGGAGTCCAAGAAAGAATTTGAAGCATTGCTTTTTGTCGGAAATATATTATTTGGAAAACCTTTATCGGATATCCTAGAATCAGAGGCTGAATCGAAAAAGGTCAGATTTCCGGCTGCTTATAACCCTAAGTCCAAGGGTTTAAAATTTTGCTCATTTCGTTGGCAAAGCGAAAGCTAAAGAGGAGCCTAAACAACCCCAGTTTAAATCCAGGGGTAGGAAGCAGTGGGCTAGCAAAAAGCCAGCTTCCAAACCTGAACAGAAACAGTCAGCCTGAAGAGACGGGCCTCCGCCTGGAGGATTCCAGGGTTGGGGGCCGACTCCTTCTTTTTGCACACACATGGCAACAGTCAACAGCAGATGCTTGGGTGCAGAAGGTAGTATCTCAGGGGTATGGATTCCCATTCAGGAGGCAGCCGCCTCAAAGATTTTTTTGCACCAGCCCATCTCGTATAGAGTCGAAGGCCAATGCCCTGCAAGAAGCAGTCCAAAAATTACTGCAGTCAGGTGTGATTGTCCCAGTACCTCCATCACAAAGGGGACAGGGGTTTTACTCCAATCTATTTCTAATCCAGAAACCAAATGGGTCATATCGAGCAATTCTAAATCTGAAAATGTTGAACAAATACATATGGATCCCGAAGTTCCACATGGAGACGTTACGCTCCATAATGTTGGCTATGGAACCGGGAGATTACATGGTATCTCTTGGTGTACGGGATGCTTACCTACATGTGCCTATAGCACTATCACATCAGTGTTACCTAAGGTTTGCCATCCTCCAGGAACATTTCCAGTTCCAAGCTCTGCCTTTCGGGCTAGCTACAGCACCCAGGGTGTTTACCAAGATCATGGTGGTTATGGCAGCTTGTCTGCGCAAACAAGGGATAAGAATATTCCCATACCTCGACGACCTCTTAATCTTAGCACAGGCGCAAGATTTACTGTTAAGCCATCTTCAACACACGATAGTTTGTTTACAGAGACACGGGTGGCTCATAAATTGGGAAAAGTCGTCCCTGAATCCATCACAGTGGATGGTTCATTTGGGTGCCATATTGGATTCAGACCTACAGAAAGTTCTCTTACCGAAGAAAAAGATAGTCAAGGTGCAGGTCATGGCTCAGGAAGCGTTGCAAGCCCAGACATTGTCAGTCCAGGCAGCAATGCGACTGTTGGGTCTGATGGTATCAACTTTCGACATGGTGCAATATGCGCAATTCCACTCCAGACCGTTGCAGCACCTTATTCTGACCAAGTGGAACGGAAATCATCAGACGATAAAGAAGCAGATGATAAAGATTCCAGTAAACGTAAAAATGTCTCTAGCGTGGTGGCTACAGACAGACCATTTAAACAGTGAGAGACCCTTTTGGATAAAAGAGTGGCAAGTCCTGACAACAGATGCCAGCCTGCAGGGCTGGGGAGCGGTACTCTGAAGCCTATGGTTCCAAGGAGAGTGGACCGCAAGGGAAAGTCGCCTGCCAATAAATCTGTTAGAAATAAGGGCTCTGATTCAGGCAAAGGACAATCTACAAGGAAGACCAGTCCAGATCCGCTCAGACAATGCGACGGCAGTGGCATACCTCAATCATCAAGGAGGAACTCACAGCAAGAGATTGATGGAGGAAGTAACTCCCATTCTAAAATGGGCAGAACTCCATTTCCCAGCATTGTCAGCAGTATTTGTCCCGGGTGTACTAAACTGGGAAGCGGACTTTCTCAGTCGGCACACCATTCAGGAAACCGAATGGGCACTACACCCAGAAGTGTTTCAGACACTGGTGAACAGATGGGGTCTACCAAAGATAGACCTTATGGCGTCTCGTCTAAACAACAAAGTTCCAAGGTATGGATCGAGAACAAGGGACCCAGGAGCGGTCCTTGTAGACACACTGTCAGTAGAATGGAGGTTTCAGCTGGCGAATCTGTTCCCGCCATTATCTCTGTTACCCATAGTAGTGAGAAAGATAAAACAGGCAAAAGGAGCGATCATTCTAATAGCTGCAGCTTGGCCAAGAAGGCATTGGTACACAGATCTGTTGAGAATGTCCATGGAAGCACCGATACTGCTCCCTCAACGTCCAGATCTGCTAATGCAGGGTCCTTGTCACAGTCATCTGGATCGCCTGTCTTTGACGGCGTGGCTGTTGAAACCTCTATCTTAGAGGCTAAAGGTTTTTCGAAACAAGTAATCCAAACTATGCTTAGAGCAAGAAAGCCTTCTTCGGTCCGTGTGCATCATAGAATATGGCAAGCCTATATTCATTGGTGTACTGGAAAAAATTAAAATCCGAGATCTTTTAAAGTAGCTAGGATTTTGGATTTCTTTCAGGCAGGATTGGATAAAGGGTTGAAAGTTGCTTCCTTGAGGGTTCAAGTTTCAGCGTTAACTGTATGGTTTCAGCAGAAGATTGCTGATTTACAGGATGTACGTACATTTTTTCAAGGAGTAGTACATATTCAACCTCCATTTGTTCCTCCTGCAGCTCCCTGGGATTTGAATTTAGTTCTTAAATTTCTCCAGGGTCCTTTGTTTGAACCACTTGAGAGAGTAGATCTTAAGTGGTTATTAAAGTTCTTTTTTTACTGGCAATGGCGTCAGCCAGAAGCGTGTCAGATTTGGGAGCATTATCATGTAAGTCTCCTTTCCTAAGTTTTTTTCCAGTCAGAGCAGTTCTCAGAACGAGATCTAGCTATCTTCCAAAGGTGGTACCAAAGTTTCACCTGAATTAAGAGATTGTAGTCCCATCTTTTCAGGTATCGGGACGATCTGCGGGAGAAGCGTCGCTGGACGTGGTTCCGGGCTTTAAGAATCTATATAGATCGTACTAGTGCCATCAGGAAAACAGATTCTCTCTTCATCCTCTACGGATTCCATAGAAGACGATGGCCTGCTAGTAAACGGACGCTGGCGAGATGGCTCCGAATGGTAATATCAGAAGCTTATTCTCATGCAGATCTCCCTATTCCGGCTAATGTCTCTGCACACTCTACACGTAAGGTAGGTCCTTCTTGGGCAGCACAACAGGGTGCTTCAGCAGAACAGATATGTAGGGCAGCCACATGGTCTTCCATAAATACATTCATCAGACCTTATGCCTTGGATACGTTTGCCTCTCATGACGCAGACTTTGGGCGAAAGGTCCTCCTATGCAATCAGGTGCGTCCCCACCACTAAAATGGCTTTGGGAATCGCAATGTTATCCTGTGGACCCAGCCAGAGAAATATACGTTATGGTAAGAACTTACCGTTGATAACGTGATTTCTCTTATGTCCACAGGGATCCCACCCTGACGCATCTGATTTGAGGATCTAGACAATCACTAAAACCTCTTCCTCTTGTATGGAAGGGTGTGCATGTGTGTTCTTATCACCTAAACAGGTCTCTGCCTGATGTTCCTGCCTAAAATCGCTGTGGAAAGAACTGATCTGACTGAGTCAGTGGGCGGGACTATATGGTGAAGGCCCCAATGCATCCTGGCAGGCCAGAAAGCTTGTGACCGTGTTGGTGCCATTTTCGCTGTCGCTCGACAATATCCCAATGTTATCCTGTGGATATAAGAGAAATCACGTTATCAACGGTAAGTTCTTACCATAACGTATATATCTGCTGCTTTGAAGGTCCCAAAGAGCCTCATCCATCATCCGTAAATGGAAGAAGTTCGGAACCACCGGGACTCTTCCTAGAGCTGGCCGGCCGTTTAAGCGATCGGGGAGAAGGGCCCTAGTCAGGGAGGTCACCTAGAACCCGATGATCACTCTGTCAGAGCTACAGCATTCCCCTGTGGACAGAGGAGAACCTTCCAGAAGGACAACCATCTCTGCAGCAATCCACCAATCATGCCTGTATGGTAGAGTGGCCAGACTGAAGCCACTCCTTAGTAAAAGCACACGGCAGCTCGCCTGGAGTTTGCCAAAATGCACCTGAAGGACTCTCGGATCGTGAGAAACAAAATTCTCTGGTTTGATGAGAAAAAGATTGAACTCTGACGTGAATGCCAGGCATCTTGTTTGGAGGAAACCAGGCACCGCTCATCACCAGGCCAATACCATCCGTACAGTGACGCATGGAGGTGGCAGCGTCATGTTGTGGGGATGTTTTTCAGTTGCAGGAACTGGTAGACTAGTCAGGATAGAGGAAAAGATGAATGCAACAATGTACAGAGACATCCTAGATGAAAACCTGCTCCGGAGCGCTCTTGACCTCAGTTTGGGGTGACTGTTCATCTTTCAGCAGAACAACGACCCTAAGCACACAGCTAAGATATCAAGGGAGTGGCTTCAGGACAACTCTGTGAATGTCCTTGAGTAGCCCAACCAGAGCCCAGACTTGAATCCGATTTGGACATCTCTGGACAGATCTGAAAACGGCTGTGCACGTACTCTTCCCATACAACCTGATGGAGTTTGAGAGGTGCTGCAAAGAGGAATGTGCGAAACTGCCCAAAGATAGGTGTGCCAAGCTCGTGGCATCTTATTCAAAAAGACTTGAGGGGGGGGGGTTAAGAAATTTGCAAAAATCTGAAACTTTTTTCACATTGTCATTATGGGGTATTGTGTGTAGAATTTTGAGGGGGAAAAATGTATTTATTCCATTTTGGAATAAGGCTGTAACATAACAGAATGTGGAAAAAGTGAAGCGCTGTTGATACTTCTGGATGCACTGTAAGCCAAGTGGTTTTAATGTTATGGATGATGGGTGTATATGTACATACATATTATGATTGCAATGATAATGTTAGTATAAAACCCATCTACTATAAATATATAAACTTCAAAATATCATCTAGAGACTGTAAATGGGGTCAAGTCAGCTTTGTGAGGTTTGGATATTTGGATAGCCTGTGTTCTAACAGTACTATTGCTATAGTACCCCTGGGATCTGTACTTGGAGCAGTGCTTTTTAATATCTTTATTGGTAACGTTGCAAATGGCATTAAAGGGAAAGTATGCATTTTTGCAGATGACACAGATATGCAACAGGGTAGACCCTCCAGGAGGGGTAAAACAAATGATTGAGGATCTAGGTAGCCTAGAGAAATGGTCAAGAGCATGTCAATTACACTTTAATGCCAAAAAAATGCACTTGGGTCTCAAAAATCCAAAAGCTAAATATAGTATTAATGGCACTATACTGGAAACTACTGAGGAGGAAAAGGGATTTAGGAGTCCCTATTTCAGGTGACTTAGACAGGTAAGCAATGTAACAAAGCAACGAGGAAGGCTAGTCAGAGGCTTGGTTGCATATGGAGAGGAATCGGCAGCAGAAAAAGAAGTAATAATGCCACGGTATTGGTCATAGGTACAGCCTCCTCTAGAATACTCAATTCAATTCCGGAGGCCATATCTTCAGATGGATATTAATACATTAGAGACCATACAAAGAAGGACAAATAAAATGGTGCATGGCCTACATCACATAACATACCCAGAAAGGCTAAAAAAAATCTCTATGTATAGTTTGGAGCAGAGAAGGGAAAGGGGAGGACTAGATAGAAAGTTTCAAATATATCAAGGGTTTTAACAAAGTCCAGGAGGGAAACATGCAAAGGAAGAGAAGTAATAGACCACAAGGACATGCATTGAAACTGGAGGAAGGTAGGTTCAGGGGCAATTTGAGGAAAAATTACTTCACAGAAAGAGTACTGGACAAGTTGAATAGAGGTTGTAAAGGCTAAGACAGAGCTACTGTATTTAAACATTCATGGGATATACATAAGGATCAAATAAGGTTTGAGGTAAAAATAGATTTAGATGGGCCACATGGTTCTTATATGCTGTCACATATGTTTCTATATAATTTATAAATATAGGTCATAGGCTTGCTGCATTGGTGCACTTCTAAATAAATGTCGGATTTATTTTTCCTCCCTATAAAATCTGAGTGCTGATCCTTCCTGCTACAAGGGTCAGGTAAAGACTATATATACTGTACATACATACAGAATCTAGTTTCCTTCCAATCTCAATTTTTTTTATTTGCTTTTTTACATATTCTCACCCCCATAGCTGCATGCATTGTTCTGTATTATGCAGCCCTTTATATTTTATGCTGCCATATCTGAATGTTTTGTATTGTGACCCCCCCCCCCCTCCAATCTGTTCTATATTGTGCCGTCCCCATCATCTGTATGACTTACTATTACATTGCAATTATGTGCCCCCGTTAATCTATAAACGTTAATTTCTTCAGGGTCCATAGGGCTCCACAGGGAATACCTTAGGGCACCAAACAGTTAAGCTTGCACAGCTACCAGAATGCACTGGTCCTCCCCTTCCTTCCTTATACCCTGACCACAGCCCAGGCTGCTCAGTTTCTTTTTGGTGCCAGCAGGAGCTGAATGCATCTTTAACAGTGGGGCTGCTATTAAGAAGCGCCAAGCTTTTAATTTTATGATTTATTTTCTCTTTTTTCTTCATGAACTAGCAGTGCTAGGCAGTCCTCACGACATCACCCCTTCGCCGGCACCAAAACTCTGGCCCCAGGTCTGGCACTTCCAGCAGGGTAACAGGGAGCGCTGCTAGCACAGCTCCCACTGGCAACCACAGTACTGCAAGCTGTCACTGGAGGGCAGGTAAGGAACCCGTGTCTTGTTAGCAGTCCGCCTGCTGTACCCAGAGACTGACAAAAGGGGCTGGCGTGGACCTCAGTTCGTCCGGGACTCCACTAGACCACCATGGCTTTTTACTGGCACAGGTGTAACTTTCAGAGGCCAGAGTACTAGTGGGTGACTCCAGCATAGGGGACCATTCCACTGGAGTCGCCCGACGCTGAGCTGCTCCTCTCTCACCTGCCTACCCCACTCCTATGGCAGCCATTTTATCTGCAGCTACAGGTCTCTGGGAACGTTAGGTCCAGGAGTCAGGTTATACAGTGCTATATCCTACCAGCCATTGTTGCTGTGTAGTTTATTTAGTGCCCATTGCAGTTCATTATATTGTAATCTGCATTGACTGTGACTTGAGCTTGCTCTGCTGTCTGATATCTTTCTACTGTCCGCTTATACCTTTTGTTTCAACCCTATGAACAGGTGTTTAGGGGTTTCCTATACTTTACAGCTACCTGAGTTTGTGAAACTTGTCAGTACTGCCATTGTTACCCACTACCTAGTGCCATATTGTGTGTTCTTCTCTTGCAGCTATGTCTAGCAAAGGCAAGGGTCACAAGGAGGCTGCTGCACCTCTGTTGGTCTCATGCAGGTCCTGTTCAGCAAGTTTCCCCCTCAGGACATTGCACAGGATGGTTTATGTGTATTTTGTTCTTTCCTGTCTGCCCAGCCAGCTCCTCCAGCCCCAGATGTATCAGGGTGAAAGGCACTTGCCCACTAAAGCTACTAGGCATGCTGTACCCTTTTCTCTGTCTACGCAGCCTTCATATTCTGAGGTAATCTGGTGAGGCAAATGAGGCTGATGTCTCTCTCACTGAATCCCCCTCAGGGGAGGAGGAGCGTCCGTTTACCTTAGGTGGGTCTGCACTAGTAAGCTGTCAGATCTATCCTTCTAATAGAGGAGGAGGAGCCTGCTATTTAAGTGCCAGAAGGTAGTAAAAGCTATATTTTCTCAGTCTGATCATTTACAGTGCTCCTGCGTGAAGCTTGGATTACCCCTGGTAAACTTTCACTTGCCAAAGTGCCTGGCTTCTTTTGACCCTATTCTAGCAGCTGATTGTGCCAAGGGGGAGGTTCCCCCAATGGTGGATTCTCGTGTGGCACACCTGGTTAAAACTTCTACCTATCCCTATGACATCTTCCTTAAAGGAGTCTGGATTGGAGGATTGAAGCTAGTCTTAAATCTGTCTATTCCAGATGTTCTCAAATGCAGTC
Source organism: Pseudophryne corroboree (assembly GCF_028390025.1). NCBI lineage: Eukaryota > Metazoa > Chordata > Amphibia > Anura > Myobatrachidae > Pseudophryne > Pseudophryne corroboree. Next base: position 119,397,926 of record NC_086444.1, read on the forward strand.
CTCAAGGCACCCCAACAGTCAAGGTATTAAGGATATCAATGCTTGGCCACAGGTGATTTAATTAGCACCTCAGTCTATTTGATTTAGCTTATGTTCTAGAGGATGCTGGGGTCCACATTAGTACCATGGGGTATAGATGGGTCCACCAGGAACCATTGTCACTTTGGTAGGAGGGGCATAGAGAGAGGAGCCAGCCCACACTCTCAGACTGTTTAGAAAATGTGCCCAGAGGAGCCGGTCACAGCTAGGGGAGCTCTCCAGAGTTTCTCTAGTAAAGTTTATTTTAGAGTTTATTATTTTACAGGGAGGCTGCTGGCAACAGCCTCCCTGCTTCGTGGGACTAGGAGGGGGGGGGGGGGGGGGAGTAGTGTCCGCCCTGCGGGGTCTGAGCCACTATCTCCGCTGACAGGACACTGAGCTCCTGAGGGGATAGATCGTTCCCCGCCACAGGGGATCGCTCACCCCAGCAGCATGCCGCCACCCCCTTACAGAGCTGAAGATCAGTGGCAAGTGAATCACAACCCCCCTAGCAAGCGGGGGGCTGATGTGAAGATGGCGGCATCAGGGTAGGAATGCAGTATTAACTGCGCTCCGGAGGCTCGGCGGTACATAGTGCGACGCTATGAGGGGCACCCTGAGCCAGCGCCTACACACTACACTGGTCACAGCATGTCGGGGTCCCGGGATCTCAGCCAGCATAAATCCTCAGGCCTACTCAACAAGGAAAAGGGGACGGGGAATACCCTCTGCACAAGTTAAAAGTCAATATGTTCTTTTAAATATAAAGAAAGCCCCAAATAATACACATACTCTGGTTACTATACCTAATACTGTATTGGGGGTGCTGCCACAGACAATAAGATTGAGAACAAGAAAAAGGGATAGAAAGGATTGTCTCTTGGTTGGCGCACAAAGAGAAGAAATATTGATTTGATTTTTTATTTTAAATATTTTGAATAAATATAAAATATAACTTTTATTATCAACAAATAAAAAAGAGATGTGAAATATATGAGATAATATTTTCCAATGAAATATACCTTTATAAGGAATAAAAAATGTATTAAATTCTATTCACTGTGTATAGTATGTCATTTTACTGAATATCCATAAGAACCAGGATCACCATACATCTAAGAAAAAACTGTATATAGATTTTTGAAAAAGAGATACGTTGTGTCTAGTCAGGTTTGACAGTGTTGCGGTTTTTATTGGAGACTAACACCGCTGCATTGTAACTACTGAGGACAGATTCCATATGAGTATAAGTCTCCTGCATATATACTCATAAACCAAATAATAAATGTGTTTAGGGACCGTTAATCGCGTTTCCTGGTATTGGTAAGCTGTCCATACACACATACCAAAATTGTCCTCGGATACTACAACTGAAACACAATAGTTTATTGTATCATTTGAAATTTAGTGGTATACAACATACAGGACACACACAGATCTGAATGTCCTCGAACGTCTGTTCCTAAGAGCTGAACCGCTTGTAATTTGGCATAGTTCAGTATGCGTACATTAGAATAGCAGCATACAGGACGCAGACAGACTAAAGTGTCCACATGCTTCTGTTATTAACAGTTGAGCCATTTGTAGCTAGCGTAATTCAATATGTAAGCTATCCGTATATCCACATTGAGATTATGTTTAGATGCTTTAATTAGAACACATTGATACATTTATGAACACTTTCTGAATGGCTTTCCGTGTCATCTGAAATCTAGTAGTGTATAACATGCGGGACACACACAGATCAGAGTATCCGTGGACGTCTGTTACTGACAGCTGAACCACTTATAATTTGGCGTGGTTTGGTATGTGGGCTGTCTGTATACATACATTGAAATTGTCCTCAGGTACTTATAACTACAGCACATTGATTTATTATGCTGTCTAGGGTCTAATGGTAATCAGCATACAGGACACAGACAGACCGAAATGTCCACGGGCGTCTATTACTGACCGCTGAACCATTTGTGACTAACGTAATTCAATATGTGAGCTGTTCGTACATCTACATTAAAGTTGTCCCCAAATACTTTAATTAAAGCATGTTGATACATTTATTAAACACTTTCGGAATAGCTTTCCATGTCATCTGAAATTTAATGATATGTAACATACGAGACACATACAAATCAAAGTATCCGCGGCCGTTTGTTATTGACAGCTGAGCCACTTGTAATTCAGCGTGATTCAGTATATAGGTTGTCTGTATACATGCATTAAGGTTATCCTCAAGTACTTTTTGACTAAAGCACATTAGTTTATCATGCCGTCTAGGATCTGATACTGATCAGCATACAGGACACAGACAAACCAAAGTGTCCACGGACATCTGTTGCTAACAACTGAGCCGCTTATAATTAGCGTGGTTCAATGTATGAGCGGTCCGTGTACCCACATTATGATTATCCTCAGATACTTTAACTGGAGCACAAGTATATTGATACATACATTGAAATTGTCCTCAGGTACTTATAGCTAAAGCACATGGATTTATTATGCTATCTAGAGTCTGATAGCAATCAGCATGCAGGACACAGACAGACCACATTTATTAAACACTTTCTGAATAGCTTTCCGTGTCATCTAAAATTTAATGGTATGTAGCATACGAGACACACACAGGTCAGTAATTCAGCGTGATTCAGTGTATAGGCTGTCTGTGTACATAGAGAGAACACACGGGCAATGGCTGTCCCGTTACATCGGACGCTAATAGATTGATTAAAGAAAACACCTAATATATAATGGTTGTCTGTATGCATACATTGAAATTATCCTCAAGTACTTTTTGGCTAAAGCACATTGGTTTATCATGCCGTCTGAGATCTAATACTAATCAGCATACAGGACACAGACAGACCGAAGTGTTCACAGGCGTCTGTTGCTAACAGCTGAGCCGCTTGTAGTTAACGTGGTTATATGTATGAGCGGTCCGTGTATCCACATCAGATACTTTAACTAAAGCACATCGACACATTAATTAAACATTTTCTAAGTAGCTTTCCATTCTAGTATATTGATCCTGGTCCTATAGTATATATTTTTCTATATTTCTATTTCTTAATTAATTTACAACATTTTTTTCACAGTGAGAGTTTTTACAGCAGGCACATCCGTGCCGCTTTGAAACGACACCCAACGTGCACGTTTCACATCGGCTTCATCAGGCAACCATTATATATTAGGTGTTTTCTTTAATCAATCTATTAGCGTCCGATGTAACGGGACAGCCATTGCCCGTGTGTTCTCTCTATGTACACAGACAGCCTATACACTGAATCACGCTGAATTACTGACCTGTGTGTGTCTCGTATGCTACATACCATTAAATTTTAGATGACACGGAAAGCTATTCAGAAAGTGTTTAATAAATGTGGTCTGTCTGTGTCCTGCATGCTGATTGCTATCAGACTCTAGATAGCATAATAAATCCATGTGCTTTAGCTATAAGTACCTGAGGACAATTTCAATGTATGTATCAATATACTTGTGCTCCAGTTAAAGTATCTGAGGATAATCATAATGTGGGTACACGGACCGCTCATACATTGAACCACGCTAATTATAAGCGGCTCAGTTGTTAGCAACAGATGTCCGTGGACACTTTGGTTTGTCTGTGTCCTGTATGCTGATCAGTATCAGATCCTAGACGGCATGATAAACTAATGTGCTTTAGTCAAAAAGTACTTGAGGATAACCTTAATGCATGTATACAGACAACCTATATACTGAATCACGCTGAATTACAAGTGGCTCAGCTGTCAATAACAAACGGCCGCGGATACTTTGATTTGTATGTGTCTCGTATGTTACATATCATTAAATTTCAGATGACATGGAAAGCTATTCCGAAAGTGTTTAATAAATGTATTAACATGCTTTAATTAAAGTATTTGGGGACAACTTTAATGTAGATGTACGAACAGCTCACATATTGAATTACGTTAGTCACAAATGGTTCAGCTGTCAGTAATAGACGCCCGTGGACATTTCGGTCTGTCTGTGTCCTGTATGCTGATTACCATTAGACCCTAGACAGCATAATAAATCAATGTGCTGTAGTTATAAGTACCTGAGGACAATTTCAATGTATGTATACAGACAGCCCACATACCAAACCACGCCAAATTATAAGTGGTTCAGCTGTCAGTAACAGACGTCCACGGATACTCTGATCTGTGTGTGTCCCGCATGTTATACACTACTAGATTTCAGATGACACGGAAAGCCATTCAGAAAGTGTTCATAAATGTATCAATGTGTTCTAATTAAAGCATCTAAACATAATCTCAATGTGGATATACGGATAGCTTACATATTGAATTACGCTAGCTACAAATGGCTCAACTGTTAATAACAGAAGCATGTGGACACTTTAGTCTGTCTGCGTCCTGTATGCTGCTATTCTAATGTATGCATACTGAACTATGCCAAATTACAAGCGGTTCAGCTCTTAGGAACAGACGTTCGAGGACATTCAGATCTGTGTGTGTCCTGTATGTTGTATACCACTAAATTTCAAATGATACAATAAACTATTGTGTTTCAGTTGTAGTATCCGAGGACAATTTTGGTATGTGTGTATGGACAGCTTACCAATACCAGGAAACGCGATTAACGGTCCCTAAACACATTTATTATTTGGTTTATGAGTATATATGCAGGAGACTTATACTCATATGGAATCTGTCCTCAGTAGTTACAATGCAGCGGTGTTAGTCTCCAATAAAAACCGCAACACTGTCAAACCTGACTAGACACAACGTATCTCTTTTTCAAAAATCTATATACAGTTTTTTTTTCTTAGATGTATGGTGATCCTGGTTCTTATGGATATTCAGTAAAATGACATACTATACACAGTGAATAGAATTTAATACATTTTTTATTCCTTATAAAGGTATATTTCATTGGAAAATATTATCTCATATATTTCACATCTCTTTTTTATTTGTTGATAATAAAAGTTATATTTTATATTTATTCAAAATATTTAAAATAAAAAATCAAATCAATATTTCTTCTCTTTGTGCGCCAACCAAGAGACAATCCTTTCTATCCCTTTTTCTTGTTCTAAATCCTCAGGCCAGTATAATCCTATGAAGAGCGGGAAGACAGCACCATTAAGGGGGCGGAGCTTCTCAGAGTGGACCCAACAGCATTCAGTGCCATTTTCCTGCCTGCACAGCGCTGTCCAGGAAGAGCAAGTCCCTCCACAGCAACTCCAGCTATCTCTCACCGTACCAGGGGGTTGTAGAAGGGGGGAGGCTTCAAAACGACTGTGTCACCTATTATGGTGCACAGTCAGCGCTGATATGGTGTCTCCCTTTATATTAAAAACGCTGTGTGTGGGTTGGCTCCAATCTCTGTGTCTCTCTTGCCATTCTTGGGGGTGAAACTCTGTCCTCCCCTATGTGTGTGGAATGTATGTGGTCTCCATTAAGCAATGTCCAGGGACTCTGTGTCATATGCTGCAGAGAATGTCCTCTCAGGATGATCCCATTCCATGTAATCAGGATTGCACTGGTTTAGCACAGATTCCAGCAAGGGAGCCTGAGTGGTTATCCTCTATCAAATCTATGATTTCTCAGATTTCAAATAGGGTTGCAGAAAATGAATCTGCAACTCAGGCTTTACAGAACTCTGTGGCAGTCTGGCCCAATTCTGGTACATCAGGGCTCCCCGCTGTATATTCACATAAACGTGCTCTTGCACAGATCATGCAGGATGATACTGATTCTGATACTGCAGACGGTGACGGGGATGTGTTGCGGGGGGCAGCATCTCTTGCAAAAGGGGTGCAGTTGATGATAGAGGCTATTAGGGATGTGTTGAATATTGCTGATACAACAACCGAGCAGGTTGAGGAGCCTTACTTCACAGAAAATAAGAAAGCCTCGCTAACGTTCCCTGCGTCAAAGGAATTAAATGCTATTTTTGAAAACGTTTGGGAAAACCCGGATAAAAAATTCCAGATACCTAAAAGGGTTCTAGTAGCATTTCCTTTCCCGGTAGAGGATAGGAAAAAATGGGAAAACCCGCCTATTGTTGACATGTCAGTATCCAGACTCTCAAAAAAGGTGGTTTTACCTGTTCCAGGATCTACCGCCTTGAAAGAGCCGGCTGATCGTAAAATTGATAATACGCTCAAATCCATGTACATGGCTTCCGGGGCAATACTACGTCCCACTATTGCCAGTGTCCCACTATTGCCAGTGTCCCACTATTGCCAGTGATTGGATTGCCAAAGCTATAGTAAAGTGGTCAGGCACATTACTTGAGGACTTGGATACTATGGGGAAATGTGATGTTGAATTGTTTTTATGTAATATTCAGGATTCAGCAGAATTTCTGGTAGAATCCATGAAAGACCTGGGTTCCATGGCTGCGGGAATCTCTTCCATGTCAGTAACAGCTCGTCGAGGACTGTGGTTGCGCCAGTGGTCTGCCGACACGGAATCCAGGAGAAGTGTGGAGACCCTACCCTACACAGGTCAGGCTCTCTTTGGGGAAGCGTTGGATGCATGGATCGCTCCGGCTGGTAAGTCACCCTTTTTTCCCTCAGCTACACCTGCTCCGAAGAAAACTTTTCTTCAGTTACATCACAGCCCTTTTGGTCTACCAAGCCCAGAAAGGCCAAGCCGTCCACCTTCTTTCGGGGAGGTGGGCCCAAGTCCAAGTAACCTGCGGCTGCAGGTTCCCAGGAACAGAAACCTGCTTCAGGTACCCTAAAGTCCTCCGCATGACGGTGGACTGCACTCCCCAGAGGTGGGGCCGGTGGGAGCGAGACTCAGACATTTCAGTCACGTCTGGGTGTCCTCCGGCCTGGACCCCTGGGTGCAAGATATTGTGTCCCAGGGGTACAGGCTGGAATTTCAAAATCTCCCTCTTTTCCGATTTTCAGATCAGGCTTGCCAGCTCCGCTGGCAGACAGGGCTGTCCTGCAAGAAGCCGTCCAGAAGTTGGTGGAGGCACAGGTCATTGTGCCAGTACAGCCTCATATGCAAAACAAAGGTTACTATTCGAACCTTTTTGTGGTACCGAAACCGGATGGTTTGGTCAGGCCCGCTCTGAATTAAAATCACTAAACCCCTTTCTGAGGGAGTTCAAGTTCAAAATGGAGTCTCTAAGGGCAGTGATATCAGGTCTGGAGGAGGGGGAATTTCCTAGTATCCCTGGATATTAAGGATGCGTACCTCCACATTCCAATTTGGCTGCCGCATCAAGCTTATCTTCGATTCGCACTGTTGGACTGTCACTTTCAGTTCCAGGCCCTCCCATTCGGCCTCTCCACAGCACCGAGGCTAATCACGAAGGTGATGGCGGAAATTATGTTTCTCCTCCGCAGACAGGGGGTGAACATAATTCCGTATCTGGACGATCTGTTGATAAAGGCCTCGTCCAAGGAGAAGCTATTACGGTCCATAGCACTCACGACCCATCTTCTCGGGGAACATGGTTGGATCCTGAATCTTTCAAAATCACATTTGGAACCAACCAGGAGGTTGTCCTTTCTGGGAATGATCCGCGACACGGAGGTGCAGAGGGTGTTTCTTCCAGAGGAAAAGGCGTTGGTGATTCAAACGATGGTCCGGGATGTCTTGAAGCCAGCCCGGGTGTCAGTTCATCCCCGCATTCGCCTTCTGGGGAAGATGGTGGCCTCTTACGTGGCTCTGCAGTACGGGAGGTTTCACGCTCAGTCCTTCCAACTGGATCTCCAGTACAAGGCGTCGGGATCCCATCTACACATGCACCAGAGAATACATCTGTCGCCAAAGGCCAGTATTTCACTCCTCTGGTGGCTGCAATTACCTCACCTAATGGAGGGCCGCAGGTTCGGGATTCAGGACAGGATCCTTCTAACCACGGATACAAGTCTCCAGGGCTGGGGCGCAGTCACTCAAGGGGTAACCTTCCAAGGAAGGTGGTCAAGTCTAGAAGCCGGCCTGCCGATGAACATTCTGGAACTAAGACGTCTACAACGGTCTTCTCCAAGTGGCCCATCTTCTGAAAAATTGGGCCATTCAAGTGCAGTCGGACAATTTGACAACAGTGGCTTACATAAACCGACAGGGCAGAACGAAGAGCAGAGCTGCAATGTCAGAGTTAACAAGAATCATTCTCTGGGCAGAAAAACACACGTTGGCGCTGTCAGCAATCTTCGTTCCGGGAGTAGACAACTGGGAAGCGGACTTCCTCAGCAGACACGATCTCCATCCAGGGGAGTGGGGTCTCCATCCGGAGGTGTTCAAGGAGGTAACAGATCTTTGGGGTGTACCCCAGATCGACATGATGGCCTCTTGTCTCAACAAGAAACTGTAGCGGTATTGTTCCAGATCGAGGGACCCGCAAGCAGTGTCGGTGGATGCCCTAGTGACTCCGTGGGTGTTCCAGTCGGTGGACGTGTTTCCTCCACTTCCACTCATCCCAAGAGTCCTAAAGCTCAAAAGGAGAACAAGGGTTCAAGCGATCCTTATTGCTCCAGACTGGCCAAGAAGGGCTTGGTACGTGGATCTTCTTGGTCTACTGCAAGAAGAGCCGAGGCCTCTTCCTCTTCGGGAGGACCTGCTACAGCAGGGGCCGTTCGCCTATCAAGACTTACCGCGGCTGCGTTTGATGGCATGGAGGTTGAACGCCTGATACTATCTCGAAAGGGCATTCCGAACAAGGTTATTCTTACCCTGATACAGGCTAGGAAAGGAGTAACGTCTAAACATTACCTTTGAATTTGGAAAAAATATGTATCTTGGTGTGAGTCCAAGAAATTTCCTGCGGTTGACTTTCAACTGGAACGGTTTCTCCTCTTCCTGCAAGCCGGTGAGGATATGGGCCTGAAGTTGGGATCTGTGAAGGTCTAGATTTCGTCCCTATCCATTTTCTTCCAGAAACAATTGGCTACCCTCCCTGAGGTTCAGACCTTTTTGAAAGGAGTTCTGCACATCCAACCTCCCTTTGTACCGCCTACGGCACCTTGGGACCTTAACGTGGTGTTGCAGTTCCTCCAATCGGACTGGTTTGAGCCTCTACAGGAGGTTGAGGTCAAATTTCTTACGTGGAAGGCTGTCACGTTGTTGGCCTTAGCTTCTGCTAGACGTGTGTCGGAGTTGGGGGCTTTGTCCTGTAAAAGCCCATACTTGATCTTCCACGAAAATAGGGCTGAACTCCGGACACGTCAGCAGTTTCTTCTGAAGGGTGTGTCGGCATTTCATATCAACCAACCTATTGTGGTGCCAGTACCTACTGACTCCTCAATTTCATCAAAGTCCTTGGATGTTGTAAGGGCTCTGAAAATCTATGTGAAGATGACTGCTCGTCACAGAAAATCGGACTCCCTATGATCCCTAGAAAATTGGGTGTCCTGCTTCTAAGCAGACGATCTCTCGCTGGATCAGGTTCACTATCCAGCATGCGTATGTTACGGCAAGCTTGCCGTGTCCTACGTCCGTCAAGGCCTACTCTACTCATAAGGTGGGGTATTTCTGGGCAGCTGCCCGGGGTGTGTGTGCGTTACAACTTTGCCGAGCTGCAACTTGATCTGGGTCGAACACGTTTGCAAAGTTCTACAAGTTCGATACTTGGGCCTCTGATGATCTGAAGTTCAGTCAATCAGTTCTGCAGGAACCTCCGCGCTCTCCCTCACGTTCTGGGAGCTTTGGCACATCCCCATGGTTCTAATGTGGACCCCAGCATCCTCTAGGACGTAAGAGAAAATAGGATTTTGGTTACCTGCAAGTAAAACCTTTTCCCGTAGTCCGTAGAGGATGCTGGGCGCCCGCCCAGCGCTTCGTTTTCCTGCTTTCATTATTTGGTTCAGTACAACTTCATTTTAGTTGAGTACTGCATTGTTACTTGGTAAGTAATGTTTCAGCGGTTGCGGAGTTTTCAAGCTAAGTTAGCTTGATGTGCCTTGTATTTGTGAGCTGGTGTGAATCTCGCCACTATCTGTGTTAAATCCTTCTCGCAAAGATGTCCGTCTCCTCGGGCACAGTTTCTAGACTGAGTCTGGTAGGAGGGGCATAGAGGGAGGAGCCAGCCCACACTCAAACTCTTAAAATGCCAATGGCTCCTGGTGGACCCGTCTATACCCCATGGTACTACTGTATGTCAAAGTCAGAAAAATATCTCTATTTGCACCTCACACAGGTCCGTGCTGCGCATGCGTACGCTCTCCCGTATATGCGCATACTCAGTCGCGGGCACCCGCAGGCGCACGGTATGCGTATTTACGGTAGAGTTTATGTGATCGTAGCGTGCGACTCAATCGTTAAATATTTTCACTATATAATGTATTTTGTAGATCATGGTCCCTTTGATAGATTCTGAAAGTTTGGTTAATGTAGAATGTTCATGAACATAGAAATCCCTCTTTGTTTGATACGAAGGGACAGACAGGAGTAATACAGTGGTGTTTAGTACCCATCGGAAGAGTATTTAATTAGCAATATTCCGGTGTTGGTTTGAAGCGGATTAATCGCTCGTGCGAATAGTTATGGACATAAGAAGTTTATGAACATTTACTGTATTTGCACTTACTTATCCATGCGGCGGGAAACCCAGTTTCCCTCCCACCTGAGCTGTTGGAAATAGTCACGGCCCACCTGTATGAATCAACCTATGACCTTTTGTTATAATGCGAGGAGGAATTCCTGTGTCCAATGAACAATGAGATTGTAGGGACCATTGAATTGTATTGTGTGTGGGGCATAAATAGACAAGCCGATCACATCCAGCTCTCACTCTTCAACGGTTATCATTGCTGAGAATCGGGAGCTGGATGTCCAGAGGCGCATGCGATCGTTTCCCCTTGTGCGTAAGTGTTTCTCCGCAACCATATTGTTCTTACTGTTATTATGGGCCATTTCTCTCTCTCTCTTCTCCTCTTTCTCTCGTATTTTCCCTTAAAACGTAATTGTATTGTATTGTATTTTCTGTGTAGTTATCTGGTTAGGTAGTCTATGTTATATTGTAGTGTATGACTTGTATTGTGTTAATTCTTTTGCAAGTATATCATTCATAATATATATTTATTAGGCGTTGGACCCTAAGCCCAGGTATCTGTGTATTTCTTATAGTGTTAAGTATTCTCAGAGCGTCGGTGACGCTCGAACAGCATTTGTGTTAATAAGGTTACACTAGGTTGCATCTACACCCTATTTCTACACTAAGGTTTTACTGCATAATTTACTGTTTATGGTTTAGATATAAAGGTTTAACATTGTGAGCGTCAGCGCCGCTGGTGATCTCCTCGTGGTCCCGAGCGTCCGCTACGCTATAGCGAATCATTACGTTAGACGGCAGCCAATAGCGTGCCTGCCTGTGATCTCTTGGCCGTGAGCGAACGTGACGCTTGAGCGTCTTGACTACGGCTAAGCGATTGCTACGCAACGAGCGTACCCTTACGGTACTCCATACGTGAATAGCGTACAGTGTTCTTAGACCTCACAAAGGGTTTTATATAAGATAAATATCTAGCTTTATCAATTGGCGGCTCGCCCGTCCTTCACATATCTGCACTAGGTAATTTCAGCAGACATTATCCAGCAGCAAAGGGCGGGAGGTCATATTCCTCGTAGTGCTGTTTGGATAAGCGTCTGCTTCGCTTAGTAAAGGGTGCTGAAGGAATCCGGGACCGGAGGTAAGAACAAAACGATAGTGTCTTTTTAAAACTGTTTATTTCTGTCTTGCGTACACACGCACGCATATCTGCATTTCTTTTCATTCGTGTATTTTCATATATCACTCTCCTGTTTGCCATTGTATAATTGATAAACGTACTAAGAGAGATTTGCCGCTATTTCATAGTTAAAGAGTAAAGGTAATACAGTTAAGGTATAGAAATACACACAGCTCTACCTAAAGGTAAAAGGAGAGATTGGTGTGGTGTGCGGTAGATGATCGAGGATCATCTACATTGATAAAACGTGTTAGTTGTGTTACGGTGGACAAAGACTGGTGTACACGTGTCTCTAACAAAGGGAGACTCGCGTACGCAAAGGCCGACGCACGCAGCGTAAATTACGCAACGGAGCGTCTGGGTACGCCCACGTAACTCAAGTCACACGATAGTGTTGATTTTTAAGTAACGCAACAGGCGATAAATAGCGCAAATCTATTTTAAATTCGAAATTTAAATTAACAGATCCTTCTCCTAATTTGTAACACATCTGGTCTAAAGAGAAATTTCTGCGCAGAAATAGAAATAGAAACAAAAGTGTATATGTGGTGAGTGAGTGTGTTTTTACAATTTTGAGGATTGAACCAAAAGAAATCATCAAGTTCTCGTGAAGGTACATACGTGTAAGTGACATGCACGGTGGCTAGGGAGGCATCCTTGGTTAAACATAAAATTTGAGCATTAGAGTATAGCAGACCAGGAGGTCATACTGTAGCAGACCAGGAGGTCATAACAGACCAATAGGTCTAGGTACAGCAGACAAGGAAGTCCGCTATAGAGTCCACAGGCACAACACCAAAAAAAGGGTTGGTGCAACACCCATATAGGCCATACAAGCTCTTGCTGAAGGAATTCGCAGCCGCAATTTTCGATTCCGCTGGTCGCTCCGTACATAAGATTAGTTGCTTATGTGCTGAACGATTGTACCGCACGTAATTGTGTGCATTAGTAAACCTGACCGGTACTATTTGTGTACGAAGGTCATAAACGCTATTTGTACATTCTGACGTGATTTGTGTAATTTTTTATTTTTACAAAGGGAAGTTCGCTGGTCACTCAGGAATTATCCAACAACCTCACCTTTACTGGAAAGAGTAAGTGTTCTGCGGATATCCCTCGCATGTTCCAGTAAACAAAGGTTAATAGGTGCCCTGGGTCGAGTACGCCAGCACCATATCGGTGTGATCAGGTCGTATTGGTCGGCGTGGGCAGAGTGAGTAAGGTGCTCGGTAAACCTTACCGTCAACCTATCGTGAATATCTTGGTTTTTTGTAAGGTTCCGTAACACCTGCAAATTATGGGGGCCAGTTGTTCAGGAAGGGGGCGATCAACCTCGGTTCGGGTTGATTCTATAAACCGACCAGTCGGGTCGGCAAGGTACGTAATGTGTGAAAAGTACGGAAGTCACACAGAAGCTTTATGTGATGAATGGGAGAGAATGACAGTACATGACGGGGAGAAATTCCCAAGAGTAGGTAGCTTCAGCACAGAAGTGTTAACGAATTTAAGGAGAAGGATATGTCTCATTAAATCAGCAAAGAGACGAATCAAGCATTATGATTATTTGCAGTTGTGGCAACAGGAGGGTGACATACAGAGAGGATTGGCTCAGGCGGCGGGATCTGGCTCGATCAGGAAACTGATAGCCACGGCCCCACCGCCACCATACATATCAGGAGAGAAATTGGTTGCGGAGAATGACGCACTAAGGTGTAACAAACAAACACTTAGCAACTGTCTAAATGTTAAAGATAATGTTAACCAATTAACCAATGCAAGTATTAACCCGTGCAAGTTGTACCCTGTTTTGAACTTTCCTCAGGAGTGTGATCAAGAGGACGAATCGGCAACAATTTCAGCGCTCTCTCTAGCAGCCACCATAGCAGAGACCACAGTAGGCACAGCTCCACCCCCGAGATTAGTAACAAAGGCCCCTAGCGGAGGGATAGGTGAGGTCGTATCAACGGGTAAGTACGGCACCATACACTATGCTGAAACTATTTCACCACAAACTGCAGAATCTACACAGAATGATGTTGTTAGAATTAATCCTGTTAAGGTAATAGTAGTGCCAAATGGGAAAACGGACACTTCAGGAGTCACTCCTGTTAGGAACATCGCCATGTATAGCCCGTTTACCCGAATGGAATTAAGGACCATAGTGTCTGAATTCCCTGACCCTAGAAAAGATTTAGTTGCTAGCCAAAAATACATCAGAGACCTAGGAAACACTTTAGAGCCCAATAATAAAGATTGGCAAGTACTGCTAAGAGCTTGTTTACCCTCCAATGTTGACGCAACTCAATTTTTAGCTGACTGGATTAGATCAGGATGTACCTCTTACAGAAGTGTACAACAAAGACAATGTAAAAAGAATAAGCTTACAGTTAAAAGAGTATTTCCCAGCGGTAGTTAAATGGAACAAGATATTCTCCATTAAACAAAAGGAGTCAGAAACAGCTACAGAGTATTTTCACAGAGCATTATTAGAGATGGCAAAATACACAGGCATAGAGGACATTAAAACAAACATAAACCATCGAGAAGTAGCAGTATCGGTACTGATGGATGGTTTAAAAGAGTCATTAAAGACTAGGGTACAGACCACACAACCATGTTGGCGAGGTCTGTCTGTGGCTACTTTGAGAGAGGCTGCTATTGATCACGACCGGAATATCACCAGACACAGGGAGTCACAAGGTGATAAGTTAATGTCAGTAAGTATACAGGCCCTGACCACAAAACAGCCTGTGTTAATATCACCAAACCCTGTGGGTAAGTCAAACGTGGTAACATGTTATTTTTGTCACAAACAGGGACACTTTGCACGAGACTGTAGATCGAGAAATGTACCAAAATCTTATCAACCCCCTAGACAACGACACGACACACGACATTGGGATCAGGGTCCGCAGAAACTGAGTTATGAGCCACATGCAGGGGAAACAAAAAGATATCCCCCGAACAGAGACTGGCAAGCCTCTGGTAGCTCCCAATTAACTCCATCACAAGTAGTTGCTGCCAGCGGGATTCAGGGAGGTCACCATACCCAATAGGGGTGTGGCCATACCTGTAATCTGCAGCCAGTAAAATTGATTGCAAGCCTTGGAAGTGAACCCGAAATTGCAATTAATGTAGCTGGTAAATCATTAAACTTTCCTGTAGATACGGGGGCGGCCAAATCAGTGATAAATTCGACAGTGGGCATGAGAACCACTGGTAGGACAATTCCAGCCATGGGAGTAACAGGAGTAGTCCAGCATTACCCTGTTAGCAAACCAGCCGAGATTACAATAGGGCCTTTACATACCAAGCATTCCTTTTTGCTGGCTGCATCGGCACCGACTAATCTCCTGGGAAGAGACTTACTGTGTAAAATGGGGTGCGTCATTTATTGTACTCCTGAAGGTGTATTCTTGGACATACCTGAGAATCACGCTCAGGAAGTGCGAGACATGTTAGACTCTCCATCAAAATTAATGTCACATACCATTATGACAAATAGGACTCCCTCCCAAGTAGAAGAAATGACATCTCAGATACCAGAGTCACTTTGGACTAAAGATGGACAGGACACTGGATTAATGGCAAACGTAGCTCCGGTAGTTGTACAAGTTAAAGATGGTAGGATAGCTCCAAAAATCCCACAGTACCCTCTGAAGCCAGAGGTGGAGTTAGGAGTTTACCCAGTAATAGAGCGCTTGCTACAACAGGGCATTCTGGTAAGAGCGTCCAGCACTGCCAATAGTCCCATCTTCCCTGTGAAAAAGAGTGGGGGGAGGGGTTACCGGCTAGTGCAGGATCTAAGGGGGATTAACAAAATAGTTGAGTCAGTTCCCCGTAGTGCCAAATCCAGCTGTCATCCTAATGCAAATCCCTCCCACTGCGAAATTTTTCACTGTTATTGACCTCTGCTCCGCTTTCTTTTCGGTACCTCTGCACCCTGACAGCCAATATTTGTTCGCATTTACATACAGAGGAGTCCAATACACATGGACTCGATTACCACAAGGATTCATAGATAGTCCAAGTATATTTTCCCAGGCTTTGCATGATTGTTTACAGTCTTTCCAACCAGAGAGTGGATCAGTATTAATACAGTACGTGGATGATCTACTACTGTGTTCTGATTCATTGGAAGCATTCCTGAAGGATACGAAACAGCTCCTGTTTCATCTTTCAGACACAGGACACAAGGTTTCCAAAGACAAGTTGCAATTATGCCAAACTAAGGTAAAATATTTGGGACACTGTCTAACACAAGGACTGAGACACCTGACCGCTGATAGAATTCAAGCAATTAGAGACATGACTCTGCCACAAACCCAGCAACAGATCAGAACGTTTTTAGGAATGTGTGGGTATTGCCGTAACTGGATCCCAGGGTTTTCCATTCTAGCGTTACCCTTGCAGGAGATGGTCTCCTCAAACAAACCTGATCGGATTTCGCATACAGACGAGTCTGAGACAGCATTTGAGAGACTTAAACAGTGCCTAACGCAGGCACCAGCATTAGGTATGCCAGACTATGGGAAACCCTTTGAACTATACGGAACAGAAAGTGCTGGTTGCGCGGCAGGCGTACTAACCCAAAAGCACGGTGATGCCAGCAGGCCAGTAGCCTATTACAGCGCTCAGCTAGACACGGTAGCGCGATCCCTCCCCACATGCTTGCGAAGCGTTGCTGCGATAGCATTGCTAGTAACGAAAAGCGAAGATGTAGTGCTAGGTCACAACCTCACAATTCATACACCACATGCAGTGTCAGCCTTGCTGAATTCTGCCCAAACCAGGCACGTGTGATCAGCGCGGTTTACAAGATGGGAATTGGCACTAATGGCCCCCGTAAACATCACCATAAGGAGATGCAGTGCATTAAACCCTGCAACATATCTCCCAGGTGTGCCTGGACAGGCACAAAGGGTGGAGGATGAGAGTGGTGGGGAAGGAGAATTTAACACAAAGGAGGACACACATGATTGTATGGAATATTTGACCCAAAATTTTACCGCAAGGCCTGACATCAGTGACAACCCACTGGAAGATGTAGAACTTACGTTCTACACGGACGGTAGTTGTCCTAGACAGTCAGACTCGGGAGACTTGTGTACTGGATACGCAGTCGTAGATGACCAAGGCACCATAGAAGCGGAACCGCTAGGCCCACCTCACTCAGCCCAGGTTGCTGAACTGGTCGCCCTAACCAGAGCATGTGAATTGGCTAAGGGCAAATCAGCCAATATCTACACCGACTCTAGATACGCATTCGGGGTAGTCCATGATTTCGGAGCCCTATGGCGCCTCAGAAATTTCATGACGGCAGCTGGTACACCGATAGCGCATGCAGCTCACATAAAAAGGCTTCTAACAGCGATACAGGAACCCGACAGAGTGGCTGTTATCAAATGTAAAGCACACACATATAGCCAAGACCCAGTATCACTTGGTAACAGCCGAGTAGACGAAGCTGCTAAGTTAGCAGCTGGTACCCCCAGACAGACAGACACCACACAACTGATGGTATTTAATACCATCAACACACAGAAGTTGTGTGAGATGCAAAATATGTGTTCCACACAGGAAAAGGCAGTCTGGAAGGCAAAAGGATATGGCCAGGAGTCCTCAGGACTCTGGACGGATGGACACGGTAAACCAGTGGCCCCCAGAGCATACCTTCCATGTTTAGCTGAGGCAGCTCACGGGCTGACTCATCTGGGCAAGGAAGGGATGTGCAAGTTGGTAAGAGCATATTGGTGTGCCCCAGGATTTTCATCTCATGCGAGTAAAAGAGCAATGTCATGCCTTACCTGTTTGAGAAAGAACATCGGAAAGGCAATACCTACAGAACCATCTCATATCCCACCTGCCGGCGGCCCTTTCCAGGTAATACAGATTGACTTTATTCAATTACCCCCTTGTCGAAATTTGAAATATGTACTTGTTTGTATAGATGTTTTCTCAAATTGGGTCGAAGCATTTCCGGCGGCCACAAATACCGCTATGTTTACTGCTAAGAAAATTGTGCAGGAATTTGTATGTAGATATGGTATCCCTAGAATTATCGAAAGTGATAGGGGTACCCATTTTACAGGTGATGTCTTTCAAGGAATGTGTAAATTGATGGGAATTGATAGCAAGCTGCACACTCCATACCGTCCACAGGCGAGTGCGAAAGTGGAAAGAGTGAACAGCACTATTAAAAATAAACTGAGTAAAGTGATGGCAGAGACAGGATTGACATGGCCAGAAGCTTTACCCATTGTACTGTACAGCATCAGAACCACTCCCAGGTCCCCTCTTAATCTGTCTCCCTTTGAAATCTTGTTTGGTCGACAACCGCATGTTATGATTAACCCTCAGGATGATTTGAAGTGTAACAATGAAGTGACTGTAAAATACTTGATTAACATGAGTAAACAGTTAAGGAATCAAAATGATAATCTGAAGTTGGTGATTCCTGATTTACCAGATAGTAATTGTCATGACATTGAACCTGGGGATTATGTAATGATACGGAATTTTCTACGCTCAGGTTGCCTTATTGACAGATGGGAAGGACCATACCAGGTCTTATTGACTAGCACTACAGCATTGAAGGTTGCTGAGAGAGAGACTTGGGTTCATTCATCCCACTGTAAGAAGGTTGCTGATCCAGAGAGGTCCCGTGATAAGGAACAGACGGTAGAGGTTGTATCACTGGAGTGTCTGTTCCAGGAGGATTGAGGCGGCACCTGAGCATTGAAAATCACAAGACCAAAAGCAGTTGTCGATCCCCTGTTCCCTTTTATTGTTTTTCTCCAACTTCCCATCCCCTCTCCCTCAAATTATTTTTTTTCCCCCTTCTCATTCTTCTCCGTTTCCTCCTACAAGATGGACTTGCCCCAAGAGACTGTGATCCGGATTTTCCTGTTGACCATGATGTTGACCAGAGCAGTCTGTTCCGGCGAGAGTACCATGGAGGTCGAGAGAGGTTCTGGAATGGGTTCTGATGATAAAGATGGAGGCGTAGTTTTCCAAGAACAACTTAACCAACAAGTAAAGGTGAGTATCAGAAAACGATCCGATAGCATTGACCATAGAAGGAATTGTGAAGGATTGTTAGCTGAAGAAAACTGTATCTGTCGGCTCTGTAACAATGTCATTGAGGATGGGTGCATAAAGAAATGCCAATCCAGTTTTAATATCCATATGGACCGGCATCCATTGAGTGACTATCACTCCTTAGTGGGTAGTGTGTTAAATAAAACAGAACTGGTACAGCATAGAATGGTTCTTAATTACCTCACAGCAGTAACAGGCGGATATTGTGTCACACTGGCAACACAATACGGCGTGAAATGTTGCACATATATTACGAATAACACAGAGGACCCGGTCGAGGTCATAGACCAAAAGATGGACGATATTCTCCAACTGAAGTGGGAATTTCGCAGGAGACACAATCTCACTCTTGCTGCTGTAGGTAATGAGCTGACTGGTTGGGTGTCATGGTTGAACCCGCGAAATTGGTTCTCTGGTTTAGGAGACTGGGCTCAAGGAGTCATAATGGATGTTGGGAAGTTTCTCCTATGTATCTTAGGTGTTATCATAACGATTGGCTTGATATTTAGATGCGGTCAGGCTTTAACAAAGTGTAAACGAAGTACCAGGGTGATGAGTTTAAGGAGTGAGGAAACTGTAATTCCAATGGATTTGATTTATGACCCAAATGTAGAAACAATGATGTGATGAAAATGCGATTTCTACGGTCCGTTTCTTTCACCTGTTTTTCCGTTTTCTCCAAGGTAAAAAGACCCACTTGGACGAGGAATTTGATGAGCCGATATACAGACAACAGATGGATTAAAGAAGAAGTTTTGACAACCTGATACACAGATTTTTGATGAACTTTGCCATAGATCCCCAGTTTCCCTAGAAATTTTAAAATTACGCTAGCCCAACACTTTTGTAAATCTATGGACATTGACAAAGCTTTTGCTCGCACCTTATGGGCAAAAGCACAAAGAAGACTGCATTCAACAGACACCAAACAAGACCTCAATCGACGAATGTACATTTACCTGACATAGAATACCACCGCATTTACCGTAATTATGTCTTTTCTTCATTTCTACAACCCTCAGGTAATGACACACATAGTCGATAGGGAATACAGGCACAGATATCAGCAATCACATATCTCCCCCATTCATGTATCATCAACTAAAATGTGCTCCCCCATTTTGTTACAACCAAAGCCGAAAAGAGCTCGGTAAAGTTTGACAGCCCATCCACAGACCCGTACCACGGGATAAGAAGGAATTCAAATGTATACTTCGCAATGCCTCGAAGCTTGATGTACAACACGTACGGCACGATGATACATGACCCCCCCAAACATGGATTCATACACACATGCTTCTACTATCTCACTAGGTCATACCCTCTTCACACCTTCTCCACTCTCCTCCCTTACCCAACCATGGAAATGTATTAACCCCTGACATATATTTTTCTCTTTTTGAAATGTTTTAGAAGGTGGCAGTTATTGTTGACTGCCAAAGGGTGGACTGTCAAAGTCAGAAAAATATCTCTATGCACACTACCATATTTGTACCTCACACAGGTCCGTGCTGCGCATGCGTACGCTCTCCCATACGTGCGCATACTCACAGTCGCGGGCACCCGCAGGCGCACGGTATGCGTATTTACGGTAGAGTTTATGTGATCGTAGCGTGCGACTCAATCGTTACATATTTTCACTATATAATGTATTTTGTAGATCATGGTCCCTTTGATAGATTCTGAAAGTTTGGTTAATGTAGAATGTTCATGAACATAGAAATCCCT
The DNA here is from genome assembly GCF_028390025.1 of Pseudophryne corroboree. Classification (NCBI taxonomy): domain Eukaryota; kingdom Metazoa; phylum Chordata; class Amphibia; order Anura; family Myobatrachidae; genus Pseudophryne; species Pseudophryne corroboree. The sequence goes on from NC_086444.1 coordinate 119,418,447, forward strand.
CTTTGTTTGATACGAAGGGACAGACAGGAGTAATACAGTGATGTTTAGTACCCATCGGAAGAGTATTTAATTAGCAATATTCCGGTGTTGGTTTGAAGCGGATTAATCGCTCGTGCGAATAGTTATGGACATAAGAAGTTTATGAACATTTACTGTATTTGCACTTACTTATCCATGCGGCGGGAAACCCAGTTTCCCTCCCACCTGAGCTGTTGGAAATAGTCACGGCCCACCTGTATGAATCAACCTATGACCTTTTGTTATAATGCGAGGAGGAATTCCTGTGTCCAATGAACAATGAGATTGTAGGGACCATTGAATTGTATTGTGTGTGGGGCATAAATAGACAAGCCGATCACATCCAGCTCTCACTCTTCAACGGTTATCATTGCTGAGAATCGGGAGCTGGATGTCCAGAGGCGCATGCGATCGTTTCCCCTTGTGCGTAAGTGTTTCTCCGCAACCATATTGTTCTTACTGTTATTATGGGCCATTTATCTCTCTCTCTTCTCCTCTTTCTCTCGTATTTTCCCTTAAAACGTAATTGTATTGTATTGTATTTTCTGTGTAGTTATCTGGTTAGGTAGTCTATGTTATATTGTAGTGTATGACTTGTATTGTGTTAATTCTTTTGCAAGTATATCATTCATAATATATATTTATTAGGCGTTGGACCCTAAGCCCAGGTATCTGTGTATTTCTTATAGTGTTTAGTATTCTCAGAGCGTCGGTGACGCTCGAACAGCATTTGTGTTAATAAGGTTACACTAGGTTGCATCTACACCCTATTTCTACACTAAGGTTTTACTGCATAATTTACTGTTTATGGTTTAGATATAAAGGTTTAACATTGTGAGCGTCAGCGCCGCTGGTGATCTCCTCGTGGTCCCGAGCGTCCGCTACGCTATAGCGAATCATTACGTTAGACGGCAGCCAATAGCGTGCCTGCCTGTGATCTCTTGGCCGTGAGCGAACATGACGCTTGAGCGTCTTGACTACGGCTAAGCGATTGCTACGCAACGAGCGTACCCTTACGGTACTCCATACGTGAATAGCGTACAGTGTTCTTAGACCTCACAAAGGGTTTTATATAAGATAAATATCTAGCTTTATCATGTGAACCCCAGCATCCTCTACGGACTACGAGAAAAGGATTTACCGGTAGGTAACCAAAATCCTATTTTAATTATCTGTGCTGAGAAATGGATATACCTAAAATATGGACCGTTGGGGTGCCTTGAGGACCGTGTATGAGAACCTCTGGTCTATTCCCTTACTGGCTCTGTTACTCTGCCTTCTATAGCTGCTGCCTGGATGGCCATGGCTATTGAGGAATGGGCATCTTAGGAGAATATCTCTGCTACATCACTTATTTCAGGGAGGCTGCATCCTACCTTGAAGAAACATTTCAGGATACGGACCTCCTGGCCTCCAGAGCGTCTGCTACTTAGGTGGTAGCCCGCTGCATCTTCTGGCTCCGCTCATGGAAAGCAGACACGGGGTTATTCAGAGTTGTTGGCAAACCAAAACAGTTAGCAATGGGACAAAACCATGTTGCACTGCAGTTGTAACATGTGCAGAGAGAATTACATTTGGGTGGGTTATAGTGTTTTTGTGCAGGATAAATGCTGGCTGCTTTATTTTTTCACTGCAATTTAGATTTCCGTTTGAAAACACCCCATCCAAATCTAACACTGTGCACATGTTATGTCTTTCCCACCTGCAGTGCAACATGGTTTTGCCCAATTGCTAACTTTTTTGGTTTGCTAACAACTATGAATAACCCCCCACAGAATCCCAAGAAGGCCCTGGAATTGTTGCCTTACACTGGATATATCCTTTTTGGCGCAGAGTTGGACAAAATAGTGTCTACGCTATTGGCAGCCAAGACTGCATTTTTCCCCTCAGCCTCTACTCTGCGTTCCCAGCAGTCCACCTTTCAGTCCTTTCGCCCTCGAGGCAAGGTTAAAGGTCAGTCCTTTCCCAGACAGTCGACCTCCACAAAGAACACCAAGCCCAGAACCAAGAAGGCCTGGCCTGCCAGATGTCCAACTACCAAGTCTGAGGTCATGCCCTCAGCCTGACTGGTCTGGCTGCTTCCTGAGGAATCCCAGGTTGGTAGGCTGGTGTCTTCAGTTCGCACGCACCCAGGTGTCTGTGGTGGTCTGATGCCAGGAGTAAGAAGTAGTCTCACAGTTACGCTGTCTCATTCCGGAGATCCCCCCTCAGCGATTCTTTTGCACAGGCACCCCATTGGACTCAAGCATGACTTAGGCCCTCCAGGAAATCATTCAGTCTTTACTGAGATCAGGGATAATAGTGCCAGTCCCTTGGTCACAACACGGGACAGGTTTCTACTCTACCCTGATCCTGGTTCTGGAACCCAATGGATCTCATTGGACAATCCTCTATATCAAATCCCTCAACATGTTTGTCAGTGTACCCAGGATTTGTATGGAAACATTCCACTCTATTGTCCTGGCTATGGAGCCTGAGGAAATTAAAGTGTCCCTGGACATTGATGATGCTTATCTGCATGTACCTATAGCACCCTCTCATCAGCGGTTCCTGCGGTTTGCTATCCTTCAGGAGCATTACCAGTTTCGGGCACTGCCCTTTGGTCTTTCTACTGCTCCCAGGTGCGTTACTAGGGGGTCAGCATACTCCCATATCTGGACGACCTCCTGATCCTTGCATACTCTGTTTTTCCTAATAGCACTTCATGGTATCCTCTCTAAAATGGCGGCATCCTTCACTATTCCTGTTATTCATCGCTTTGTACACATTGCAGCCTCATTAATCCACTCCCCTCTTATTAACACTCATGAGCTTTTAACCTATCTATGTACACTAACTGTAACATCCTCAACCTGTCACCATAAGAAACTATCACACACCTCCCCCAACTATACCTATCTCTCTCTTCTGCTTCTACTAGCTGGTGACATATCCCCAAATCCAGGTCCCATCCACATACCAAGCTCACATTAAGCTGATTCACAACGGAATATAAATCCAACAAACCTTATCAATATCCAATCTCCCTCCAAGTCACTAACATGTGCTTTATGGAATGCACTCTCTGTTTGCAACAAATTAACATCTATTCATTACCTTTTAATTGAAAAAAAAAAACTCAATATGTTAGCTATAACAGAAACATAGCTCACACAATTAGACACTGCCTCCCCTGCAGCACTGTCACATGGTGGACTTCACACACACACACACACACACACACACACACACACCCAGGCCTGGTTACTGTAAAGGAGGTGGGGTTGGAATATTACTGTCCAAATCTTATACACACATCGTTTTACCACCTGTTCCATCACTTGCATTTAGAACATTTGAAGTACACTCTTAGGATTTTCACCCCTTTCTCTCTGCGTTTTGCAGCTATCTATCACACACCTGGGCAACCCAAAAAGTTTCTGGAAGATTTTTCTGCTTGGCTACCTCACTTTTTTCCTCTGACATCTCAACCGTCATTATCTCTATTGACAGTCCACAATCTCCCCATGCCTCTAAACTCTCTCTCTCTAACCACCTCTGTTGGCCTCTCCCAATGGACTGACTCCCCTACTCATCAGGAGGGCCACTGCCTTGATCTTGTATTCACCAGACTATGCTCTGTTTCTGAACTTACTAACACTCCTTTCCCTCTCAGATCACAACCTCATCACCTGCATGCTCTCCTCCATTACTTCAAACTCAATGTACCTAAAGTCTAACAAGCCGCCTCTAACCCGCAGAAATATTATTCATTTACCTCACTGCAACCACTGCTCTCATAAATTTCTGCATTCACCTCTCCTGAGACTGCTGTATCACACCTTAACCAAACTCTAGAAACAGCACTTTATGAAGTGGCTCCAGCTACCCATCACACTCCACGTAGACTTAGATGTCAACCGTGACACTCTAAATACACAAGACACCTACAAAAACTCACGTAAAGTAGAACGCCAGTGGCGTAAATCTCGTAGTTCAAGTGACCTTCTCACATATAAGACCGTGTACCACTCTTATCGTAATGCTCTGAACATTGCCAAACAAACATATTTCCAATCGCTCATCTCTGCTCAAGCCTCCAACCCCAAGCCACTTTTTTAATACATTTAAATCACTACTTGTTCCTCTCTCACCCAACCCACCAGCCACTGTCAGTGCGCAAGATCTTGCTTCCTATTTCAAGGACAAGATTGATAAGATCCAAAATGAAATGGCATGCTTTTCCACAACCAGTGACCTGCTCAATTCCCTGCCTGAACCCTCTAACACTTTCTCTCCATTTGATCCAACAAATGAAGATTGAAGTATCTGCGCTCTTTTCATCTGCTTACTCTCCGACCTCTCCCCTTGACTCTACACCCTCACAAATTAGTAAATCTCTGTCTGCTGTGCTCATCCCAACCTTAACTAAAATCTGTAATCTCTCTCTGTCTACTGGTATCTTTCTTTCTCTGTACAGGCATGCAGTGATTACTCCCATCCCAAAAAAAAAAAACTCTGACACTAACTCTCTCTCAAACTACCGTCTCAGCTCCCATGCCCCTCCAAGCTACTTGAGAGACTTGCCTACACTCGCCTCACACACTTTCTTAACTCTCACAGTCTACTGTACCCAGTCAGGATTTCGTACCCAACACTCCACAGAGACAGCACTGACTAAGCTAGTGAATGATTTGGTCGCTGCTAAATCTAAAGGCCATTACTCACTACTTATTCTCTTTGATCTCTCTGCTGCTTTTGACACTGTTGACCACTCTCTTGTCATACAAACACTACAATCCCTAGGTATTCAGGACACAGCCCTTTCTTGGTTTTCATTTTACCTATCTAATCGCTCCTTCAGTGTTTGTTTCTCTGATTCCACCTCCTCTTCGCTACCTCTCTTAGTTGGAGTACTGCAAAGCTCAGTCTTATGTCCTCTGCTTTTCTCCATCTATACCACTTCTCTTGGCAGACTAATCAACTCTTTTGGATTTCAATGCCATCTGTATGCGGATAATACTCAAATCTACCTATCCTCCCCAGATTTGTCACCATCTGTATTGGGCCGTGTCACTGAATGTCTTTCTGCCATTTCATCTTTAATGACATCTCACCACCTCAAACTTGATATTTCCAAAACAGAATTATATTTCCACCGGCCAATAGTAGTTACCAACCTAATATCTCTATCACAGTTGATAACTCAGCAATCATCCCTACCCCACAAGCTCGCTGCCTAGGTGTCATTCTTGTCTCTGAACTGTCCTTTGTTCCTCACATTCAATCTGTTTCAAGATCATGTTACATTCAGCTAAGAAACGTCCAAAATACGACCATATCTTACACAAGACACAGTAAAAACTCTAATCCATGCACTCATTATCTCCCGCATTGATTATTGTAATAGTCTCCTGACCGGTCTTCCCAAACATAGGCTCTCACCACTACAATCCACATTGAATTCAGCTGCGAGGCTAATCTACTTCACTAGACGTTCATAGTCTCCAGATCCGCTCTGTCAGTCCCTCCATTGGTTACCGGTATTCTACTGTAATAAATATAAAATACATTTACATACATACAAGGCCATTAATCAAACTGCAACAACCTCTCCGCTCTGCACAAGATCTGCGTCTCTCATCCACACGCAATACTTGTTCACACTCAAAATTACAAGACTTTATCCGGGCTTCACCCACTCTGTGGAAGGCCCTCCCATGCACAATAAGACTCACCTCTAGTCTCCAAACCTTTAAACGTTCCCTGAAAACTCACCTCTTCAGATAAGCCTATCAATTTCCAGACCCACCCACATAACCTCCAGTGCTTCCCTATCTAATTACATCCTCTCTGTACAGTACACTTAACATCACATATCTTGTCTGTCTTGACTCACACCTTCCTGACACCTGGCCAATATTGCTGGGTGATCATATCATAAAACCCATTAAGAACCTAGAAATCTGGTGGACCATTATGCAATAGGTAGCATCTATCCTTGTGTATCAATGCCTATTTCCCTATAGATTGTCAGCTTGCGAGCAGGGCCTTCCTACCTCTGTCTGTTTTTACCCAGTTTTGTTCTATTACTTTTCGAATTGCAAAGCGCAACGGAATGTGCTGTGCTATATAAGAAACTGTAAATAAATATATACTATCCGGAGATCCTTCACTGCCATCCTCAGCTGACTATTGCCTTCCTGCAGCAACACGGCTGGCTAATGAATTGGAAAAAGTCCTACCTCACACCTTTGCACCGAATGCTACATCTGGGATCTCTCCTGGACTCTGGTTCAGAGGATTTTTCTGCCAGCAGATAAAATTTCAGCGTTACAACATGTATACAAGTTGCTGCACACTCGCCGAGTGTCCATCCACTTTGCCACACAGGTCGTGGGGTCTCTCCAGTCCACTGCAACACCTGATCTTATCCAAGTGGAACAGACTACCACATCTGATCATGTCCCAGATGATGGTCCTCTTTCCAGGAGTTTGTCTGTCTTTAACCTGGTGTCTCCAGATGGTGCACATGGACAATGGTCGCCCCTTTTTGGTTTCCGGATTGGTTCCTTCTTACAATGGATGCCACTGTCCGCGGATGGGGTGCAGTGTGTCAACAACCTTTTCAGGGCCATTGAACTCCTTCAAAAAGTTGCTTACCAATCAACGTCTTGGAGCTGCGAGCTGTCTGCTGAGCACTCATGCTGGCATGGGACATTCTCCAGGGCAGACCAGTACAGGTCCAGTATGACAATTCCACTGCGGTGGCCTACCTCAACAATCAGGTTGGCACCCGCAGTTGTTTGACTGTGCAGAAAGTGTCTCATCAACTGATGGGCGGAACGTCATCTCTTGGCTATCTCGGCAGTGTTCATCCCAACAGTCCTCAACTGGGAAGTGGGTTTCGTCACGACGTGCACTCTGGTGAGTGGTCTATACGCCCAGAGGCCTTCCAGCTTCTGGTGGTCACATGGGGCCAGCCGGACATGGACCCCATGGCCTCACGTCACAACCACAAGGTTCCCGTGTACTGGTCCAGGACAAAATATCCCGAAGCAGCCTTTGTGGGACGCCCTGTCAGTGAGAGGGACCTTCTGTCTGCCATACGTCTTCCCTCAAGTCTCCCTTCTACCGTGGGTTCTTGGAAGTTCAAGCAAGAAGGAAGCACCGTCCTGTTGGTGGCTCTGGCATGGCCAAGGCGTCATTGTTTCTTTGATTTCCAGAGTCTCTCCGTAGGCGTAACTTTCCACTTCCACTATGACCAGACCTGTGGTTTCAGGGTCCCTGTCAAGACCTAGCCTGTCTGTCTTTGATAGCGTGGTCATCTTCCTAAGGTGCAAATGTTTCGATCGGTGGTCCAGACCATGCTCAGGGAGAGGAAACTGGCCTCCACCTGTATCTATTACCATGTGTGGCATACGGGTGGTATTCAGTATGCCGTCTGTTGGGATACCGGTGCTCAGTATACCAGCGCCAGAATCCCGACACCCGGCATACCGACAACTATTGTCCCTCTTGGGGGTCCACGACTTCCCTGGAGGGAGAATAAATAGCATGGTGTGCATAGCGCACCACCGTGCCTGCAGCGTGGTGAGCGCAGCGAGCCTGCAAGGGACTCATTTGCACTAGCCCAGCTGTCGGGATCCCGGCATGCTGGCTGCCGGCATACCATACTACACCTGTGGCATACATACTTGCAGTGGTGCACTGCTATGACCCTCTTTTTTTATTTTAGTTTCTCGGATCCTTGCCTGCCTTCAAGCTGGATTGGCTCTCAGACTCCACCTAGCCTCTCTAAAAGTGCACGTCTCTGCACTGTCCATTTGGTTTCGGCGCAGAATCGCCTCACTGACAGATGTACGCACCTTTCTTCAGGGTGTCCTCTGTATTCAACCTCCTTTTTTTGTCGTTCTTCCCACCCCCATCCCCACCCCCCTAGTGGCTCAGTGTGATTTGTCAGTGATTCTCCAGGCACTTCAGGAGCTTCCATTTGAACCTCTGGAATCAGTGGACCTCAAATGGCTAACAGCAAAGACCCTTAATGGCTTTTGCATCAGCCCGAAGCAGATTTAGGGGTGCTCTCCTTATCTGATCTTGCATCTGGACAGGGCGGTTCTTTGTATTCGATCGGGCTACCTTCCCATGGTGATATTGTGGTACCAACCTTCCACTTTCCGGACCTTTTGGCAGCAGAGACCTCCCTGGATGTGGTCCGTTCCCTCTGGATTTATGTGTCTCATACCAGTTACATACGGAATTCGGAATCCCTCTTTATACTTTATGGCTCTGGCCAGATAGCTCCGCATGACTTCTCTCATGGGACTACATGTAGGCTGGCCTTCTTGCGCTGGCTACGGTTTCTGTTCATTCTACTCACTCTGTGGGTCCTTTTGTGGGCAGCGTGCTGTAGCGCCTCTGCAGAACAAATCTGCACAGCGGTCACATGGTCGTCTGTCCACACCTTTTTCATGTTTTATGTCTTTCATACATTTGCCTTTCAGGATGCTTCATGTGGATGCCGGATTCTTCTATCTACTCAGGAGCATCACCTCCCTTGGAACAACTGCTTTGGGACTTCCCTAAGGTATTCCCTGTGAAGCCCTATGGTCCCTGAAGACAAAAAGGAGAGTTATGGTAGAGCTTTTGTTAACTTGCTCTTTCTTCAAAGTCCATAGGGTCCACAGGGTGCCCACCCAGACGCACCTGGCTTCTTAGGGTTTCTTTTCTTGGTCACCAGTTCCTTCTCGGGTACGTGACAGTGTGTTCTTGTGTGTACCAAATCTTCCTTCTCTCTGCTCCTGCCTTGCGCTTGTTATCAAAATTGAAAAGCTGGGGGGCGTGGCTTGGCAGCCATTGTTAGCAGTCGGGCTTTCTACGTGCTCCAGCTTTACCTGCCCTAGTTTGCCATTTAGCGGGGCTCTCCCCCCTACTCTCCCCTTCTAGTTTATTGCCCTGGAGGCCGTGCACCTTCCTCACTGCAGCTGTCGGGTTCGCGGAGCCTGGGGGGTCTCCTACCCCTCTGCGGGTTGCGGCCTGTATTTTCTGCTGAAGCCGGGGCCTCAATTTCCGGCTGGGTCCCGGGGCGGACCTCCGTATCTATGCAGTACAGCCCTATGCCTACCTTGCCTGGAGCCTGCTGAGGTACTCCCTCCACCGCCTGGTTTGCCATGAATGCTGCCCGCTGGGTTCCCCGCCTGAGCTGCTGGTCGTGCCGCTGTTTCGCACCTGGAGGCTGCCTGCTTCCCCTCCACATGTGGGTCTCCTGCCGCTCCTGCCAAGCTGAAGCTGGGAATGGGGGACGTCTTGACTGGCTGCTGATCGCTGGGATCTGTCTTTCTCCCCGGATGGGAGCTCCCGCTGTGCGGCTCCTGTTTCCACCCCCCCCCCCCAGCCGGGTCGTTCTCCTGCGGCAGCGGGGAGCCCTCAGAGTGCTGGCTTCTCCATCCCTGTACCCTGTAATAAGGTACTCTGGGGTGTTTGCTCAGTGGTCTTGCTGAGGGGGTGGGGGTGACTGGGCCCTGCTGCAGTTTGTTCAGTGTTACTGGGGGGCTGTGGCGAAGCCCCTGCCCGCGCACCCACGCAATAGTGTGATGGCAGGCCCTTTACCCACCGGTCCTTGCTTGCCCCTCGTCTGCCTCATGAGCTGCTGTATGGAAACACCACGGCTTCCTCTCCGTACCCAATATAAGTTCCTTGTGGAGATGCCATGATCACTGATGGGTGTTCTTCGTTCACTCATGGCTGCCTGTTTCTCCTGCCACTAATAGTGTTTTTCAATTGGTCTCCTGCTCTGAAGCTCTCTCTTTATGCTTTACAGGTTGCTGACCCGTTTCCTCCATGCAATAATCACAGCATTCTAGCACCCATAGGCACTCCGCCTGATCTTTGTATGTGACCGGTCTCTTTGAGAATTTACACCCCTCGATATGCCCCCGAAAAGAGGGGGGAAAACCCCCAAAAAACCTGCTCCTATTCAATTTCTTAAAGCTACCAGATTCAATCAAAATTCCGCTACGGCATCGGCGATGAGCTTTGGGTCGCCCTCGACCCTGTCTAAATCTTCTGCTTCCTATTCGACGTCTGATTTGGATATGAATCTGGACCCTCAAGCTCCCCTTACCACGTAAACGCTAAAGATGTTCTCAGCGTTCCGCTCCGATATCTTATCTGGTGTGGATTCCTCCATTCAAACGCTCCGAACTGATCTGAGTGGCATAGTAGGGCGTACCGATCATCTCGAAGCAAAAATGCAGGAGTTGGTGACCTCGCATAATGATCTTCTTACATCACACTGAATTACAGAATGATGATGTCTCGTTGCAGGAGAAGGTCGCGGATCTGGAGGACAGATCGAGGAGTAACAACCTTAAAGTTAGAGGTGTACCCGACTCTGTGGCTCCGGCAGAGTTGTGTGGTTATGTCACCAAATTATTCCAGACTCTTCTTCCAACTGCGTCTTCTCATGATTTGCTTCTGGATCGTGTCCATCACTTGCCTAAGCTGAGAAGTGGCTACTCATCCAGCTTTCCAAGAGATGTTTTGTTAAGAGTTCACTTTTTTCATATCAAAGAGGATATTCTCAGAGCTGCCAGACAGGTGGAGGATTCTGATGTTCTGGGCAGTCTGCAAATTTACCCTCTTTCTCAATACACCTTGGATAAACGCCGGGCGCTGCGCTCGATTACAGCCGCCCTACGAGATAACGACATCCAGTATAAGTGGGGCTTCCTGGTCAAATTGATCATTACCTATGACTCTTCCTCTTATATCATCTCTACAATTGAAGCTGGTGTGAAGTTATTGGACAACTGGGACATTGAAATTTCACAATCAAAAGCTGTTGCCCCGGCATCGGTGTCTGATACCTGAGCATCAGGAGTCGTTGGCTCGGCTGTATTACTTTATTTCTCCTTGGATGCGCTTCTCAAGGTCCAGTTTAGATCCTAGGGCCATTGCCTACACTCTGGTTTAATCTTTTGTGCTTTTGTCTTGTATGTTATGTGTGTTAATCCATGTCCTGATACACTGCTGTTATGACATAACATATAACATTTATTAGTATGTGCCTGGCCGATTGTCCGGACTGGTGTACTGTGTTATTGATATTATTATTGATTCCCCTATCTCAGTTTAAACCTCCTTTTATGTTGAGCTCTTTCATGGTTTATGTGAGACCCATTTGAACCTATTCCCCCGATGGTTTTTGTTTTGCCACTACGGTTTTTTTGTGGCAAACACTGTTTTCTCTTTGCTGACATTCTTTTTCTCCCTCTTTTTCCCTCAACTTTCTCTGCTCCCCCTGTTTTTACTCCCTTTGTTGAAGTCCACTCTTCTGAATGACGATATAGAATCTGCATGGGTACTACTTACACCCCCTAATGGTTAAGTTTTTTTCATTAAATGCCAATGGCTTGAACTCCCCCTGTAAAAGGCGCCTTTAAGAAGGAAAAGGCTAGAATTGTTGCACTCCAAGAGACGCATTTCATAGCCTCTGCCCCGCCAGTCTTCCACAACTCTCGTTATCCTGACCGCCTATTTTGCGAATGGTCCTGCAAAAAAAAAATGGTGTTGCTCTCCTTTTTCATAACTATCCAATTTGATCTCGAGTCTCAATTGTCAAAGAGGGCAGATATTTGATTTTAGTGGGGAAATTAGAGGATGTTGAGGTAACACTAGTTTCTCTCTATGCCCCGAACACTAATCAGCTGACTTTTCTACGTAAACTATTAACCACTATTCACAAGGTACGGAAAGGCAGGTTGATTGTGATGGGCGATTTCATCCTGGTCCCTGATAAGAAACTGGACAAAACGTTTCCCCCCACTAGGGCCCTGCGAGTGTTGCGCTCCCAGACTACCTTGGCCCGTTTACTAGTGGAATTTTGATTTATTTGACGTATGGCGCGTGCATTCCCCTACGGTTAAAGACTATACTTTTTTTTTTCTCATGTCCATAACACATACTCTCGCATAGATCTGATATTGGTTGTCAAATGGTCCTTGCAACTTACGTATAGATCACATATTTTTACGGTCTCCTGGTCTCACCATGCGGCAGTGACGTGGTCATGGAAGAATACCCCCTCCCAGTTTTCGCATAGGACGTGGCGACTGCCAGAATATATTTTGCAGTCCCCGGAGGCATCCTCTGCTATCGCTGTATTTAGCTATGAACTTCCCTACAGATACGTCTATTCCTACGCATTGGTGTGCATTTGAAGGCAGTGTTACGGGGGACAGTCATTCAAGCGGGGGCCAGGTTGCAACGACAGTTCATGAATCTCCAAGAAACTTTAGAAACACAATTACTACAGGCAGAGTCTCTTAATAGAGCCCAACCCTACCGACTTTTGAAACGGGAGATAGTCTCACTCAGGAACCAGCTCCAAAAGTTGTTCTTGAATCGTATGCAGCGGGCCTACGCTAAACTTCAACAGAAGTTTTACTCCATAGGCAATAAATCAGGTAAATTTCTGGCCCATAAAATGAGATTACACCAAACTAGGAATCAAATTAAATGTATCCAAACATCCACTGGACAGAAGTTGTTGAATCCAGTTGCCATAGCCAACGCTTTTGCTACCTTTTATAATAATCTCTCTAATTTAGCCTCAGACCCTGCTGTTATTCAGCCTACCCCCACTATGATATCCTCCTTTTTGGCAGATTTACAATTTCCTCAGTTGACCTCGGACCAGTTAGATCTCCTTAATGCTCCCTGCTCCTCAACGGAAATAATATCGGTTATTAAGTCATTACCATTGGAGAAGGCCCCTTGTCCGGAAGTGTTTTACCAATTCCTTTTATAGAAAATGTGTCAGAACTTGAGCCCTTACTTACTACCCTATATAATCATGGTACTATTAGCGGTTCTTTGCCAGAAGAAATATTCCAAGGCCGTATTGTTACGATACATAAACCTGGCAAAGACCCTTCTTTTTGCCGAAACTACAAGCCAATAGCGCTGTTAAACACGCATTTGAAAATATTTTCCAAACTTATTGCCAATAGACTATCTCCCCTTATTCCTACGTTGATTCATCCAGACCAGGCAGGTTTTGTGAACGTCCGCCAGGCGTCTGATAACACGAGGAAAGTTTTTGATCTAGCTGAATATGTCTCCAATAAGAGGGAACCTGCACTTTTCCTCTCTCTCGATTCCGAGAAAGCCTTTGACAGGCTGCATTGGGGCTTTCTATATGATATTTTAGATAAATTTGGGCTACATGGTCCCATTCTTCCATCTCCGCACTCTACAGCTCCCCCAATGCCGTAGTCTTTAGTAATAGCTTTTCGTCTCCCCCTTTTACAATTACTAATGCAACAAGACAGGGGTGTCCCTTATCCCCCCTTATGTATGTATTGGTTATTGAACCTTTTGCTATGGCAATTCACCAATCCCCTGCTTTTTGTGGTATAGAAGTGGGAACGTCTACTCACAAGATTAGCTTATTTGCAGATGATGTGCTCCTCTTTATTACCACACCCATCTCTATTCTCCCAGTTTTACACAAGATCATTGACTGATTTAGTGCAGCCTCGTTCTACAAGCTGAATACATCTAAAACAGAGGCTTTAACATTTAATCTAGTGCCAGAGGAGCTCCTGGCACTTCAACTTGTATATAATTATAATTGGAAGAAAGAGTCTCTCATTTATCTTGGTATCGCTATTCCTAATTCCCTGTCTACTACGTCGGAAATTAATTATGGTCCGATGCTCGATTACATAGATTCCCTATGTAAATCTTGGTTTGGTTTACAGATATCTTGGCTGGGTAGAATAGCTGCGTTTAAAAAGTCGATTCTCCCCAGGTTGATGTATCTTTTTAGAGCAATCCCTTATATTGTTCCCTTACGTATTATAGGCCGCATACACTCGCTAATATTGAAATATACAATATTTGGAGGAAGAAACCACCCCTGTATATCATATAAACAGCTGACTAAGCCAAGGCGTTATGGAGGTCTGGCAGTTCCGGACCTCAGGAAGTACCAATATGCCTGCCTAGTAGCTCAGCTAAGCGATTGGTCCTTGCCGGCCAGTCAGAAGCGATGGGTGGACCTGGAGAGAGGGTTGTATGCTCGTACTCCTTTGTTAGATTTGTTGTGGATTCCGATCCAGCAGAGACCCTCTTACGCTACACCTCTCCGTACTATTACGGACTCCCTCACAGCGTGGGACTCCTTAGTGGTTTCGACAAAAATAATCTCTCTCCGTTCCCGCAAATTGTCCCTGTTTGCCCTCTCCAAACTGATTCCAGATTTAAGCCTTACTAAGTGGATCTCTAGTGGCATTGAGTCAATCTCACCATTGGTTGATGGTATGGTGATCACTCCGTTTAGTACTTTACAAAGTCAATTCCATCTTCCTGCGGAAGAACTGTTTGCATATACTCGTATTGCTCACTGGTTAATGTATTCGCTTCGATCCTTGGGTCCAATGCTTTTGCCCCCTCCTAATTTATTAACAAAATTGTCAGTGGGTAATTGCAGGGGAGCGATTCGGTTTTGGTATTCTGTTGTGCAAGAAAATCAGAGAGGGGAAAAATCTTCTGCTCACACTAAATGGGAAAAGGACTTATCCTGTTCTCTTTCCCTGCAGCAATGGGAGTCGATACTTCGCTCATCTCATAAGATGTCCAAATGTACAAACCACATAGAGATGCACTTTAAATTAATAAACAATAATTATTACACTCCTGTTAAATTACATAGAATCTGGCCTACGGTCTCTGATTTATGCTGGAGAAATTGTTTGGAGAGAGCCGATACATTTATTTTGGTCATGTCCAAAATTACGCCAGCTGTGGAGTGAGGTATTTGCTCTAGCTTCTTTTGTTTTACATACCCCCCTTCAGATGTCCCCTTCGTTAGCGTTATTGCATATCTACCCTACCGAATTACCCAGTAGAGATCGATATGTTCTCGGCCACATCTTTATTGCCACTAGAGCAGCAATAGCACAAGACTGGAAAAAGCCTTCCCCGCCCTCAGTCCTTAGAATCGTACGGAAAATACATCATTCTTTCCAGATGGAAACCAAGTGTATGCCTCCCTTTTCCAGGGCTAACCCCTGGTTGATTAACTGGGCTCGGTTGCAGGAATATTTGACCTCAAGAGATGGGGCGACTTTGCTATTTGATTCGGAATGATTATACTCTCTGATTTTCTTTTTTTTTCTATCTCTGTTTTGCTGTTGTACACTGTATTGTGTGATATTCTATGTGACTATGTATCACTGTTTTGCATATGTTGACTTGAATACTTCCCCTGTACCCCTCCCCATTTTCTCTCTTCTGTACCCTTTTTCCCTTTCCGAGTTTGAACGGAACAAAAATTCTAATAAAAATTATCAAGTTAAAAAAAAACAACCCTGAAAAGCCTGGACTTTGGGCAGAGTATAATGGGGAAGGATCAGTGCATTCTGGGAGCTCTGAAAGCTTAAATGTTTGATGCCCTGTCCTTTCTACCACCTAAACCCCAAGGTATTCCCTATTGACTTCAAAGAAAGAGTTAACAAAGGTAAGTCTACGATAACTACTTTCTGCAGCGGTGTACACTGGGGTTCCACAGGGATAACATCGGGTGAAGAGTTGGATCTTGATCTGAGGCACCAACAGGCTAAAAGCTTTGACTTCCAAGGATGTTTAGCGCTCCTCTATATCCCCGCCTCCAGGCACTGGAGCTCAATTTGTAAGTTGGTGCCTGCAGCGCAGGCAGCTAACAGGGAGGGCTGCGCTGGGCAGCCCTTAAAAAGAGCTTTTCAGAAGACTTCAAGGGCCGCAGCATAGGCACTTACAAGTGCTATATGTCATTCTGACATATGCTGCGGCTCCCTCACCTTCCCCGGCGGTGCTGTATACTCCCGTGCCCTGGTTGCCGGGTACTTACAGCGGAGGGCTCCGGTTTTCACTAGGGCACACACACTTGCCGCTGCTCTCCAGGATCGCGTAGCTGCATCAAGGGAGGAGATAAGAGGGTCCACCAGGCGGGACCCGCTGGAAATCGCGATCTGGCGCAGTCTGTGGACACTGGCCGTACAGGGACCCCACTAGACCACCAGGGCAAGGGCACAGGTCGGATTGCCTCATAATCCATTTTGCTAAGCCTGCAGTACCCGGTGGTGAAGTCCAACAAGGGGATAAGGCTCTGACCTGTAGCCCCAGGCGCCATTTACTGCTAATGCTCCCACCCTGGAGCTGCATCTCTCTGTCTTTCTCACTCTCTGTCAGCGTTTGGGCGCCATTACACACATGCTGAGCTGATTTTGGGACTGCTGGGCAATGTCTCCTCTGTAAAGCTGCCTGCATCATCAGCGCTGTGCATTTACAGGACACTTAAGTATTCTACATGTCTTTTAGACAGTGTTAGTTAAGAACAAGTGCATACATTCAGGGATATTTAGTACAAGTACCCTGGGATATACATCCAGTCTTTACTGTGCATTGTTATATCTATAAACATATATAGCTTTACTTTGTAGTGCAGTTACTTAGTAGCTGTGCACAGGCCTACTATTGTGGCCTCTTGGGCTGCTAAAGCTATTGAGGCCTGGGTTCAGGAAGTTGAAGTGGAACTACCATCTAATTTTCCTGATAATGCTAAACAGTGTCTTTCATACATTATTACAGCCTCTCATATTCAGGAGACTGCATCTGATACAGGTATCCTGGCGGCCAAAGCGTCTACTACGTCTATTCTGGCTCACCAGATCCTCTGGTTGCAGTCCTGGTCTGTAGATCTAGACTCTGAAAAGACCTTGGAGGTGATCCCTTTTAAGGGAAACATACAGTACTTTTTGGGGAAGACCTCAATAAGATTGTTGCTGACTTAGCATCTGCTAAGACTGCATGTCTACCTAGTACTACACCTTCGGCCCCGAAGGCTAAGAGTACTTCCTTTCGTTCCTTTTGACCTCCAGGTAAAGCAAAGGGTCAGAAGTACCCGAAACAGTCTCGCACTTCCAAAACCAATAAGCCCAAACCTAAGCAGGCCTGGGCTGCCCGTCAGCCTGCTTCCAAAACAGACAAGCCTGCTGCATGACGGGGCGGGCCACCCCTTGGGCGATCCCAGGGTGGGAAGCTGACTTCTATAGTTTGCTCGGGTATGGTTACAGACCACTTCGGATGCCTGGGTAAGGGAAACCTCCCCCTCGCCAGTTTTGCTTGACAAATGTCCCTATGGATCCGGTAAAAGCAAAAACTCTCCATCTGGCTGTGCAATCCCCCCTGGACACGGGAGTGATGGTGCCTCTGACTCAGAGAGGCAGGGGGTACTATTCAACGATGTTCCTAGTTCCGAAGCCGAATGGTTCTTCCCACCTATTCTCAATCTCAAGTATTTGAACAAATTTGTGAAAGTTTCCAAATTCCATATGGAAACTCTTCGGTCTATTGTTCTGGCTTTGGAGCCCAAGGACTATATGGTATCAATGGACATACATGATGCTTACCTGCATATACCTATTGCAGTGTTGCATCAGCAATAACTGCGGTTTGCTGTTGGCAACCTCCATTTTCAATTCTAGGCCTTACCTTTTTGTCTGACCACGGCTCCAAATGTTTTCACCAAGGTCATGGCGGTCATGACGGCTCTACTCCGCCGTCAGGGTATCAGGATGACTTGTTGATCCTGGCGAACTCTCCAGAGGTTCTCCTCTGTCATCTGGAACCGACGGTCCAATTCCTGCAAGTCCAGGGGTGGCTCATCAACTGGAAGAAATCTTCCCTGGTCCCTGCTCAGAGCATGGTGCACCTGGGAGCACTAATGGACACCCACAACCAGCGGTTGTTTTGGTCACCGGAGAAGGTCCTGAAACTTCAGGACAAGATATGATGCTTACTCTCTTGCCCACGTGTGTTGATACTCGGCCGCATGGCACTGATGGAAGTTTAAAAAATCCTTCGTTGGGCGGAACGCCGTCTGCCAGCCATATTGGCAATGTTCATTCTGGGAGTCCTCAACTGGGAAGCGGACTTCCTCAGTCGGCAGGATGTACACGCCGGAGAGTGGAGTCTTCATCCGGAAGTCTTTCAACTCCTAGTGGACAAGTGGGGCCTACAAGATGTAGACCTGATGGTGTCTTGACACAATCACAAGGTTTGAGTCTTCGGAGCAAGGACAAGGGATCCTCAAGCAGCGTTCGTGGATGCACTGACAATTTCATGAAGCTTTCGGCTGCCGTACGTGTTCCCTCCGGTGTCACTTCTGCCCAGGGTGATAATGAAGTTCAAGCAAGAATCAGGAATACTACTTATAATCGCTCCCGCGTAGCCCAGACAGCGTTGGTTCTCAGATCTGCAGGGTCTCTCGATAAAGCATCCTCTTCTACTTCCGCAGCGCCCAGACCTCCTCGTTCAGGGCCCTTGTATCTACCGGGGTTTGGCCCAGCCGGCTTTGACGGCATGGCTCTTGAAGCTTCCGTACTGAGGGCCAAAGGATTTTCTGAGGCGGTCATTCAAACTATGTTGAAGGCCCGTAAACCGGCGTCTGCTCGGATTTATCATAGGGTTTGGAATTCTTACTTTGCCTGGTGTGTGACTAACCATTATGACGCATACAAGTTCAGTACCTCCAAGCTTTTGGCTTTCCTGCAACAGGACCTGGACCTAGGCCTTCGTCTGGCCTCCCTCAAGGTTCATATTTCTGCCTTGTCGATTTGGTTTCAGAGAAAAATTGCGACACTGCCTGATGTTCATACATTCACTCAGGGTGTTTTACGGATTCAACCTCCCTATGTCCCGCCTATGGCTTATTGGGATTTGTTGGTTCTTCTGGATGCCTTACAAGAGTTTCCGTTTGAGCCTCTTGAGTCTGGACCTTAAGTGGCTTACTCTTAAGGTCTTGTTCTTGCTGGCTATGGCCGCTGCTAGACGGGTTTCAGACTTTGGTGCCTTGTCCTGTCGGTCACCCTTTCTGATTTTTCACCGTGACCGGGCGGGCCTTTGAACTCGTCCTGGTTATTTGCCTAAGGTGGTGTCGTCTTTCCACCTTAACCAGGAGATTGTGGTTCCGGTCTTTATCTCTCCAGGTTTATCCTCCCAAGAGCGGTCTTTGGATGTGGTACGGGCTCTCCGTATTTATGTGAAGAGAACAGCTTCTCTTAGGAGATCTGATTCCCTCTTTGTCCTTTTTTGTTTTTCACAAACGTGGCTGGCCTGCTAATAAGCAGACTTTGGCCAGATGGATTAGAATAGTGATTGCAAATTCTTATGAACAGGCTGGCCTTCCAGCTACCATCAAAGCCCATTCTACTCGGTCTGTTGGACCTTCTTGGGCGGCCTGCCGTGGTGCGACCCTTGAACAATTGTGCAAGGCGGCTACGTGGTTCTCAGTGGACACGTTCATAAGGTTCTATGCCTTCGATACTTCGGCCTCCCAGGATGCCTCCTTTTGGATACCAAGTTCTTGTGCCCACTACAGTGTGTTCCCTCCCATGAGGGACTGCTTTAGGACATCTCTGATGTTATCCCTGTGGAACCCCAGTGTACCCCACTGCAGAAAAGGAGATTTATGGTAAGAACTTACCTTTGTTAAATCTCTTTCTGCGAGGTACACTGGGCTCTACAGGGCGCCTACCCTGACGCACTTAGCTTCTTTGGGTTTGTATGGCATTAGCCGCTGGTACCTTCTCCTGTCGTGAGAATGTAGTGTGTATGGCTACTAACTGTTGTCGTCTCTCTTACCTGCTACTGCATTGGACTGGTTAACAAAACTGAGCTCCAGTGCCTGGAGGTGGAGATATAGAGGAGGCGACGCTAAGCATCCTGGGAACAGTCAAAGCTATTAGCCTGTTGATGCCTCGGGTCAAGATCCAACTCTACACCCGATGTTATCCCTGTGGAACCCAGTGTACCTCGCAGAAAGATTTAACAAAGGTAAGTTCTTACCATAAATCTCCTTTTTTTTTTAGAGAGAGATTACAAAAAAATTGAATAGATAATAAATAAGTTGAGATTTTTTTTAATAAAATATATCTTATTGTCCACAGTAATGTTAATGTTGTCAATTAACCATTACTTCTCAAGTGTTCATAATGTCAAAACAATTACATACATGAATGAAATGGCATTACAGTAAAGGGTACACAGTGGGCAAAGTGAAAAATCTTTAAATATGCTCTCTATTAATATTCACAATAATAAACACAAAATATGCTTTCCAAAATTGTCCTTCCTTGTGGTGATAGGACCTTTTTGTTTCCTTGCTTTATTGCGGGAAATGGCGTCCTGCTTCCCTATTAAAGAATGCAGGTGCTGTTTTTCCAAATGTAAAATAATATCTTAAGTGCCAAGTTAGTTGCGGCTGTTCTAGGTGTCTGCTGGGGGTGCCCGGGGGTCTCCTTAATCAAGGGGTACTTGAGGTAGGCTAAGAAAGTGTTAAAGGAGCTCCTGGCTGACTGTCTCAGGATGGGACTCGCTCACCTGGAGTGCCTTATTAGGGGTGGTTCCTGGTGCTGATGCCCACGCCTTGCTTGTCGCTGCCTGGGGAGTGGATGAATCGGCTAAGGTTTGTGTTCACTTGTTGCCGAACGTCTCCTGTCAGAGGAGACCCACCTTTACTTTCTCAGTTCAGCTTGTTTCCTCCTTTGTAGTTGGTAACGGAGTCGCTCTCCTGGAACACCAGACACAAGCCAGTGTGACTGACATTTTGAGCATCCCAGAAGAGACACCAGCCGCGATTACGTGACCGGCAAAATAGTGACACTAACACAAAAATACCCACGAGAGGTAAATGTCCACAAATTTGGACATTTACTGTTTACGTTGAATTGAATAGACTCACTACAAAAAAAAACAGGTGAATACAATCCCAATTCCTAAACATATATAGAGTACAGTACGTACTCAAAATGCACAAAATGTTAATTATATTATGTTGAAAAAATACACCACTGTACTGTTGCAAATTATTGTTGTTGAATACGTGTCAGAAAAAAGTGGTGTGCAATTTCTGTAAAGGCGCCAACTATAGTAAAGAGGAAAATATATACATTCCTTTAAACTTTAAATCAAGGCGCTATTAGAATGCGCAGTCTTCCTTCTCCCTCCTTGTACCACTTGTCATACAGTTTTCATCAAACGAATTTCCTCCACATGCACCGTGAATTTAGAAGAACAGAAAAAAAACGCATTGAATAATGTTTTTAATGAACACTCAAATAAAACAGCACACGATCCCCTTCAGGAATCCTGAATGGTGAATCCAAAACAATTACCAGCTAAAAATGCACAATGAGCAATAAAAATCTAAAATCCACCGTCCTCCTCCAAATGGCAACACTCATATTATGGGAACAACTTGGGTGACACTGAGATTCAATCAATTACCAGAAATTCCTGGGAGTGAGAGAAAAGATCGAATACCAGTCGGCGACCCGGACCCGCTCACTGGACCTCTGACCCCTCCTGGCAAGTACAGAGCCTGTGTCACCGTTGCTGTGCCCCACCAACGTGTTTCAACCCTTTACCTGGATCTTTTTCAAGGTGATGAGTATGTTGCACTTTCCCCACATGCTATTTAAAATGCCCGCGTCCAATCCAGAGCAATCCCCAATCTCTGTTAACTGTCCACAGCTGTGTGAGCTCCTTCACCAATCCCTTCTATCCTAAGCGGTCATGTGTCACAATCCCGCCCCCTCCTTTCTATAGAAACCGTCCGACGCTCTCCTGTGCATGATGACGTCAGCGCTGTAAGCCGCGTCTCCATAGCAACACTTCCTGTGTAGCCGCATCCGCTCCCCTGCGTGTGTCCGATATGTCACTTCCTTGGAGACCCAGTTCCTATAGTAACGGTAAACAGACTCCTGGAGTACCTCACGCATAACTTCCTCTCCAATTTGGTCATCATGGATACAGTACACAGGCCCCGTGGAACTAAACGAAGGTATTCATTCGTACTCTTTATGTATGCATAAGTCTCTCCTGCGTTCACAATTCATGATGCATAATTGTGTTGCATAGTTCCTACTCATTGGCACCTTTATTTCTTGATGCCCAACATGTTCTTATCGCAGGGCGTTCTCATACAATGTCCACGGGCTTGATACATAATTTAGCCTCAAAGACAAAAGATAGGATGTGTATCAAAAAATGAAGAATATAAAACCTATAAAATCACAGAATTTAGTGTATAAAAATAAGGTGTATGTGCCTATATACCCCATCCATCTCGTATAGAAACAAGGTAATGATACATTCATAGAGTATAACCAACTATGTACCGGCAAATATATGGCCATCACAGAAACCATTTTAGTTCAAAGTCTGAATTAAGGCCGTGTGGTTTAAGTGTATTGAGTTCATAAATGATCTTCATTTCGGCTTTTGCCAGTTGTGTGCTAATATCCCTTTGTCGGCAGTGCCTTTCGCTAAGTTTGATCCCCGCAAACCTTTTGATATGGTCAGTTGAACAATTGTGTTCGCTTTTAAATTGGCTGGATAAAGAATATGTATCTAGACCTTTCCTTATGTTCCGGAGATGTTCCCCCAGCCGGGTTTTTAGCGGTCTGCATGTCCTGCCGACATAGACCAAATTACAGGAGCACTCTATTATGTAAATTATATTCCTACTATTACACGTAATGAATTTCTCAATTTTTGTTTCCACTCCATTTAGCTCTATTTTCTCAATTTTCCTCTGTTCACTTTTTATGTTCCTGCACCCTAAACAGCTCCCGCACCGATGGAATCCTATGGTGCGAACACTGCTCCTTATTTGTACTCCAGGGTGCATACTCTTAACCACTTTGCTCCTTATATTTGCCGCTTTTTTATAAATAAATACTGTTTTTTTCGGTTATGACTTTTCCTAGTACTGGATCCTTCTTAAGGATTCCCCAATGTTTATGAAATGATTTCTTCACTACTTTGTGTTGTGAATTATAACCTCTAATGAACACCCGTTGGAATTTGTCCTGTCCTGCTTGATTATGATTTCTCCAATAATTTCATCCTATCCGTGGATTCTACTTGACTCAAGGCCTTGTCTATCGTTGTTGGTGTGTACCCACTTTTCTTAAACCTTGACGTGAGATGTTCCGCTTGCTGTTGATACACGCTCTCATCAGTTTGCCACCTGGTATACTGTTGAGCCAATTGCTGTGATGACAGCTGGTAGGATGAATGTACACCTGTGAATGGCTTAGTGTACGTTTTTGTTTTCAAAACCCCTTCTTCCACATAGATAGTCAAA
The DNA here is from genome assembly GCF_028390025.1 of Pseudophryne corroboree. Classification (NCBI taxonomy): domain Eukaryota; kingdom Metazoa; phylum Chordata; class Amphibia; order Anura; family Myobatrachidae; genus Pseudophryne; species Pseudophryne corroboree. Next base: position 119,441,641 of record NC_086444.1, read on the forward strand.
TCCAGAAAGTTGACCTGAGGTTAGGCTACTTTCGAAAGTGAATTGTATATTCAACGTGTTCGTGTTGAGGTAGCCAAAAAAATCTTCCAAGAGATCTCTCTCTCCCCTCCATACAAAAAGCACATCATCTATATAATGAATCCAGGACACTAGGTTCGCTCCGTAGGGATTATTGCTCCAGATGTAGTCGAGCTCCCACTGTCCCACGAAGATGTACACGTAACTCGAGGCGAACCTAGTGCCCATGGCTGTGCCAACCTTCTGCAAAAAGAAATCCCCTGCAAACATAAAGTAATTGTTGTTGAAGATGAAAGTGATCCCCTCAATCAAGAACTCCTGTACTCCTTTCTCTATGTTACTGCTGGCTAGATACCCAGTAACTACACTGATGCCCGCCGTGTGTTCAATTATTGTATATAGAGATTTCACATCTCCTGTCACCAATATGCACTTCTCTTCCCACAAAATCGTGAGTAGGAGTGAAAGTACATCTTTAGTGTCTTTCACGTGGGACTTATTCGTAAGTACAAGTGGTTGGAGGTAATGATCTATAAACTCTGAGAGGTTGGCAGTAATGGAGTCAATCCCAGATACTATGGGCCTACCTGGTGGTTGCACCGGATCTTTATGAACTTTGGGAAGCACATATATCACTGGTATCGTTGGTTCTGGGTTCCAGATGAACTTTTGTTCCCTCTCTTCCAAAATTCCCTTCTGTCGATAACTCTCAATCAGGCTCTGTAGTTCTGTCATGATCCTTTTTGTTGGATAACTCCTTAATTTCTGGTAAGTACACCCATCGTCCAGTTGTCTATGGACCTATTTTTTTGTACCAGACCTTATCCATAACCACTACGCCACCCCCCTTATCGGCTGGCTTGACGACTATTTCTGTGTTCATCTTGAGATCCTTAAGTGCTTTTCAATCCTTCACTGTTAGGTTGTACTTAATTCCTTTGTTTTCAATTTTTCTAATGTCGTGCACTAAAGTGTAGAACGTGTCGATGAAACTGCCCTTCACATGTGAGGGATAAAAAACAGACTTAGGTCTGAAAGGGGTGGTGTCGCGTTGGTCAACCTCTACAGACTCTCCTTTTTTGGATAGAAAGAATTCCTTTATACGTAATTTTCGTATAAATTTATTGACATCAACAAACACTGAAAATGTATTGAGAGTTGCTGTTGGGGCATATTTCTTTATCATCCACTAGGGGTCACTGGAGTACTCTTGGGATATGGACGGCTTCCACCGGAAGAAGGCACTGAATAAATTAATTTTTGAGACTACTCCTCCCCTCCATATCCTCGAGCACTTCAGTGTTTTTTCTGTGCTCGACACAGTTAGAAGGCATAGTGGAGCTCGTCCACGAAGTATTGGAATTTTTTTTTTTAGTTCCTAAGTTTTTCTTCTTTTCAAGGATTTCCACGTCCTTTCCCCCCTTCTAACAGGCGTGGGTCAGGGACAGTGGAAGCGGCTGAGAACAGCCGTGAGTGTCGGACCTCTCTGTAAAGAGCTCCCTCACTCCACCTGCAGGCTGCCTGCAAAAAGCTGGACGGAGCTTGGATGAGAAGCCCCGTCATAGACTTTGGTCACGGTCCAGGTATGTTAGGGGCGGTCAGCTCTTGCTGCCGCTCCACTGTTGGGGATTGTATTGGGTACTCACCGCTGCCCGGAGCGCGTGTGCATGGGCCGCTTCACGGCTCCATGCGGCGCGCTCTCACTCTCCGCTCCCAGCATCTTAAATACCAGACCGCTGCTCCCCGGCGCCGCAGCAGCGCTGCCTGGCTACACAGACACTCCGCAAAATGTGTGTGGCGGGCGGGAGCGCGTGTGCATAGGCCGCTCCAGGGCTCTATGCAGCACGCTCGCTGCTTCCGCTATCCGCCCGCAGCAGCCGAGGAGTTCCCGCTGCCTGGGCCTACAGGTACAGGCCGCTCACACGGCCCTATGCAGACTTCCACAGGCCCCGACCCGGTGCTGTACACGGAGGTCGTGGGAGTGGGGGGGGGAGACATTGGCAGTATTTGGCAGTGTTAAGTAAGGTGCTTAATATGTTAATGTTCTCCTGTCTGTTCCAGGTTTCCTTTATTACATCTCGGCTAAGAGTGGTACTAGGGAAATTTTGGGGTCAGTTTTCTTATTGCTGGCAGGCACTGCACTTGCCTGATATATACCAGGAACTTTGGTGTTATTACTGAGTCGTGCAGTCTGTCTGTGTGTAGTTTGTATTGTCTGTCTTTTATAATGAGTAAGACACCAGCAAAATCTAAGAAACATTTTTCATGTCATGTCTGTAAGAGTGTGTTGCCTGATGGATCCACCACATGTACAGCATGTGTTGTTAATACAGCCATAAATACGATTTCAGAAGTAAAACCACCATCTCTGGACCCTCCATGGGCTTTACTTGCAGATGTATTAGTTGGTTTACAATCAGAGCTGGCCGCCTCTCGTGAAGAAAGAGAGGCGGCAAGATCTGAGTTTAAAATGAGACCATTTGAGTTACCAGAGTCTCAATCTGGTCAGAGGCCCACCTTGAGTGGAAAAGATAAATTTCCTTTTCCTAATAATTCTCCAGTCTCTGGGATACTAGACCTCACTGAACAGGAGTATGAGGAGGGCGAAATAGGGAAACAGTCAGATAGTGACGATTTTGACAGCCCAGGTATTGACAATCTCATCAGAGCAGTACGTCAGTCGCTGGAGTTTACGGAAACTGAGGAGCCCCTGACGAATGATGAGGTAGTTTTTACTAAACGACAGAGATCTCCGATGTGTTTCCCTATTTCGGAATCTCTTAATAAAATGTTACTGGAATCACGGAAAAATCCG